>NC_065447.1:194137754-194737754 GCF_917563875.1 Diabrotica virgifera virgifera | reverse complement strand
TATGGCCATTTTAGTGTTATAACTATTAGTTTAAGAAAGAGAAAGCTACTTTTCTTTTTTTTTATTTATTTTTTTTTTAGTATAATTTTCCATATTTAACTTCCATAAAAGGACGAATTGTTACAAACTGACCGATTAAGGCTGCAAATGATCTTATTTTACATGTACTTTTATTTTTGATGGTCAGAATACTATTAGATATTTTTTGTTTGTCGGCAGGTGCAAAATAATATCAGGTTCGAATCGAATCAAACGTAAAACCAAGAAAAGTTATATTTTGTGTGGGTGAAAATATACTTATCTTTCCTTTTTTTTATTTATAGTAAATCCCAAGCGGAAAAAACATAGAAAATGTTTAAGCAATATTTTCTTTACATTTTAAATATGATTTTGAAATTGGTAAAGGGTCATCTGAAAAATTGACATAAGTAAAGCCTCCTATTATTAGATTATTTAGGGTTAGTTTTAAAGTTTTTGTAAATATAAAAGCCGAGAAATTATTCAAACCAAACGGCCAACAGTTTAATTAATATAAAAAAGTTCTGTACTCAAATTTTAAATATTTTTTTAGAATTTTCATGAACAGGAATAGCAAAATAGACAACTTTTAAATCTATTTTTGCCATAACCCTTGAAAATGAGCTTGAGGACTGACCTATTATAGTCTTCCAGCTTAAAATATGTGGCTTCTATAAAGCAATTTAATTGTTTTAAATTCAAAACAAAATCTATGATTTCCGTCCTTTTTGGGCACAAAAACTACGAAGAAAGAAATTTTCCTTTTGTATGTGAAGAAGGAGAAATAGGTCCCTTTTCAAGTAATTTTTTTTTATAAATCATACGACCAGTTTGGGTCTATGAGAACTTTTGGTGCTCTCCCTTCAGAGGGCGTTGTTTTAAATAAAATATTAAAATCTTAGACCTAACTTAAAACTTTCTTATCTGAAGTAATCTCTTTCCAGATTTTATTAAAGTTAGCCATATTACCCTATTAATTTTTTATTTACCTTTAGTATGACATCCTGGTTGTTCTCATTTGGTTTTGGTACTGCTGTCTGTTCGATTGTTTGTATCTCGATGCTAGTAGAGGGTAATTTGAGTACTGACTTTGTCCAAATCTTGGTCTGCTCAAGGTTGGATTGAAGTTTAAACGCTGCTGATTAAAGTTGCTAGATTCTGAAAGAACTCTTGATAGATGCTGAGTGGAAACAGCAGCTTGGCTTTGTGGTACCGTCTTTGGATAAACAGTGGTTTTTTGTGGCTTCGTAATAGAGATGACTTAATAAAGCTGATTTTGTATCTTTGTTTAATATTCTTGACAAAACCAAACAAAAATTTATTGTAAGTACACTTACTAACTTTGCAATATCAAGGTAGATGATAAAAATCAAGGTAGAATGTGCAAAAAGTAGTTAAATATATTCTAATCTATTCTAAACTTCTGGGCTACTATAAGTAACTCTGCGAAATAGGAGCAGCTCAAAATAAAAATTTTCTGGCTACTAAAAAGTACCCTCTTCTTGTTTTATTGTTTGAGGACAAACCAAACAAAAACTTAGTGTAAGCAGTAAGCTTACTACCCTCATAATATGAAATCAAGGCAAAATGTGCGCAAAGTAGTTAAATAAATACATTTTATTGTATTCTAAACTTCTGGGATACATTAAAGTACCTTGGAGAAATAGAAGCAGATTAAATAATCATAAAGATAGTCTGGGCTACTAGAAAGTACCCTCTTCTGTAGTTTTATTGTTTGAAGACAAACCAAAAAAAAAGCTTAGTTTAAATAAACTTGCTTGTAATCTTAAATCGAAGTAGAATTTACAAAAGTAATAAAATAAATATAATTCTATTGTATTCTAAACTGCTGGGCTACTGTAAAGTGCCTCTGAGAAATAGAAGCAGATCAAATGATCGTAAATATTGTCTAGGCTACTAAAAAGTACCTCTGCTCTAGTTGTATTGTTTGAACACAAAACCAAACAAATAATTTAGTGCAAGTAAACTTGCTTGTAACGTGAAATCTTAGTAAAATTTACAAAAGCAGTTAAATTAATATATTTTGTTCTATTCTAAACTTCTGGACTACTGTAGAGTACCTCTGAAAAATAGAAGCAGGTCAAATAATCATAAAGATTTTTTGGGCGGCTTAAAAGCACCCACTGCTCTAATTTTATTGGTAAACCATTTATTTTATTCTATTTTAAACTTTTGGGCTACTGTAGAGAACCTCTGAGAAAAAGAAGCAGGGCAAATAATGATAAACATTTTTTGGCCTACTAAAAAGCATATCCTGCTCTAATTTTATTGTTAAACCCCTAATAAGTTAGTCTGTTTTACTTTGTGCTACCTTAAAGTACCCTTATTGACACAAACAATATAAATTTTTCCATAATATCATGTCTGTCGGACATTTTGCTACAAAATAAACATGAATAGGAAAACCAGTGCAGTGTGGCAACATAGCGCCTGCTACATCTCTCTTGTGTTTTGAGTATTTCGAAAATAGGAAGGTGGCGAAATGTAGTAACTATGACAACAGAGAAATATATTGATAACAACAAAAAAAAGGACTCCAACTTTGAATTTGAATAAAATTGTCATTTCGTAAATACTACCTAAATATTTATAGTTCGATCTATTTACACATAATTTAATTTATCTAACATAAAATAATTCAAAAATATCTTATAAATACCTTGGTCTTTTTAAATAAAACCCAAAAATATCATATAAATACCTTAACTCTACCAGTTTCTGTTGCAACTTTTCATATTTACGTCTTTTTCGGGATACATAATTATTCTCTGATGACTTTTTTGGTATTTTAAACACTTTCTAATCATTTTTATAAAACTCTTTGGAAAATACTTGTGATCAGACACACACAGAAAAAAACAGTGATGCGCGGACGTCACTTGTCAAGAAGCATGATAATCTTCTTTTTCTTCTTCTGCTTCTTTAAACTGTGATCAGCGGCCCGAAAATACCATTACCATAAGTACAAATGTTCGAAATGTAACGTGAAGGACAATTTATCGTATTAGTATATAGGAAATACATATAAAGATGATGTGCATACATAAATTGTAAAAATATTTCAAAAAAATAAAAACTCTCAAAAAATGACAAATTGGATGCTTATTCCAAGTTCTAAACACGTCAGCGGTACGCTGCCAGTCCTAAGCCTGAGTAAAGTGTGAAGGGAACATAAAATAAAAAATATATATTATAATAATAAATCAATTCACGAGATAGCTAGGTCGAACACAATCTAAGCAGTAATAACTTATATAAAGCAATAACTATTTAAATATATTTTTCGGTCAATTCTCTTTTCGGGCAATTGTTTATCTGCCAATTGTCCATTCGGGGAATTGCTTTCGGGGAATTGTCTTTGGGAAACTGTTTTCAGGCAATTGTCCGGGACCCCATGACTTTTTGTGCTAGAATCATTGACTGCCTTTCTCTCTTAAACTAAGGTGCATTCATTTTTTCTTTAATAATAATTAGGCTGTATTGTTTTGTGAATAATTATGTTACGTGTTTATTTTTTTTTTTTGTAAACCGTCGGTTTTTTTTTTCGTAAATAATCAGTCCCCTTTCATTTTACATTTATTTTCCTCCAAATGTTTATTACTTGTGAATAAATACTTTTTTCGACATTAGTTTTCTTGCATATTATTATTTTTCGGATTAATTATTTCATATTTATAATTTATTTCATTATTTTTGCGGTGTAATTCCTTCAGGAATATAATAGAGCTATATGCACAGGTAGACCGCGTCCTCAGGGCAGACCACATACTATAGTATCACCAAGAAATCAACAAGTTACTAAGAATGATACAACAAATATACAATGAACACAACAACGCCGTAATTAGTAATAATTCAACATCAGATACGTTTACAATAAATGGACGTTAAGTATATGGATGAGCCCGTGGGTCTCGGTGAATTCGTAACTATTTTAATCCCCCATCCTAATTACAGGCCAACTCATAACTCTGGCGCGCAGGTAATTCTTCGATAACCCACTAACTACCGGTGAATTAGTAACTTTCATTTTTAAGTAATGTTGATAATTGAATACCGGTATTCCAGGTATGTACCTGTAAAAATTACTCTCTTTGAAGGTGGTGTAAAAGGTATTCATCATTTATGTATTGTCTCTTGGAATAGTTACTAGAAAAAATCCAAATAAATTTTGTGAAAATGACTGAAATTCTTGTAACAGATAACAGATTTCGTAATGAGTGCACGTGGGTGTAAGTTATTGGTGGTAAATAATTTTAAATTTCAATTAAAGAAAGTGCTAAAAAGTGGAAAACATTTATGGTACTGTTCTGCATCTGGTTGCAAGGCAACCTGTTATACCGACGGAATCATACGGCCTGCTATCATACGGCCCCTATTTTCATTTTAAAAAATCATCGATTGAGTGAGTCATCACGCTCAGATGGATGACGTCACTGGTATGATATGTATACCAAAAAAATTAGAATTTAAAAATAAATCGACTTACTTAAAAATAATCGACTTATTTCGGGATTTATCTCCAGAGACGCCCATTCTCGAGAAAATGAATTTATTCCAACTCAAACGTCCTCACTGTATTTGTTTATAAGCCAAAAAATTGTTTATAACTTTAAAACAGTCCTGAGGCCTCTTAGATAATCCGATTTTAATTCTGTAAAGTGTATTAGATAAGCAGAAGGCTTCTTTATATGTGAAAAAATTAGCAAACCTCTAAATGGTCTACTTTATGTTCAGAAAGTTTTTAGAAAAATTTGAACTTTTTTAAAAAAATTCAGATTGCAAAATTATTATGCAAAATTATTATGCAAAATTTATCAGGTCGATTTTAATGAAATTTGGTAGACGATTTAAGTATGTTATAAGGATTTTCTATGCGAATTACGAAGGTTCTAAGTGCAATTATCTTTATTTTAATTTCCTACGACTTTGCTCCAAAATGAATCGTTTTAAAGTTATAAGAAAAGAATGTAGAAAAAAAAATGTTTTTCGAAATTTTTAAATATTTTAATTTTTTTATTAATGTTCCGGGCATATTTGAGAAGGAGCATAAGTCAATTATTATTATTTTTTTATAGGTAGGTACATATAATACACAACATGTGTTTAAGCAAACCAAGAACCATTCGCTTACATAATAATATGCTATATGCCCCGTGTTGGCTTAATCCGTTACTGTTCAAATTTATTTCTTACCTTTTAACCTAACAACTATTAAACAATGGTTTCGAAACCCGTGTTGAGCTGCCCCCCACTTGCAAAAATTAAAAAGCGAATAGCCCCGATTTATGAGCTATTTATGAGCTCTCATATTCCGCAAACTAAAAATTTTGAGCTCGTTCCACTGAGCAGGAATTTAATACTTTAGTGGGGGGGGCTGAGTCAGCCCCCCCCACTACTTAAAAATAGGAATATTGAATCGGTTTTTGCGGCAGAATTACGAGCTATTTATGAGCTCTTGAAATTATATAGTTTCGATTTTTGAGCTCATCCCCTTCACCCCCAAACAACCCTTTAATTGATTTAAATTAAGAGAAAAATGCTGAGAAAACTTAAAATATATCGTATTGAGGATATAATTCCTACAGCGTATATACTCTAAGAATAAACTATTAAATCACGTGCATTTCGATTATTGAGCTACAACCCCTTCGCAAGAAAACCACCCTATCTTCCTGGCTTAAGAGAAAGTTGTACTTGAAATGCATTAAATTTATTATTTGGCGACTACACATCATTTAATAAATTATAAGCTTTCAAATTACGCGCATTTAAATCGGTAAATTGCAATTTATTTTATATAGTGCAGTCACTGAAAGTAAAAATCAACGATTACCTTCAATTTCGGTGAACCTTCATCGATTTTCACGAAAATTGGTCAGTGGTTAGAGGATACCTCAAGAAACAAAGGTGACATGATACCACCTTGCGCCTTTACCCTGAGGGTGGATTACCGCCCCTTCTCGGGGGTGAAAAATTATTTTATAAAAAATAACTGCACAAATCTATAAAAGAACAAATTATAAGCAAAATGTATTATATAAAGTGATTAAAATAAGTCAATACTTTTTAAGTTATTAAAGATCAAAAATTTTAATTATTCGTGAAAAAAATGCATGTTTTGAAGCGGTTTTTCGTAAATCACTGAAAAACTGTAAGTTTTTACAAAAAAGTTAATAGTAGTTTTATTCGTATAGCTTATATTCTAAGAATAAACTCTTAAATCACGCGCCTTTCGATTATTGAGATACAACCCCTTCGCAAGAAAACCATCCCATATTCCCGGATTAAGAGAGAGTTGTACTTAAAATAATTTAAATTAATTATTTGTCGACTAGATATCGTTTAATAATTTATGAGCTCGCAAAATATACGCATCTCAATTATTGAATTGCCATTTTCTTTCTATAGTGCAGTCACTGAAGGTAAAATCAACTATGACCTTCGATTTCGGTAAATCTGCATTCATTTTCACCAAAATTGGTGAGCGGATTTTGATGCTATCAATTTTTCTGGAGCTCATTTTGGATAGGTATTTCTAAGTACTTTGATAAGTATTTAGTACCTAAGTGTTATAAAATGCATCTCTTTCCCGTTATTTAAGCTTGAATCCTGAGATTTGAACAGTCGCAGAAAAAAATATACATTTAATTACCAATAACTTACTTTAAATTAACATTAAAGGGTTTTTCAAGTAAGCAATTTATTATATTTTTTATTGGCTTCAATTTTATTGATGAACACTTTTTTGTAAAAACTTACAGTTTTTGAGTAATTTATGAAAAATCGCTTTAAAACATGCATTTTCTTTCACAAAAATTAAAATATCCGATCTTTAATAACTCAAAAAGTATTAATTTATTTTAATCACATTATATAACAAATTTTGTGGGGTTTTTTTAATAAAGTAATTTTCACCCCCCGAGCAGGGGTGACATATACCCCAGGTTAAAACCCTAAGTTGTTATTGTTAATTCGTGAAAATGAATGGAGATTTACCGAAATCGAAGGTCGTAGTTGATTTTTACCTTCAGTGACTGCACTATAGAAAGAAAATGGCAATTCAATAATTGACATGCGTATATTTTGCAACCTCATAAATTATTAAACGATATGTAGTCTCCAAATAATTAATTTAAATTATTTTAAGTACAACTCTCTCTTAAGCCGGGAATATGGGATGGTTTTCTTGCGAAGTGGTTGTAACTCTATAATTGAAAGGCGCGTGATTTAAGAGTTTATTCTTAGAATATAAGCTTTACGAATTAAACTACTATTAACTTTTTTGTAAAAACTTACAGTTTTTCAGTGATTTACGAAAAACCGCTTCATTACATGCATTTTTTTCACGAATAATTAAAATCTTTGATCTTTAATAGCTTAAAAAGTATTGACTTATTTTATTAACTTTATATAATAAATTTTGCTTTTAATTTGTTCTTTTATTGATTTGTGAAGTTATTTTTAATAAAATAATTTTCACCCCCGAGAAGGGGCGGTATTCACCCTCAGAGTAAAGGCGCAAGGTGGTATCATGTCACCTTTGTTTCTTGACGTATCCTCTAACCACTGACCAATTTTCGTGAAAATCGATGAAGGTTCACCGAAATTGAAGGTAATCGTTGATTTTTACCTTCAGTGACTGCACTATACAAAATAAATTGTAATTGACTGATCTAAATTCGCGTAATTTGGAAGCTTATAAATTATTCAATGATATGTCGTCGCCAAATAATTAGTTTAATGCATTTTAAGTACAACTTTCTCTTAAGCCGGGAAGATAGGGTGGTTTTCTCGCGAAGGGATTGTAGCTCAATAATCGAAATGCACCTGATTTAATAGTTTATTCTTAGAGTATATACGTTATAGGAATTATATCCGCAATACGATATATTTTAAGTTTTCTCAGCATTTTGCTCTTATGTTAAATCAATTAAAGGGTTGTTTGGGGGTGAAGAGGATGAGCTCAAAAATCGAAACTATATAATTTCAAGAGCTCATAAATAGCTCGTAATTCTGCCGCAAAAACCGATTCAATATTCCTATTTTTAAACTCAGCCCCCCCCCCCCCACTAAAGTATCCAATTCCTGCTCAGTGGAACGAGCTCAAAATTTTTAGTTTGCGGAATATGAGAGCTCATAAATAGCTCATAAATCAGGGCTATTTGTTTTTTGATTTTTGCAAGTGGGGGGGGGGGGGGCAGCTCAACACGGGTGGTTTCGAATTCACCTGTATAAAGTTGCGAGTTGGTCAGGTAGAAAAGTTACGAATTGGCCGGTGTACATTTTGATTTAAAAAAGTTTGTCATTAAGAGTTACGAGTTGGCGCGTGTCCGAGCCCGTAGCTCACAATAATTATGTCTAATATTTATCTTCTTCTTCTTTTAGTGCCTATTCGTTTCGAATATTGGCGATCATTCTGGCTATAATTATTTTATTAACTGATGCTTTAAATAGATTAGTTGTTGTTGTGGAGAACCATTTCCTCAGGTTCTTTAACTATGATATTCTTCTTCTCCCAATTCCTCGCTTTCCGAATACTTTACCTTGGAGGATTACCTTCAGTAATCTGTATTTAGTGGCAGTAATATTTATACATATATGAAATTATTAAGAAATGCACAACAAGGACTAAAAATTTAAATGTAGGGTATAGAAATCTGCAAAGAGTAAAAATATCAAAAGGATACTGACGATTTGTTGCTAATTGCAAAAACTAAAAAAGAACTCCAAAATACTTTGGAAATATGGAAACAAATACTCACTGAAAATAGATTGACAATAAATATTACCAAAAAAAGTTATGCAGATAGGAGGAATAAGAGGATAGAAAAGGCTAAAACTTTTACAAACTTAGGAGTTATAGAAGAATCTGAACTCAAGAAGTACAGAAAATGCTGCAACTGTATCATACAATGAACAAAAAACTTATATATAGAAATGAAATATCACTAAATACAAAAATTAAAGATTTTAAAGCAGTTTATGGACCTGTTCTGACTTTTGACATTTCACGGCAAACGAGCAAGATACAGGCTATAGAAATGATGTTGGTAAGAAGATTTGAAGGAGTTATGTATAACAATCCGCATAGAACAGACAAAACTAAGTTGATGGGGTATTAGTGTATAACAGTGAGAAGAGTGTGGGAAGTAAAAATATTATAAAGCAAAAAAGAGGAACACCAAGGCAGACATGAGATGAAGTACCTAATGGGAAAGATGTTGGAGAGAAGAGGAGTGACATGGACAGACGCAAAGATGTTGACACGAAACCGCATTCAATCATTTTGTAATAATATCACTGACTTGAAATCCTGCTTTCTCTACTTTAAACATCATATGCTGACTGATGTATAAATCACGCAGATCCACTGACAAATACAGTGACATACTTAAACGCTAAAACCATATAAAGACATCTGAGTTTAAAATATTTTCCAGAAAATCCGTAGTCTGTGTATAAATATATTTACTTTTATTTTCAGTTTACTGATATCGGTATGTTTGGTGTCGGGACCAAAATCCGAGCGTGTTTTTCACTTATTGAATCAATTATTGTCCGCTAAGGGTTGGCAGCCATGAACACGATGAACACAGTTGCACCCTAGAAAAGCGGGAAAAAACGACGAAAAGAAAAACCCCGACGACGTGTGTTTAACGACGAGAAACAAAGTGCTGACGGCTATTTTTACAAATATCCACTGTTCACAAAGACTTGCAACACAAGTACTTGCAGCTTTTCCAGAGAATAAAAACAATTTTATTTTGTTTTGTAGGGTCGTTAGGAGAACTTAATTGAGATATTTTATAATTCTGTTGACCTGAAAAATATAACAAGCTGACAGGGTGAGTCAGACAAAAATTTCTAGAGTACGAAAGGAAAGATGTAACAATTTGAATGAAGTCAAATTTTAGCATTTAATTTGTTTAACCTTCGGATGACCAAGCGGGGGAAATTGTGACCCCAGCGTATGTTTTTCTTTAATAAATTCAAAAGTATTTTCAATTTTTAACTCATTATTTTTTTATTTGACTTTAATATCATTCTAGATATCCTCATATTTTGAAATAAAAAAAATTCCCTATATTTTACGAATAAAAAATATATTCTGAAGTTGATGTTTAGTAAAATACCGTCTATTATGTGTAATTCCAAGTAGTTTTACGCTAATGACGTCGACTTTGCAAAGTAACAAGACACTTACTCAACATACACACTACACATGACACTAATACTCATGTCGTGACTGGCTGAATGACATAAAGTCCATGCCATAAAAATAAAAAAAAAATTAAAAAAAAACTTAATTTTTTTGGTAATTGTCATTTTTGACATTTATGACCTGGGGGTCATTCCCCCCCCCCCCTTGGTCATCCGTGTAACAAAAAAAGGTTGGTCATCGGAAGGTTAATAGATAACCAGGCATGCAAAATACAGCTACTTACCACAAAATAAATATAAATATGCTGTATATCGTCTTCTTATTTTGGTGCCCATTCGTTTCGAATATTGGCGATCATTCTGGCTATAATTATTTTATTAACTGATGCTTTAAATAGATTAGATGTTATTGTGGAGAACCATTTCTTCAGGTTATTGAACCATGATATTTTTCTTCTCCCAATTCCTCGCTTTCTGAATACTTTACCTTGAAGTATTACCTTCAGTAATCTGTATTTAGGGCCGTTTCTCATTATGTGTCCGAGATATTCTAACTTTCTCCTTTTAATGGTATACATCACTGCTCTTTCTTTCCCCATTCTATTCGTAAAACAGTATCGTTGGTTATCTTGTCCGTCCATGATATCCTTAGGATTCGCCTGTATAACCACATCTCGAAGGCTTCAAGTTTTTTCTCCATCGCTTCAGTGAGTGTCCAGGATTCACCTCTGTAGTATTATATTGAGAAGATAGAACATCGTAGGAGCCTTACTTTTACCTCCAGATTAAGGTTGTGGCTTTTAAAGAGTTTGGCCATGTTATTGAATGCACTCCTAGCCTTCTCTATTCTACATTTTATTTCTTGTGAGTGATCCCATTGTTTGTTTACTATTATTCCAAGATAGGTATACTGTTTTACTCGGTCCATTGGTGTTTTCTTGATAAGCAGTTGGGCGGCTCTAATCTTATTTTTGCTGATGACCATAAATTTAGTTTTTGATATATTTACTTGTAGTCCAAGTCTTTCACTTACTTGATTTATTTTATTTATTAGTTGCTGTGAACTGTTCAAACTGCCTGCAAGAATAATGGTGTCGTCTGCATAGCGGATGTTGTTTAGGCGTTCTCCATTTAGAAGTATTCCAACCTCGCAATTTTCCAAGCATTCACGAAATATTTCCCCTGAACATAGGTTAAATAATATAGGTGAAACTATACATCCTTGTCTAACACCTCGTAGAATCTGGATCGCTTCCGTTGGTTCATCTCCAAGATCTGTTCTTATTGTAGCTGATTGGTTCCAGTACAAATTTTGTATTATACGCCGGTCTTTATCATCCATTTGGCTTTTGTTAGAACATCCATCATTTTTCGGTGTTGAACTGTATCAAATGCTTTTTGGTAGTCCACAAAGCAGGTATAAATATCGCAAGTCATATCTTTTAATCTTTGAAATAATACCTGTAGACTAAACAGTACATCTCTTGTACCTACGCCTTTCATGAATCCAAATTTTGTGTCTTGTATTCTCTCTTCGCATAGCTTGTATATTCTACGATGTTTAATTTTAAGAAAAAGTTTTAATGTATGACTCATTAGACTTATTAGCCTATATTCACCGCACTATTTTGCTCCCTCTTTCTTTGGTATTGTAATAAATTCTGAGACTAGCCAATCTTTTGGGATATTGCCTGTGTCATAGATATTATTGAAGATTTTTACATAGTCTTCTTAAAGATTCATCATCAAGAAGCTTAAGTAACTCAGATGGTAGTCCTTCTGGTCCTGGAGCTCTCCCTTCTTTTAGTGATATGTATTATGGCTGCTACTATTTCTGCCACTAGTATAGGTGGTCTTGTTTCCGTAGGTATTGGGGACTGGTTGTCCCCCTCATCAAAAAAATAAATTTCGTATGTAATTTTTCCAGGTATTACCGATACTCTCTTTGTCCATGATTATCTCTCCATTGTCATTAATAATTTTACTTATTTTTCTGATTTTATATTTACCTGTAATTTCTCTTACCTTCTTGTGCACGTTGGAGTCATCGTATTTAAAAATGAATAACCATTTTCAATTTCGTTGCAAACCGAAAATACAGCCGAACCATATCCTAGTCTAATCAGGGAGTGCAGCAAGCACCTCTACCGGTTTCAAAACTTATTAGTCTCTCATCAGGAGGCACATATGCTGCTCTCCCTGATTCAACCAAAACAAACCCCAGCGTGCAGTCCCGGATTGCAACGAACGAAATGGCATAGATGCCCTAGCGGCAACTGCTAGCAAAAATACTAAGTTTTCACTCTAATGGCATATAAAACAACATAATGCTATTCTACATCCCACCAGAATGAAAACAATGGGAACCTTCTCTGGTTACACCTCCGAGGCTTCTACAATTTGAAAACCATACGGATGCTGAGGCTAAGGAAGATGAGGGAATTCTACAATTTACAATTCACGTCCCATCTGCTCAGCTCGGTAAAGTTCCAACGAGAATGGTTCCCTTCGTACTCTAATCAGAGTAAATGTAAATCCAAAATGAATAACCATTTTCAATTTCGTTGCAAAACGAAAATACAGCCGAACCATATTCTAGTCCAATCAGAGAGTGCAGCAAGCACCTCTACCGGTTTCGAAACTTATTAGTCTCTCATCAGGAGGCACATTTTTGTTTTTCATTTTTGATTTACATTTACTCTGATTAGAGTACGAAGGGAACCATTCTCGTTGGAACTTTACCACGCTGAGCAGATGAGACGTGAATTGTAAATTGTAGAATTCCCTCATCTTCCTTAGTCTCAGCATCCGTATGGCTTGCAAATTGTAGAAGCCTCGGAGGTGTAACCAGAGAAGGTTCCCATTGTTTTATTCTGGTGGGATGTAGAATAGCATTATGTTGTTTTATATGCCATTAGAGTGAAAACTTAGTCTCATCGTATTTACTTTGTAGAAATTCGATTTCTTGGCACTTTTTCTCCAGTTCTTTCTGTTTGGCTTCTCGGATCTTTCTCTGTATCTCTCGTTGTAATGTTTTATACATGGAGTTATCGTTCTTGTTTTTCCTTCTCTCTTCCAATAGTTGCTGTATATCTAGGGAATTAGAAAAGATTTCGTCATGATCATTGTCATTAACGTCTTAGCAGATGTGTTGTGGTTTATCATTGAGGTTCAGTCAGCAGCTGGGATAGTTTGATTAACGATATTTCTCCACCGTTCGCGGTAATCTGTTCCATGTACTGCCTCAGTATACTGTTTCTTAAGAAGCTTTTTCCTAATATTGGCCCATGGGTGTGGATATTGATCTTTTACGTTGTCGTTGACTTTGAGGCCTTCCTTGAACTACAAACCGTTTCATTTTGTGATCGATTATGGATATGACCAAAGAACTGTAAAATTCATCGTAGAGTAAATAGTTCTAGACAGAGGTTGATTGGGTTCAATTTCATTCTAGAACCGAGACATTCGTGTGGCGAGCCGTTCATGATTCATGGAATTCAAAGCAGTCCATATTTCAAAAGCTTCTATGCGTCGCATAGAAGTTCTCTGAGTTTTTGACTGTCATGTCTCGCTTACATAGTAAAATATGGAAAAGAAGAAAAAATAGAGTTGAAACGGGTTTCTTATTGTTTGTCATATTAATGAGATCACATCATACTCCGTTTAGTTCATTCACGCTTCGTGCTGCTCTTGCTAGTGGTATGCGACTTCAAATTTCGAGTTCACAACTGCCCGTATTTTTAACTAGAGCCCCAAGAGGTAGAGGAGACTACCTCGCAATAGGTCTGGTTTCAGGAAAGTGGTGTTGGCGATCAATAACCATGATTTTGGTTTTGTTGTAGTTAATCATGAGTTCAAACTTGGCACCTTTACCTGGAGTTTCTTTAATAAGTTAATAATTTATTCTGGAGTAAAAGCTATAAGTGGAGGGTCTTTTGCGAAATTCAAAATAGATATCTTGACACCTATAGGTCCTTCTTCTTCTTCTTCTTGTAATAGGACTATGTCCTGTTTCTTCTGTTACAGTCTTTGCTGCGATCCGGAGCTCCAACTCTCGTACCATCGTTTTTTGGGTCTTCCTATGGGTCGCTTGGTGTTGGGCTTCTGTGTTTTCGCCCAATGCGCCATACGTTCAGGGTCCATCCGATCTACGTGGTCCCTCCACATGCGTCGTCGCGCTC
This sequence comes from Diabrotica virgifera virgifera, assembly GCF_917563875.1. NCBI lineage: Eukaryota > Metazoa > Arthropoda > Insecta > Coleoptera > Chrysomelidae > Diabrotica > Diabrotica virgifera. The sequence goes on along the minus strand of NC_065447.1, from coordinate 194,723,370 downwards.
TTGTCCATCTCACTACGTCCTGAACGCCTAGCTCTCTCAATGTGTCTTCGTTTCGTACTCTATCTCTGAGTGTATGCGAATCGTAGAATATTTCTCTTCAGGTTTTTTTTCCACATTCGTTTTTTCCGTTTTCTCGCTAGGTCGTCATCGTTATTCCATCCAGTATCCGAGGCTACTGTTCCAGTTCGTTGAGCATTGTTTTTTTTACGAAGGGTAGGTCGCTAGCCTTGCTCTTCAACCCTCCTCCTTTACCCGGACTTGGGACCGGCAGTGATGGTGACTTCTGAACTACTCGATTCACCCAGCATCACCACTCCAGGCGGAGTTCAAACCAAAGTAGGTCCAACCAAACAAAACTCTGTCTAGATACAGTTAAATAATGCCCCATTTTCCAAAGTGCATTCGTGATATATGCATCCGTCAATTCGAATATAAATATGCCATGTTATTTTGATACAGTTTGCTTATAAGGTGTGTCAAGTGTTTAGGTACACCCATTATCGTCAGTATATTCCACAGTTTGTCCAGTCTAACATTATTAAAGGCCTTTGTATAATTTAATAAAACATAAATATCGGGATCAGATATTCGCTGGCTTTTCTATGATGTGTATTTTCTTATATTAAAGATTTGTTCTCTAGTACATCTTCTCTTAACAAATTCAGCCTGGTTAAGTACTATTTGTCAACTTTTTTGTCAAAGTTTTCTGAACGACGTTTCAGGATGTAGAGCGTAGAGAATCACCTTCCTGGCGTGTGATATTACAAGTAGTAGTCTTTAGCTGTTACAATTATTCGTTGGAGCTTTCTTCTGTAGAGGTTTGGGTATGGTATTTCTGCGATCTTGAGGTCAGACGCCTGTCTGTCAGATTTCATTACTCAATCGATGTAATATTCTCATTCCACATACTGGAAGATCTGGTCAATATCGGCGTTAGTGTTGCCCAAAATCGGTCTTGGTCTTGCAGTCTTGGTCTTGTTCTTGCGTTTTCGCAAGACCAAGACCAAGACCGCTTTATTTTAGCAAGAGTAAGACCAAGACTGACCGTGCAAGACTTGAGCAAGAACAAGACTAAGCCTGCGAGACTCTTGCGTCTTGCAATTAGGATTGAGTGTCGTTTTAGGGAATATAGTAGTTCGGGTATATGCTTAGAGACTATGAGACGCAACAAATATGTAACAAAAATTTGTACAGTTGAGTCCGCGAGTCTTTACCCGTGCGTCATCATTTAAAGCATACGAAATAAGTCGGAAATTTACTAAACGCAACGGCAAGTGGATATTATTCCGATCACTGGTTATAGTATAAAATTTGACGTTATCAAATAAATAGAATGTCAAATTTAAGTTTTGCTTTAAAATTTTGGTCCATAATTACAGCTACATTTGAAGTAGCTTAATAAATTATTTTATTATCATTGATTAATAAATAAATAAACATTTTATAAAAGAATTCAATAACATATTTTCTTTTTGTTATTTTATTCACTTTGGCGGAACCTTAAACACAAGCATTCAACTGTGTCAACAATGAGGTTATCTTTGTACGTTGTCAAAATTTATCGTAAATTAACATAAACATATCATAAAATTTCTAACTCCAATATAAAATTAGTTGTGAAAACAACTGTTTGTATACTATAAAAAACTTTAAAATGTAAAAATTCGACAAAATAACAGCAAAAAAATCAACAAACTGACAGCCACAAAAGTAAACAAACCAAAACGTCAGAAATTGTAGTTCCCCAAAATGTGAAGACATCCCCAATCGTCTTTCTTTGTACCTATCTCTTTTCAATGCACTGAGTCTAAATCGTTCATAAAAATAACATGTGTTTGTACTTAATAACAGGCGGCCGCTGGTTTGTCATTAATTTCATGCATGGAAGAGAATGATGCTAGATAAAAAGTATGTGTTTTATCTCGCTAGGTATTAATGACGCACGGGTAAAGACTCGCGGACTCAACTGTAAAATTGGACTTATGCACATTATGAACAATACAAGCAATATCAGCGGAACCGAGACGATATAAATTGGTCGTAAATAACAAAATAATAGAACAAGTGATGGTATAACGCGCAAGACGGGTTAGCACGTAGATAAATACTAAAACAAACACCACAGCACTGCTACTCACCTTGCAGTTATATGTAGGCCGTTGTCGTTCTTCAACGGTACTGGCTCCGAACTAACTCACCGGTGGCGGGGTGGATTCAAATAGAACGATAAAATATACTTGGGCGCCAGCTTCCTTTATTGCCAGCCAGTACAGATAGATAACTATAACTTATTCCCCAAATGAAGCAAAGGAATAATAATAAGACACGAGTAACCCATATACAACTTTTATTACCCTATGATGTAATACTAACGTCGGTTACGAGGTTGTCTCTTACAAACACACTATACAAGTGATTAGGTGACATTAACTATCTGAAATATTCAAAGAGTGACTACAAGTATTTTTTTTAGTGACAAATTATCTAAATAATGTAAAAAAAAATAAAAGTGACAAAATTATCTTACAGCAATATAACTATTAAAATTTTAAATCCACTATTTTAAATATATACATTTCCCCTATACCATTAAATTCAATTAAAAAAAAAACAACAACAAGGCTTGGTAACAAAGACTAAGGCGAACGAACTTCGGGTAACGCGGCGGTTAGCAATGGGCCCATAGCGTACGCAAGCGCAGAATGAAACACACCGTAGGTAATATTTGAAAAGTTTTAAACGATAGATTCCAATAAAATCCCTGCCTTTGTCCCATTACAATTTATACTGTGATGTAGGTATTTTAAAAACTTTAGATATTGTTTACTTTAAATAAATGGTAGCAGTAAAAAAAAAGAAAAATTAATAACTGGCTATTACACCCTAAAGTTATATGTTTCTGTTCATGAAAAATAAGTTACTAACATCGGCAAAAGAAAAAAAATCAATAGATACTCCTAATGATCCTAGATGATCTATCCTCTTAATGAAGTTTAAATTAAAAATGTACAAATAATAAAGTTCATCCTCTTAATACTATCAAAAAAAATTAAGTCCAAACAAAGCATGAATATAACTTAATTAATATAATGAAGTGTAAAAAAAACCTTAATTCTGAATCTTCTCCACAGATTACCATATCTACAACGGATTATGTAGGGGCTTATGATTCTACCATCGGGTCCATCAGTCCATTCCCTGACATGCCATGACGCTCAAATGGCCTCTCTGTTGAAAGCGTGTGACTTCAAAAAAACGTCCCGTACTAAAACGTCCCGTACTAAAATGTCCCGTACTAAAACCCTTAAATAAAAATAGTCCCATTAAGTACCCGAATTATGTACTTTAATTTACAAGATTTAAATATCCCCAAAATAACAAGTAGCTGTTTCGATTAAGTATTTTATTTCTCTACAAAAAAAATTAAATAGAACTACTTTGAAGAGCACTTCAATAAATAAATGCCTTCATAAAACTACATCTGTATAGTTGATTACATTTAAATCCTCTATGGCAATATAGCCTAACTTTTACCAAGTTATCCCACCCCATGTAATGAAACAAAAAAAATATATTCAAATGCTGCTAAACCCATCCCAGAATATATATTACATTACCAAAATCTGCCGCTTAAATTTAAAATACGTTTTAAAGTTATTCCTTTAAATGTAGCTACTTTTTTATCCAATCAACTTTTTACACCCACAGTAAAACAGTTGACAAGCAAAATGAATTTGACTCTATTTATTACTAACCTACAGCTATTAAAAAAAAAACAAAAGAACAACGACATACCTGTTTTCTTTCAAACACAGGGTTAAAATTAATTTCTCCACTCAGTTTTATCTCTCCTTCAATGCAATCCTTTTTTTAACTGGTCCGGTTTGGAACAAATTTATCCGAAAATACTTCGGCTTTTCCTATTCACTATTAACAAAAGATTCTCAGCGCTTCCTTAAGAATCTTACCACAGCCATCACCAATTGGTAGGAAAAATTTCACCAAAAATATGGTCGTATCCAAAACATATATTTTTGATCGCCTTCATAGGCAATTTTACACCATACACTTTTTGTAACAGCTCCAATGACTAGTTTCAACAAAGAACCACACCCAACAACGACTCGTTTTTCCAAAAATCAAGCACCATCGTCTTAGAGAGAAATAGAAAATCACAACGAAACACATGCGCCATCCATCAAAAAGGCCGTGTTTCGAATATGTCAAGTACGTACACATCATTCAACAATATTATTTAATTGTTGGCTTTATCATTGACGTATAGAAGGTAGAACTGGTTGTCTACACTCGAGGAGAATGTCTTAAGTTTCTTAGCAAAATATTATACCATTACAATGGAAACGGAATACTTGGGAATAAAACTGTCAAGATACGGAAAAGTGGAAGAAGAAGTACAGAAACAAGTGAACGTGGCAAACAGAGCAGCAGGATGTCTAAACAACACAATCTGGAGAAACAAATACCTCACAATGGAAACGAAAACCAAGATATATAAATCAACAATCAACAATAAGACCGATAATGACGTACACAGCGGAAACGGCTCAGATACGGAGAAAACGCAAAGACTGTTGGAAACAGCCGAAATGAAAGTCTTACGAAAAATAACAAACCAAACTCTAAGAGACAGAGTAAGAAGTGAGCAAATACGAGTGAGATGTGGTATAGAAGAAATAAACATGTGGACCAAAAGAAGCAAAATAGAATGGAACCGACACATGCAAAGAAGGACAGAAAATATAATAGTACGAATAGCAAGAGACAAATGTCCAAATGGAAGAAGATCATTGGGACGACCGAGGAAAAATTGGTCAGACAATGTCAATTGAGGCCAGAGCTGGGCAATACCCGGGTACAAGTACCCACATTTTGTACTCTAAGTACATTTTGGGTACTCAGTACCCAGTATCCGAGTACATTTTCAATAAAGTACTCGGTACTAACCCGTAGCATATGGGCTAAAATACCCGGTACCCGCGTTTATTATACGAGTACATTTTCCGAGTACTTTTTGCAAGTCTAAACTTGTCACTGCATGTGGGAGAGCAAATTAACAGCAACACGCAAAAACGCTGCTTTCAGTATCAGTCCATTCGTCAAGTCAAGCAGACGTCTGCTACAAGACACACGAAACCAATGTCATCAGTCTATGAACTGAAAATGAAATAATAAAAATATCAAAATAGAATTAGAACTTGTTAAATTTCTAGTTGGCAAAAAAGTTGTTTGAGTTCGTTAAAAATGAGTTTTCTATAATTAAAAAAGTTTTTTTAAGATATAATACAGGCCTTCTTCTGCGCCTGTGGAACGCCTATTCTCTTATGCTACAACAATTAATAGCTCTCGAAGAAATGCTCTAACTGATAAAAAGTTTAAAAAAATAAGTTTTCTTAAAAGCCAATAAAATTAATCAGTGAGTGTGAGTGGTGTTATACTGATTATTAATCGATGATTAATTTTAAAACTCTTATTTTTTTATTTCAGTTGGAATTGCACGTTATTTTATGTTTTCATGACTCATAAATATGTTTAGAGGTGCAAAGATACTATTACCTTCTTACCTTTTTTCGGGTTCTTTTTCGAATGTAGGTACTCAAAATAAGTATCCGAGAAATTCGGGTAATTGTACTTTGAGTATTGTACTCTGAGTACTTCTCTTGAGCAATGTACTTGGTACTCTGTACTCGTTTCTCAAATATGAAAAGTACCCGGTACTCTGTACCCGAGTACAATTTATCAGTACCTGGCCCAGCTCTGGTTGAGGCTAACAACCGAAGTAAAACAGGCATTGAGCCTATTTATAAAGTAGGAAGAAGAAGATGAACAATACAATAAACATACATTGACATATTTATTTGACACGTACTCAGAGGTCACAATAAATTATTACAATGTAAAAATAAAATATTTTCTAATACAATCTTTCCTAGCGGACGACGCACGCCTTCGCTCTGAAATTAATTTTAATTGTTTAGATTTTGAGAATTGCTGCCCTTTCATAAAATAATCTTGTGTTGTGACGCCGACAATAATATCCTATTGACTATTGAAACTGTTTAAAGATATTATGTCGTAAAAAATATCCTACGACACCCACTCAATTGTTTTTCCTTATCAGTTAGTAGGATTCTAAATACTACATCGTAAAGACTAAACAACGTTCTTATAAACTTTCTGCAGAGTGTGCAATTATTATATTAATTGTTCAAACAAAATTCCTTTCTATTTAGACAGAAAAATTTTCTGTTCTTTAAATGTTCTTTAATATGCCATTTATTTGATTATTTTTTTGTTTTAACCATGTTTTAGCACATGTAAGGTTATTAAATGCAAATGTTTATTAAGACACAGACTGACTCCCGCGGTACATGGTAGATAGCTCAGTTACTGAGAGTATAGGCAGGGATAGTTTAGATCGTGGGTTCAAACCCCACCCGATGTGAGTTGTTTAGACATTTATTAATTTGGTTGGTTTTTACTATGTCCACAGGGTGAGCCAGATAAATGGCCTATTAGAAAAATCTCGAGAACTGAAGGTAACAGAATCATGAAAATTGGAACGAGGGGGTTTTAAAGAGTGATCTATTTAATGAAAATATTTTCATCTATTTCCTACTTTCGGTTATACCGGAAGTTGCTTATAACTTCGTTTTTTTTAATGGGACACCCTGTATATTTTTACATTTTTAAATTCTCTTTGATGTATTCGTTGTTAAAATATAAGGTTTTGTAATATTATATAGGGTAGTTTAAAAGATAATTACCTACATTTTTTTTCTTAATTTCGTACAAATATTCACATCCTGTAGAATTGTAGTAGTTTGACAATAAAAACTATTTATGTTCAAATGATTTGTAATATGGTGTCTGTATACTATTGTTAAGAAGGACACACGCCAACTCGTAACTTTTAATGACAAAAACTTTCAAATCAAAATGTACACCGGCCAATTCGTAACTTTTCTCTTACCTTACCTGCCAATTCGAAACTTTCTTCAGGTGAATTCGAAACCATTGATTAAATCTAATACCTTAAATCTAAACCGAATGTTTCTTGGTTTGCTTAAAAACATTATATTTGCATTTAATGTACCTATAAAAATAGCAAAAATTTAAACATCTTAATAAAATAATTGAAACAATCTTATAGTGTTTCACTAACACGTGTTATAAATATTATTTCCATCAAGTATAGAAGTATAGCTCTACACATGCTTGTAGGCTAATGATTATATTCAAAATAAGATAGCTAAAAGGAACTACAACGTTAACGGGGTTTTATTATTTCATATGGTCAATGGACATCTATGTATGAAAAAACCGGGGAGTGCTACCATTTAAAGGGGTGCGTTTTTGAGAAATGGGTGAATTAGTCCCTGGGCACAGGTTACATTAGGGTAACTTCTATGCACTTTTGGTACAAACATACCTACATAAAAATTGTTCCTGGTTAAATTTCCTATCTAAATATCACTTTTTAAAGTCAATGATACTTTTTTTTACAAAAATATATTCAAAAGAAAAAGCACAAAGAAACCCAAAAGAAAAAAATTTTGTTTTTTGTCCCATAACTTTTGGCCACGAGGATATAGGTATAGACATTGCTTTACAGAAAAAAACCTACATAATTCTTCTTTAAAATGTTGTTTAGTAGAGGTAATTAGGATTTATAGTTTTCGAAATATGATTTTTCAAAGTTCGTCACTCACAGCAATTTTGGGCAATTTTCCTTGTTATTTCGCAAATATTGTTCTGTAATTTTTTTCTACGTAACTTTAGGTATATGCAATGGTAACGTAATAGAAATAGAAATCAATTACCTTTAAAATGGTCTACTGTATAACGTTGTACGACTTTTTTTAAAGAGATTACGGTTTTTCAAGGTTTTATACTTTTAACAATGTTTTATAATATAATATAAAAATAAAATAATATTATTATATAATATATTAGATATTATATTATGTATTATATGTATAATATTATATATTATATAATATTATATTATATATTATATAATACCTGATATAAAAAAATGTTATTTTTTACATTTTTTACGATTATTTTTGAAATATCTTATTATAACTTTTTTTCTTCTACATTTAAGTATACATTATATTATATAATAAAAAAAGCTTATTTTGTTTACTTTAAAACGGTGTATTACAAAAAATTCTAGGATTATTTTTGAATAAGATATTATTTTTCAAAATGTAATAAGTACTTGCAACGATTTTTGATTTTAGGATTATTTTTTAAATTTCTCATTATAACTTTTTTTTCTTTTACATGAATATACCTACTATATATTGCTCAATAAAGAGGGCTTACTTTCTGTTCTTTAAAATGGTGTATCAACTACCTATATTTAAATAATGGAAACCGAGTGATTCTTTGATATTTTTTTACCTGTATTATTTAAAATTGTTTCTTTTACAAAAATTACATAAACATTATTCTTAGAAAACATCACTTTAGTTAAAATTATTTAAACGTTGACATTTAAAAAAATTTCAAAATCAAAGTCCATCTCTTTGTTAGCGTTAGCTTCAATATCTTCCTCTGACACCGCAGTTATCTTAGAGTTCCCACAATTAGTACCCATGCACATGCACCCTTTGCAGAATATTCAACAACTAATTCCTATCGTCCGACAAGCGCAGTTTTTTGTACATCCTTTGGTATATTTACATGATATTTTTTCAAGCAAGGCTTCTGGTGCAGGAGCTTTGACAGTAAATATTGGAGATAATCCATATATAAAAAAGTTATAATGAGAAATTTAAAAAATAATCCTAATATCAAAAATCGTTGCAAGTAGGTACTTATTACATTTTGAAAAAGCATATCTTATTCAAAAATAATCCTAGAATTTTTTATAATAAACCATTTTAAAGTAAACAGAATAAGCTTTCCTTTTTATTATATAATAATATATACGTAAATAAAAAAAAAGTTATAATGGGAAATTTAAAAAATAATCGTAAGAAATATAAAAACTCGTTAAAAGTATAAAATCTTGAAAAAGATAACCTCTTTAAAAGAAGTCGTACAACATTATACAGTAGAACATTTTAAGGGTAATTGATTTCTATTCCTCTTACATGTACCATTGCATATGCCTAAAGTTGCGTAGAAAAAAGTTACAGAACAATATTAGCGAAATAACAAGGAAAATTGCCCAAAATTGCTGGGAGTGGCGAACTTTGAAAAATCATATTTTGAAAACTGTAAATCCTAATGACCTCTACTAAACATCATTTTAAAGAGAAAATATGTTTTTTTTTCTGTGAAGAAATGTCTATACCTATATCCCCGTGGACAAAAGTTATGGGACATAAAACAAAATTTCTTTCTTTTGGGTTTCTTTGTGCTTTTTCTTTTGAATATATTTTTGTAAAAAAAAGTATCTTTGACTTTAAAAAATTATATTTAGATAGGAAATTTAACCAGGAACAATTTTTATGTAGACGTGTTTGTACCAAAAGTGCATAGAACTCACCCTAATGTAACCTGTGCCCAGGGACTAATTCACCCATTTCTCAAAAACGCACCCCTTTAAATGGTAGCACTCCGAGGTTTTTTAATTTATAGAGATTCATTGACCATATGAAATAATAAAACCCCGTTAACGTTGTAGTTCCTTTCTATAGTACATAATCAATAGCGTTGTTCTGAAGCTATTTTCTTGTAGCATTTTTACAATTTTAACTATTTAGAATGGGAAATAAGCCACAATATTATTAAAAAATGATTTTTATTAACGTTTCGACGCCCAAATCGGGTGCCGTTGTCAAAATACAAAATACTATTAATATGATAACTTATATAATGAATATAACTTACATATTAATAGTATTTTGTATTTTGACAACGGCACCCGATTTGGGCGTCGAAACGTTAATAAAAATCATTTTTTAATAATATTGTGGCTTATTTCCCATTCTAAATAGTTAAAATAATAATCAATAGCCTATTGGTTTTTATCAAATAATTGTAAATTCAATATTTTTAGATGTTTAGCAATGATAAATTATTTAAATCCATCTGATAATTTAAAAGCAAACAGATTTTCCATAATATGTTTATTTCAAGTCTAAAAGATTATACCTTTATTTAGTTACGAATTCACCGGTAGTTGATTGGTTACCGAAAAATTATCTGAGGGCCAGAGTTACCAATTGGCCTGTAATTAGGATGGAGGATTAAAATAGTTACGAATTCACCGGGACCCGTTAAGAATTGTTAGTATAGCTAAATTTTTAATTTTAGAATACAGGATTGGTCGAAACTCGGAATTAGTATTTTCTGAGTTTTCTTAAATGGAACACCATGTATTTTAGTATTGTAATGAAATGATATGTTATGGTACTTTTTATTTCTTAAGCATTCCCTATACCTAACTGCTTTAGTTTGTGAGTTATTGGTGATTCAAGCCAAATATTAATTGCAACAAAAAATACGTGAAATTTTATTAGGTTGGCCGTGAACATATTCAATCGCAAATACTTTTTCAGAAGTAGATAAGTACATATTAATCTGGACTGATCCTAAAAATTACCAATATTGTTGAGCTGTCAAAATAACTACGTAGTTAAGATTGTTGGTGCGATTAACAATTAAGCACAAATTAAGGCAGTTAGGTATAGGGAATGCTTAAGAAATAAAAAAGTACCATAAAATATCATTTCATTACAAGACTAAAATACAGGGTGTTCCATTTAAGAAAACTCAGAAGATACTCATTCCGAGTTTCGACCAACCCTGTATACCAAATTCAACATTTAGCTGTACTAATAACTTTTAACAATAGTAGACTATATTAAAAATCATTTGAACATAAATACAGTTTTTGATGTCAAATAACTACAATTCTACGAGGTTGTGAAAGTTGCTACGAAATTAATAAGAAAACGTAATTATCTTTAAAACTACCCTGTATAACGTTACAAAACCTCATATTTTTAGAAAGAAGACATGGAAGTGAATTCAGTAATGTAAAAATATACAGGGTATCCCATTTAAAAAAACGAAGTTATAAGCAACTTCCGGTATAACTGGAAGTAGGAAATAGATAAAAATATTTGCATTAAATAGATCAATCTTCAAAACCCCTTCATTCCAATTTTCATGATTCTGTTGTCTTTAGTTCTCGAGATATTTTTAATAGGAAGTTTATCTGCCTCGCCCTGTATGTTAAGTCAAGTTGAAAATGTACCTGTACTGTTACGTTGTTCTAAAATCTAAAGTAACGTTTAATAAATAGCAATATGCTAGTGGGTAACTGCGAGACTTGCAAGACGCTTGCTGCAAGACCAAGACCAAGACCAAGACCAGGTGTATTGGTGCGAGACGAAGACCAAGACTCTCTAAGTCTCGTCTTGGTCTTGCATTAGGGCAACACTAATCGGCGTATGCACACTTGTAATGTTATAATAAGCCCTCCAAACATCTATACCCTTGTCCAAATCCGTCTATACATCGCTTTCATCATTTTTGATAGATCAAGATTTCTGCTTGCATTTTCTTGTGAGTAGTCTGATATTCTCTGATCTCTGATTTCTCTTCTGATTGAAAATTAAAGCTACTAAGTTCTTCTTCTTCTTCTTTTTATATAGACATTACTCTGTCTGTTTTTCAATGTGCCTCCAGTAAGTTGTCATTCCATCTTTTTCGTGGTCTTCCCACTGATCGTCTTCCTATTGGGGAACCGTCTCTCGCCGTCCTTACTACTCTATTTGTTGTCATTCGGCTTATGTGGTCGTTCCATTCTACTCTTCTGCTTTTCACCCAGTTATTAATGTTGTCCACCTTGCATCTCCTTCGTATATCTGCACTTCTAGCTCTATCCCACAGCGTCTTACAATCGATTTTTCGTTTTCATCTCTGCTGTTTCTAGCATTCTTTTTGTAATTTCTGTACTAGGTCGTGTTTCTGCCGCGTATGTCATTATTGGTCTGATGACTGTTTTGTAAATTCTGCCTTTCACTTCTTTTCCGACGTTTTTATTTCTCCATATTGTTTCATTCAGGCAACCTGCGGCTCTGTTTGCTTTAGTCACCTGATCTTCCACTTCTGTTTCGAGCTTTTCGTAGCTGCATAGTGTGATGCCTAGATATTTAAACTCCATGACTTGTTCTATTATTTGACCCTCCAGCTCTAATTTACACCTTATTAGATCTGCTGTTATAATCATGCATTTAGTCTTTTTTGGGGAAAATAACATGTTAAATTTTCTAGCGGTTATATTAAATTCGTGCAGCATGCATACGTTGTAAATCATCTTTACTTTGAGAGATTAGTATTGCGTCGTCTGCATAGCAGATTATTTTAAGTTGTTTTTCTCCCATTTGGTATCCTTTTTTTTGTTCTTACTTTTTTTATTATTTCGTCCATGATCAGGTTGAACAGCAGAGGACTCAGGGAATCTCCCTGTCTTATCCCATTGCCAGCTTCAATTGGCCAGCTACTAAGTTGAACATGATAATGATAAACGTGTGGTCTTTATCATGCTTCCGTCAGGTCACTAAACATCGAGAATGTGCATTCACGATGTTGTATGGCTCTATGAGAACGACGTTGACATTCCAAAATTAGTTGAAAGGGAGCAGACCAGACTCATAACATTGAGTAACAAATATCTAATATTATCGAAAACTTAGAGTTATGAATTCGGGTATCATGGACTGAAGACTAATTGACCGTGTCAATAGAGTTTGTTTAATTGAATATTATTATGTGCGTTAAAGGGCTCTATCCTAAATGTATTTTCTTATTTCTACAATCATATCTGCTGCTCATGAATCATTAAAAAAAATATAAAATAGCAATAAAACGTACACATTATAAGAAAAATGCATACAACGTTTACGTAATATGGGTGGAGAAGGGGTAAGAGCTCTGCTTACTTTAGACCATGGGGTTGGAGCAAGGGTAATAACTGTAATAAATCTGCTTACGTAATATTTGAATGGCTTCTATACAGTAGTACAAGAAGAGACAAACTAAACCCAATGGAGGCAAACATATTTGTGTTTTATTTAGTTGATAAAAAAGAAGAAAACCGTCAGTGAAATGTTATAATTAGCCAATTGTATTCATCATTGTTCAGCGTTCACCAATTCACCACTAATCTGCATTTTTTCAAATTTAAGATAATACAGTGCACTATTATACAAGTGCTTTATTTGAAAATAAATATAATATAACCCCTGAGCATCCACTAGTGAAATATAATATGTACCTATATAATAATATTAAAAATGTGTTTTTAGACCAAATGTTACTTTTCACCCCGTATATGAAAGCAATAATAATCAACTAGCGAGATAGAGTGTGTTGTCAAGGAATTATCCTAATTTACGCCTCACATATCCCATTCTAAGGTTACCATTGCCCCATTACCATTAATTCGGCATTAGTAGAGAGGAGATTCGAGAATGAGGTGACATGACCCAGGTGGTACATGTCACAGTAATGAGGCGACTAATCTGCCTTCTTAACAAACACATGTAACCAAATACATCCCCGAGACATGTTGTGTTAAATATTTTCCTCTATTTTCACACGTTTATTTGAGAGGATAAAAAAGTGATGGCGTGCGGTATGTTTACCGAAAACAAATTAAGGTGACCAATTATAAAACAAAAAACAAAAATGTGCTCATTACCAGAATGTCAAATTTTTTCCTAAAAATAGATTATGTTTTACATACTGCATGCTGTTTTCTAATAAAAATAAATAATATGGGCATAATAAAAATATGAGACGATAAAAATATTTTCAAAAATGAATAACCATTTTCAATTTCGTTGCAAAACGAAAATACAGCCGAACCATATTCCAGTCCAATCAGAGAGTGCTGCAAGCACCTCTACCGGTTTCGAAACTTATTAGTCTCTCATCAGGAGGCACATATGCTGCTCTCCCTGATCCAACCAAAACAAACCCCAGCGTGCAGTCCCGAATTGCAACGAACGAAATGGCATAGATGCCCTAGCGGCAACTGCTAGCAAAAGACTAAGTTTTCACTCTAATGGCATATAACATATCCCACCAGAATGAAAACAATGGTCTCCCCGAGCAGCATATGTGCCTCCTGATGAGAGACTAATAAGTTTCGAAACCGGTAGAGGTGCTTGCAGCACTCTCTGATTGGACTGGAATATGGTTCGGCTGTATTTTCGTTTTGCAACGAAATTGAAAATGGTTATTCATTTTTGATTTACATTTACTCTGTGTGGAGTATGAAGGGAACCAGTCTCGTTGGAACTTTACCGCGCTGAGCAGATGTGACGTGAATTGTAAATTGTAGAATTCCCTCATCTTCCTTTGTCTCAGCATCCGTATGGCTTGCAAATTGTAGAAGCCTCGGAGGTGTAACCAGAGAAGGTTCCCATTGTTTTCATTCTGGTGGGATATGTTATATGCCATTAGAGTGAAAACTTAGTCTTTTAAAAATATTTTCGTTTATAATATCATAAGAGAGAAAATTTTGCCGGCAATATTTTCGACTGGCATGTAAGTTTGTTCTGGCAATTTGCGCAAATTTTGACAGTTAAGTCAAGAGACGCCAGTCGAGGGATTTTGTCAAAATTTCATAAGCTGTTTTAGAAAACTTTGTTTCGAAAAAAATGCAAACAGTGAACAGCTTTTTGGAAGTTTTTTATTTTATTATCGAAGGCGAAAATTTTGAAAGTGGTGTTTTCTCGATCCGTGAAGCAATCGGTTTAAGAACTTTATTAAATTATTATTATCTTTTAAATATTTTTAAGTAAGTGTTTGCCCAAACCCATTTGATATTCATTGTTGTTCAAAATTGTTCTTGTTGTTGTTGTCAATTGTCATTATTTATTCCACAAATAAAATAAGAAAGCTGGTGCAAAATCTCACAGGTTTTCGTAATTATAAAAGTTTCCAATATATACTATCGCTTGATATTGTCGAACTCAGTGGCGTGCTGGAACTTTTCAAGCGGCCCGGTGATTTTATAGAAAAGCGGCCTCCCATCATTTTACCTTCTATTATCAGGATGTTTTATTCGTTATTTATAAAATAAAAAAAAAAACAAAAATATAAATTATTTTTAAATCAAACATACAACTTTAAACTCAATGATTTTTTTAATTTGCTATATTTTTTTATTTAAGAATAAAATTTTACAAATAATAAATGACATGTATGCGAATATTGTATGCAGTAAGACAGAAACCATGATTTCCTGAATAAAATCAAATTTTGAGAATTTTTCAATCATGTATTAAGTTGAATTTTAGTAAATTGATTATACAAGAGAGTACAAAATACAAGTACAGTGCAAATACTTTAATTCAACAATATTTAAAATGTTAATACAACGCAATAATCTAAACATTCTTTTGCAATTATTTTATAAAATAATAACTTAACTCTCGACCAATAATTTCCGCATTAAAGTAGATTTTTGAGCAAATTCGTCGATTATTTCATCATTTTTAAGCTCATACAAAGCTTCTTTTTCTATACCGATTAGCATAAATGTTTCCAAGTGATCTTGTGTTAAAGTAGGTACTTCTAACTGATTTTTTATGTATTTCAACGTTGAAAAGCTTCTTTCGCAAGATTTCTGTGTCACTGAAAGAGTTAATAAATGCTTATATACTATTTACATTTGGATAGGTACACTGATATAAGTTGTACTTATGCAAAACAGCGTAACATCAAGCGATACAATCTTTATACATATACTTTTTAGTACACACACGGAGGTGAAGTTTTCACAATATCAACAACATTGTCATTTGTTACTTCATGTTCATTATCAGTAAGATTAATAATATCATCCTTCATAATTTCTGTAGACTGAACATATTCATCATTAACTCGATCTTCTATAATTTCAGTATTTTGCAAAATCCTATTTTTTAATACAATCCATTTATCAGCAGAATCCACGAGTTCTTCATATAACATCATAAAACGAGTTGTCTTGATCAAATCGTTTTTCAATACTTCCAATAATTCGGAAAAAAATTTGCAAGACATTTTTTATTTTGCTGAGTACATACATGTTTAAGGAAATTGGAAAACCATAAATATAGGGACATACTTGTATGTATGAAAATAAATATTATCTGTAGCAATCTATTTATGTATATAGAGTCATATTCATTTACTTACTATATTTATTTAACTGTATTTTACCATTAAAAAAATTTAAATTTTTTAAAATGTTTTATTAATATTATTAGCAAAATTAAAATTCGATTAGAAATTAAAAAATATTTTTTTGTTACATCTAAAAATTTTTGTGAAAAAAACCTATCTGACCGGCCTCAAGAGGCCGCGGCCTCTCGGTGATTGCACCGATTCATTTATATGGCCAGCACGCCACTGGTCCAACTACCCCAAAAAAAGACAAAGGCATGATACATATCTTGAAAAACGAGTATATGTATTTTGAAATTTTGGATACCTGCTATTAGGCAAATCAATACTCGTTTTTCGAATTTTGAAGATTTGCAAATTTTTGAGCTCTTTGATAATTCAAAATTTAAAATTACCTTCGCCAAAAAATTTCCAATATACAGGGTGTAACAAAAATACAGGTCATAAATTTAATCACATATTCTGGGACCAAAAATAGTTCGATTTAACCTAACTTACTTTAGTACAAATGTGCACATAAAAAAAGTTACAGCTCTTTGAAGTTACAAAATGAAAATCAATTTTTTAGATAAAAAGATAAGTTAGGTTCATTCGAACTATTTTTGGTCCCAGAATATGTGATTTAATTTATGACCTGTATTTTTGTTACACCCTGTATTTATTTACAAGTTACTTAAAAATTATGCTGATCCAAACATTTTCGGAAAGTGGGATAAGTTACAAATATGTATAATTTTATATAGTAAGTACTGCAATTAACTACAACAAACTACTCATAAGTTCTCTTATTACCACTAACTTCTGCCTCAAATGAACGGGATTTCTCTTGTCTCAAAATAATCAAAACGTATTGTCGAAACACTATGACACAAGAGAGAATGTCAAGTAAATAAAAAAAAAACACAAAAAAATCTCCTATGATGATTAAGGCCTTTTAATTAGATGGTATGCCTATATGAGGAGATAAAAAAATCTTGCCGACCCTGTCTCTAAGGCCACGAGCAGCCACTGGATGGTGGTAAGGAGTCGTACAACATCATGGATGCCATTCAATTTGACTTACAACTTCTTATTTCGAAGTGACTGAAGTTTGATGATTGTAGCCTTGATTGCTGTTTTCAGTAAAGTAACGACACGTATCTAACAGTTTGAGTCATGATGTACTCTAGTGTCATCACTGACAGTAATTTAATATTTCACCGGAAAGTTCCTTACACCTGATCTGTCCACAAGATGGTTCCTCCCAATGGAGTAGTTTTACACAATTTTTGCAGTCAAATTACAACTAAAATATTAAAATTGCTTAAAAACCTAATAATGAAGTTTGTGGAACTATAGGTATAATGTGATTAAATTGATATTAATGATTAGTGATATTAAACTAGTGGATTCTTCCTCCTTCCTGGTCTGGTAAGTTCCTTAACTGAGGTGGGCGGTGTCACCACATGGTTATAATTCTCAAGTTTAATACTTTTTATTATTACATTGTAGGTCAGTCCTTTGTTTTTGTTCCTGTATTTTAAGCTGATGATGGCTCGTGATGAGCCAAAACGCGTCCTTGTATGACCTTTTAATATAAAAATTTTGTGGTACTTCTTCGAGTTTTTTGTATCTACTTAAGTAGATACAAAAGGTCGGGGCAATAAGAGACCTAAGCCTCATTTAAAAAGTTTTGAGTAAAATACGTTTAAAGTTTTTGACGAAATCCTAAAATCATATTTTTTAATTTTATAATGTTTACCTTAATTCCTTACGTGCTTAATAAATTATTAAATATATTTTTTTAAAGAAAGATACAAAATAAAAGTGCATTTTTTAAGAAAAAATTTATTAAACAAATAAATGTGGCTTACGACCTTTTTGAAAATAACAAAATTCTAAATTCTAAAATCAAGAATATACCTACAATATTATTTTTTTTAAAGGTTTCATCATCCCTGTCTACTTCCTCTGCCTCATCAGCTTGGTTATAGTCTTGTTCAATGTTATTTGTACTTATTCCAATAATACTGAGATACAACTGCTGGTTTAAGAGAGGAAAATATTGTAAAAGTTTCTTTATATCCCGAATTTTTTTGATGTCCAGTACTATTGGTCCTCCATCTTATATATTTTAAGCTTTTTGTTGTCACCAAACTTTACAACCCTCTTACCAACATTTACTTCATCAAACGCTCCATTTAGGGTGTGTTTAATGAATATGGAGTTTGGGTGTTCGCTATCGAACCAAGAAGGGACTAAGCCACCCACTAAAAAAAAACTTTTTTGGTCTTAAAACGAGTTATTAACAAAAGAATTTAAATAGAATATTAGTGTTAACGGCTCTTTATCAGTAAAAAAATTTAAAATAGATTATTTATGGCTACTTTTTGTTAAAGAAGTAAATTTAATGTTATTATAACTTATTAAGACACAAGCCACATATCCTTCAGCAAGAAGGTCTCAAGCCACTAAAATGTTTACTTACCTTTTTCGGAGAAGATTCATCACTTTCACTGGAACTCGCGTGCGGAGAATATTCTCGATCCTTTACAGAATCATCAGAGTCAAAATCCGATCCTGAATTACTGTGTTTTCCTTATAAAATAATTGTTTTTCTTTCAACACTCTTCGATCGTGTGTCGCCATGTTGATTTTACTGTGGCTTATGACGTTCTTGCTTCAAAATTTTTCATGATTTTTGCAAGTTGCCAACAAGGTCGTTATAGCCTGGTGGCCATATCTATTATCCAATAGCCGTAAAACTTCGCTGGTGGCTTGAGACCATTGTTACAGAGCCCGTTTTATTAAAATCTTCAAATTTCAAAAAATGTGGCTTAGGTCCCTTATTGCCCCGAGCCCTTCAAATATGGATACTTCTCTTCATGTGAATTATAACGAACTAAATTAATCCCAGATTGGAGAAAAAGGTCGATGCTCCTCATGAACTCTCTTGAGGTTGGATATAATCTAAATTATGTGAGTTTGAAATAACTTTAGGTAATGAGGTATAAATAAAAAAACACTATATTACAAAACTTATGATTGTTGTTATATATTTGCGTTTTAGTATGATAGAATTGATTCAAAAAATGACATAACCCAGACATCCAAAGTGAAAGTTATCCTCCAACACCAAATTGTTCTATATCGTCCATACAATGTTCAGAAAAAAGTCGGTAAATTCGTATTTTTTACGTTTTTCGTAATTATTTTTAGAACTATGAGGTTTAGCTTGAACAGCCTTCTATATAAAAATGTTCTACATTAAATTTGAAATAAAAAAGGCTCTATACATAATCCTTCTAAAATTAACGGTTCCAAAGTTACGGAGGTAGTATAGTATAATTGGTCCAAAAAAAGCCTAACCCAGACATAAAAAGTAAAAGTTTTCCTCCAACACCAAATTGTTCTATGTATGGTCCACATATTGTTCAGTAAAAAGTTACACTATTTTGAGCGGTAGGTTTGGGGGGGGGGGAGATGGGGGAGAAGTCGGTAAATTAGTAGTTTCTTAAGTTTTTCGTCAATATTTCTAAAACTATGTTTAACGTACACAATGTTCTATACAGAAACGTTCTACATAAAATTTAAAACAAAAATGGTCCCATCCATAATTGTTATAAAATCAACAGTTTCAGAGTTACGGAGGGTGAAATGTGGAGGTTTTCGATACTTTTTATATGTTTTGGGCAATTGATGATGATTTTGGGAGGTGAGGTTGACGTTTCTTCAAGGGATTATCACTAACATACCATTGGCCACTGAAATAGCAAATCCTGTTAAAGAAAATTTCTTTCAATCAGTAAAAATATTATAAATTGCCCAAAAAGTATAAAAAGTATCGAAAACCTGCACGTTTCACCCTCCGTAACTCTGGAATAGTTGATTTTATAACAATTATGTATGGGACCTTTTTTGTTTTAAATTTGATGTAGAACATTTTTGTATAGAACATTGTTTACGCTACAGCATATTTTTAGAAATATTGACGAAAAACATAAAAAACTACTAATTTACGGATTTCTCCTCCATCTCCCCCCAAACCGGACGCTCCCAAAAATGGTGTAACTTTTTACTGAACAATATCTGGACCATATAGAAAAATTTGGTGTTGGAGGATAACTTTCACTTTGGATATCTGGGATTGGATCTAGTTATACCATACTAACGTATGTCCCTAAAGTTTTCGGAAAAAATAAATATATATGTTCTAGTTGTAAACTAAGTTTATTTTCCGCAAATCGCCAGGAAATTTTGACATTCCTGTCAAAATTTCTTGAAGAAAAAGTCAGGACTTCCTTACTCCTTACTGTAAGGAAATGTCATTTCCTTACTGTAAGGAAATGATATTTCCGTACAGTTGTTAGTGTTCTACATAAATGATAGAAAACACATTGCTTATAAGGAATTAATTTATATTTTGAAAACATCAAGTCATTGCTGAATACATTTTTAAGATCAATTTGTTATATTTACAGTAATTTGACAGTTAGTATTTTATTATTGAATTATCAATATCTGTCGAATTTTAAAATAGTATGTTTACCTCGTAGGAAAAGCCACATTCCTGGACTCTGTGTTGCGGAAAAATAGTATGTTTACCTCGTAGGAAAAGCCACATTCCTGGACTCTGTGTTGCTAAGTCTCGGCTTGCGCCTCGACTTAGCAATCTTCACAGTCGTCCAGGAATGTTAAGCTTTTCCTACCCGGTAAACAATGTACTATTTATTAACTAAATACAGGAAATTAAGTCTACATATTTAAGGTTTATAGTATATTTTTATAGAACAGAAAGAGGTCCGTGATCTTCGATGGCACATAAATTTGGTCTTGCATGTGCAATAAGCCTTTAAACTGTTTCTAAATCGATCTCACGAATTTTTTTCAAAATTCTTCGTCTTAGCTGAACTTCATTTTGGGCTTCCTAGCCATTATTATACACTATTCGACCCAAATCAGCCCAAAAATCTTATATAAGCCTTGCCTGAGGCACATTTGGAGGGTTATCGCGCTTGGGAAGAAAATTCATATTTTGAGCAGTTAACCAATCTTCGTTCTTCTGGCGTAATATCATGACGTTAGGTTGGACCAAAATATGATTTCATCACTAGGGTATTTATAAATTAAACAAGCTTTGTGAGACACCTGTCAACGTAAATGTCAGCATTGAGAGCTTCACCGCGAACACGCTCAACAAACGGCTGTGAAACACCAGCTTTTGGGATGGCACACCATGCCAAAATTTTATCGGCAAATTTCACTTTTCCCTTAAACCTAACTTCGTCCGGTGCATCTTGTACATTGCGTTTATAAAATCCGTCGTTGGCCTTCCTTTCGGAATAGGGATGTTCACTAATTTTTAAATATAGTTAAATTC
This sequence comes from Diabrotica virgifera virgifera, assembly GCF_917563875.1. Lineage (NCBI taxonomy): Eukaryota > Metazoa > Arthropoda > Insecta > Coleoptera > Chrysomelidae > Diabrotica > Diabrotica virgifera. Next base: position 194,701,844 of record NC_065447.1, on the reverse strand, counting down.
AATAGATTACAAGGTATATAAAAACGTAACAATCATAAAACTGTTTAAAAATGTATATTTTTTAAGATAAATGAGTTCATAATGTTGATTTTCTTGGAGGCTAGAAAAACGGTACCCTGCAGCGAGGCTACGGTCTGTGACGTCAGCAGTCGTAACGTCTGTGATCGACGACTAGTTTTGTATACTTATTTACGAAGTGTATTTGAATGTGCGCAGTTTTTTACGTACTTGATCATTAAAAATGAAGCCAAATAAGTGGTGTTTTGTTCCTGGGTGTGTAAATACATCAAAAAACAGTTCTGACAAGATTTTTATGACCGTTCCAGCCAATTTAAAACAGAAAAAGAAATGGTTTGTTGCAGCTATAACTTAAAATAACTAACTTAAAGAACTAACTTAATAAAATAAACACTATAGAAGTTTTCCAGAGACTTTCGGCCCTTGGTAATAATGTAATTGTTCTTTCTGCATTTACATTTTTCAAAAATACTTATTAGTTTTCTCAGAATTCGAAAAAAATTAATGAATTTAAATAGCATTAGACCAAGATTTTGCACCTACCCCCTTAAGGAGTAAATGAAAAAGTTTCGAGACCTCAAATTTGTATTCCTTAAACTGGGATATTCCTAAAAACGGGATTCTAATAATACATACAGTAAAAGTAAACCTTAAAATAACTACATGTGGATGTAGGTATGACTTTATATTATATTAAAATCATTAATAATTTACTGAAAAGTTTGGTTGAAATGAAAATGTATAATACCCAAGTTCAAAAATATTTTTTACCTTGGAACAGTTGTCAACTTGAAATACGAAACAACCGAAATAAGATCTAGAGTTGCGACATGAGAAATATTTTCACCCATTGCGACATAATATCTCTTTCACTAAAAATGCGGCTGCTAAAATGTTATTATTTCCGGTCTTGCTATATGGCGCAGAGGCCTGGACAATAATGGAAACATTAGTGAAAAAGCTAGAGGCATTCGAGATGTGTATGTACCCACGTATCCTCAAAATATCCTGGCGACCCACACCAACGTACAGGTATTGCGATGAATGGGAAAACAAAAAGAAATCTCTTTTACAATTAAGAAAAGAATCTTAAATATTTCGGTCATCTTATGAGGCATGATAAATATCGTATACTCCAACTGATAACGCAAGGTAAAATAGAGAGCAAACGCGGACCCGGAAGAAAAGACACTCATGACTTAAAAACTTAAGCCAATGATTTGGACAAAAATCGATCGAGCTATTCAGAAACGCCGCAAATGAAATTAAAATTGCCATGATGATAGCCAACGTCCACAACGGACAAGGCACATGAAGAAGAATAAAAATAGTATATATATATATATATATATATATATATATATATATAGTATAGTATATAGTATGCACCTAGTGACGTCAGGCCAATAGAGAAGCGTTCTTGAAATTTAAAATAATGCTAGATTTCTAATAAAGATTTTTTATAGAAAGACTTTTTCAATTTTGTTGAAATTTTGGACAATTATTCCTAGGGTGTTTCTTAATCGTTTTACATGTTTGAAATGACTTTTTAATTTTTTGTGAACATCCCTATTGGATAAAGTAAAATAGTTTTCGTCATCCATAATCAAAATTTTACCAGTAAAGTGAATACATCTGAATGCACGGCAACATCTATGATTTTTTCTAACTGGGCTGGTGTGTACTTAGGAGCTTTTTTCTTTTATATCGTTTTAAATTATTTTTAGGAATTGTTCTACTTACAGTCATTCGTGAAACATTATATCTTTGGCCAACTTTCGCAAAGACTTTCCTAATTGGTTCTTCATACTCTGAATTAATCTCTGTTCCCAAGCAGGAGTTAAAACTCTTGATCTTCAACTTTTGGGCAAATTAAGGCATGGTATACCATTTTCTCGTAATACCTCTCTTGACTCAAAATATTTTGAGCACTAAAAATTCTTACAATATCGATTTTTGGTACATGTCCAACTAAACGATAAATACTTTGACGAATATTAAGTTTGTACGACATCTTAACGAACCGTATTTGTCAAAACTGACATTGTTTATATCGTTTAAGTTGTTTACTAATTTTGGTTTCCAATGGCAACTTGATCCAATGCTTCCTACCAATAATACTTTTAAATTTAAAATTTTCCAAAAACTTTAGGGACATACGTTATTTATTGTTCATTGATTTTTTAAAATATTTTAGAGCTAAATAACCTCTAATCTATTTTCAAAGTATTTTTTGATCATATTATTTTTGTATAAGCCTAATCCAAAATTAATTTTTCAATCGGACATCTCAACGAAATATTTTTTTAAAACTTCTATAGGCGCTCATAAATATTTAGCTTGGGAAGGATCCAAACATTTTGTAAACGTTGATCGAATAGGAAAACACATCACTTACAACATATATCCAATTAATAAGACACTCTGTCAGATTTATGTTTACCTAAAACAAATCACGGGAAGTCAGGATTACGCGAGACAAGTTACAGAACTCATTCTGTCGCTCCTGTATCCAATTTCGGGATTTTAGGGTAACAAAGAATTATAGTCATATTTTTTATTTATTTGTAGGAAGTAAAAGATCTGTCGAAATGTAGGATGTGCGTTTAGAAACAAGCAAAACTAGATTTTTTTTAGAATTTGGCGACTCGATAGATTAATTCATTTTTTTATTAAGACATTTTTATCTATGCTATTAAAAAAAACTGCCGCATCCACCTTTTTGGTTATCAGCGGCGATGACAGGACACAAAACTAAATTTTATAAAATATTATTATAGTTTTTAAGAAATTTATGATATTATCAGCCAACTAATTTAGTCTAGGCGCCAGAGGGGTAACCGTGTCCTTTTCAATTCTGATGGACAAACTCAACGGTTTCTTATGGATTTTTGGCTGCTGATTACGAATTTCGAGGGTGGATTTCGATCCGAGTGGTCAAAAAATTGTTATAAACAATGTAATTGTTTATAAATTATTTATAAGGCTCTGGCTCATAAACTAAAAGAGATAAAAAAAGAATGTTTCAAATAAAGTTTGTTCGCTAATAAAAAACGAAGAAAAGAACGTTTACTAAACTTAAATCCAACAGTCAGAACTCAAGATATTGTAAAATTAGTGCACAATGCAAATTTCAAATTGCAAAATAAGTATTTTTTAAAGCTTTATCGATCGTAACTCAGCTTCATGCAAATGAGCCCTAGAGGGTCTCATTTTAAAGCTTCATTAATAAGCTTCCAAACAATGTTTATTAAATTACTTTATCTTCATTTGTTTTAAAGTTATACCCGTTTGAAGTTATAATTTTCTTAAAAAAAGTGTACATCAATTTGTTTATAAGGGTTTCAAGTAAATTTTGAGCTGTAGACATTTATACTTTAATTAACAATAATGATAGAAAAACTCAAAAGGAACATTTTGAGCTTTTTAAAATGTTCGTAAGTTTATTTTTGGTCAAGATATCGATATTTTAATGGCGCGCTATGAGGCGCAAAAGCGGCTTACAGTCAAGTATGTAAGTATTTTTCGACGCTTAATCGATCGTAACTCGGCTTCTACGCATGCAAATGAGCCAATATGTGATATCCATCTAAAAATGAATCGAGTTCTTTTACAGCATCATCATTGCATATATTATATTAGTAAGACGAGCATTTATGTTGTGGCGGCATACACACAATTGACGTGCCTTGATGATGTTGCAAAAGAACTAGATCCACTTTATATGGATATCATCTAGATTAGATAATTAGACTCTGAATCCCCAGAAAGTTTTAGTTTTACTGCCCACAAGAACATATTTAGCACCACCATGTAACTGTAAAAATTGCTCTAAGAACTTATGCAGATGTAAAAAAGCTGAGATTCTCTGTATATCTTAATGCATCAGATGCATGAAAGATAATGTTTGTAAAAATAGTATTAATAAATAATATCAACTTACTTTTTAGTTATATTTCTGAAATATTAGTTTCTAATGGTTTTTTTCCCATTTAGCACAAAAAATAGAAGACAAAGTAAATAGAATGAAAGGTGATACGAGGTACAGTATGATGATTTAATTATAAAAATTATATGATAGAATTTTATTAGGATCTTCAAAAATAAAAATGAGGATAACGTATATAATATACATAGAAATTATAATTTGCATCGAGAAGTTAGGGCTTGTCCATATGTGGGCAGTTTGCCAACGTCGACTGCGCGGTTTACCTGTTTTCCCCCTGTTTTTCTTGGTATTAGGGTGAAACTTCAAAGGCGGCATTAGGGTGAGATCAAGTAAAACAGGTAAACCGCGCAGTCGACGTTGGCAAACCGCCCACATATAAACAAGCCCTTTGCTCGTGAACCTTTACGCGGTGAGTCAATCTCGCGCCTCAAAGCGCGCTATTAAAATATCGATATCTTGGCCAAAAATAAACGTACGAACATTTTCTTAAGCTCAAAATGTTCCTTTTGAGTACTTCTATAATTATTATTAATTATAGTATAAATTTGCTTGAAACCCTTATAAACAAATTAATTTACAATTTTTTTAAGAAAATTTTAACTTTAAACGGATATAACTTTAAAACAAATGAAGACAAAGTAATGTAATAAACTTTGTTTAGAAGCATATTCATTAAGATGAGACCTTCTACGGCTCATTTGCATGCGTAAAAGCCGAGTTACGATCGATAAAGCTTCGAAAAATACTTATATTGCAATTTGCAATTTGCATTGTGCACTAATTTTACAATATCGTGAGTTCTAATTGGTGGATTTAAGTTTAGTAAACATTTTTTCCTCGTTTTTTATTAACGAACAAATTTTATTTGAAACATTCTTTTTTATCTCTTTTAGTTTATGAGCCAGAGCCTTATAAATTAAAACAATTAAATTGTTTATAACAATTTTTTGACCACTCCTATCGAATTCCACCCTCGAAATTCGTAATCAGCAGCCAAAAATCCATAAGAAACCGTTGAGTTTCTCCATCAGAATTGAAAAGGACACGGTGACCTCTATTTGGTGCCTAGACTAATTGGTGGTTCATTACATTTAATATTTATGTACAAACAGAAGTTGGACATTAAAAGAATTGCAAATAAAAGACAAAAATTGGTTCCAAAACACCCGAAAAACTTTAGATAAGCACTAGCAAAGGCTGACCTAGCACTGGCAAAAAGTAACTGCCGTGAGACCCTGATAAAACGTGGGAATACACAAAGAAGTTGATCACTAAAGTCATCAACAACACAAACCTCAAAAAAATAGATAGGAGAAAACATTGGATGACTGAGGAGACTCTCAACGTTGTAGAAGAAATACGCAAAGGAATACAGATAGGCGCCATAAACACAACTATAAAATACTTGTGCAGAAAAGACAAAAGTAATTAAAAACATATGTGCACAAGCACAACTAGGAGGAACATAGAAGAATTAGAAATTGAGGCGGTAATAAAACAGCTAAAATTTAGAAATGCAGAAGGGAACGATGGAATAAGAGCTGAAACACTCAAAGAAATGGGTGAATTAGGGACGGAAGCTATGCTTAGAATTTGAATTGAGATATGGAGTAACGGAAAGTAGCCAAATGACTGGGGTAAACTCAGGTTTATTCCCATGTATAAAAAAAGGTCCTCCGACACATTGCAGTAATTACGTTACACTAGCATTGATATCTCACGCGAGCAAAGTACCTACTTCTAAACATCATCAATGATGTTTAGAACAAAAACAATTATCTTACCACAAATTCCCCAAGAACAATGCGGATTCATCTCAGGTAAAGGACAAATTCTTCCATTTCGAGTTCAAATTATTTTTGGCTTCGAAGTTTCACATTAATTTCTGACTAGCGCTTATTGATAGAGCTGTCAAATAAATCAAAGAAGCGTCAAATAAATCAATGCAGTGTCAAATAAATCTCAGTGCAGTGTCAAATAAATCAATGATAGAACTGTCAAGTAAATTAATGCAAGATTGCCATGATCCCAAATGGGATCATCTGACTGGAAAGAGTTAATATTCGTCAAATTATCGAAAAAGTTCGAGAGTTTAACATAGAAATATATTTATGCTTTATTGACTACTCCAAGGCCTTCGATAACGTTAAATGGGCTAAAATGTGGTACATACTTAGAGAAATGGGTACGCCAGAACATCTAATCTATTTATTATAAGAACCTTATGTAAATAACACTGCTAATGTAAGAGTTAAAAATGTGATTTCGAACAACTTTAAAATAAAATCTGGAGTTTGACAGGGATGTATAATATCCCTCATTCCATTCAATATATGATATAGTGAACAGATTATGCGTCTAAATATTGAGGAATGGCAAGGTGAAGCAATTATAGGAGGAAGAAAAATCACAAACCTTCGTTATGCTAATGACACTGTTATATTGGCGTCTTCACCAGAAGAGCTGAAAGAAATTATGAATATGCTAGGCATGGTGAGTACGGAATATAGTTTGAAAATAAAATAGGCAGAAAACCAAAGTAATGATCATCGATAGAACCAGAAACAACCAAACATGGATAAGAAACTTGGCAGGTTACGAAGTGGTCAGACAATTTAATTACTGAGGCTCCGTACCAGGAATCCCATATGGCAGTGTTTTGGGATCCTCAATATATTTATGATATCCCTGTTAAAGAAAATATTAAACTAGCCACATTTCCAGACGACTCTGCAATACTAACAGTCCGTGAAACATCCGAAGAACTATCTAGACAGCTCCAAAATGCAGTGAACAAAATAAGCACTTGGTACAAGAAATCGGTTACATTTGGAAAGCAAATTAAAGTAAAAGGAACATATCAGAAAGACAACTGAAGTACTGAAACTTTGACCTTTAAACCTTTAAACTTTTAAGACGTATTTTAATTTTTGTCGATAGAACACTGCTCAAAATGGGTCCCGGTGAATTCGTAACAATTTTAATCCCCAACCTAATTACAGGCCAACTGGCAACTCTGGCCCTCAGATAATTTTTCTATAACCCATCAAATATCGGTGAATTTGTAACTTTTATTTTCTAGTTCTTAACGATGTTGATAATCTAATACCGGTTTTCCAAATGTATATTCCTGTATAAACTATCTCCTTTGAAGGTGGTGTAAATGGTATTTCATCATTTCTGTATTGTCTCTTGGAAGAGTTATTAAAGAAAAGCCAAATGAATGTTGTTAAAATGGCTGAAATTCTTGTAACAGATTTCGTAATGAGTGAACCTGGGTGTAAGTTATTGGTGGTAAATAATTTAAAATTTTGCTTAAAGAAAGTGCTAAAAAGTAAAAAACATTTATGGAATTGTTCTGCATCTGAATACCTGAGATATAAGATTTAAGCAATGGTTTCGAATTCACCTGTAGAAAGTTTCGAGTTGGCAGGGTCAGGTAGTAGAAAAGTTACGAATTGGCCGATATACATTTTGATTTGAAAATATTTGTCATTAAAAGTTGCGAGTTGGCGCGTGTCCATCAAAATACAAGGTGTCCCAAAAGTAGTGGAACGGTCGAATATTTCGCGAACTAAACATCGGATCGAAAAACTGAAAAATACGTGTTCAATCATTTTCAAAAATCTATCCAATGACATCAAACACCAACCCCCACTACACCCCCTGGAGGTGGGGTGGGGGGTAACTTTAAAATCTCAAATGGAAACCCCCAGTTTTTCTTGCAGATTTTAATTCGTTACGTAAAAGTAAGCAACTTTTATTAAAGACATTTTTAGAACTGTGGATAGATGGCGCTATAATTGGGAAAAACGATTTATCCTGATACCATAAGTAAATTATAGAAACGGTCTAATATCTCACGAAATACACTTCGAAATGAGAAACTAAAAAACAGATTTTTAATATTTTTCGAAAACCTTTCGAATAACACCAAACGTGACCCTCCAAACCACCCCCTGGAGATGGGGTGGGGGGTAACTTTAAAATCTTAAATCAACCCCCACTTCTTATTACAGATGCGGATCCGTCATGAAAAATTAAGCAACATTTATTTGAAACATTTTTTAGGGTTATTAGATGGCGCTTTAATTGGAAAAATACGATTTATTAGCGCCATCTATCAGAAATTAAAAAAAAAATGTTTCGAATAAATGTTGCTTAATTTTTTATGACGAATCCGAATCCGCGATAAAAAATGGGGGTTGCTATTTAAGATTTTTAAAGTTACCCCCACCCCACCTCCAGGGGGTGGGTTGGAGGGTCATGTTTGGTGTTATTCTATAGGTTTTCGAAAAAGATTAAAAATCTGTTCTTTGGTTTCTCGTTTTGAAGTGTATGTCGTGAGATATTAGACCGTTTCTATAATTTTACCTATGGTATCAAGATAAATCGTTTTTCCCAATTATAGCGCCATCTATCCACAGTTCGAAAAAATGTCTTGAATAAAAGTTGCCTACTTTTACATAACGAATCCAAATTTGCAAGAAAAACTGGGGGTTTCCATTTAAGATTTTAAAGTTACCCCCACTCCGCCTCCAGGGGGTGTAGAGTGGATTGGTGTTTGGTATCATTGGATAGATTTTTGAAAATGATTAAATACGTATTTTTCAGTTTTTCGATCCGATGTTTAGTTTGCGCAATATTCGACCGTTCCGCTACTTTTGGGACACCCTATATATTTAATTTTTACCGTCGAGTTAATACAAATTTTATTTAAAAAATATTGATTACGCATGCGTAACTGACATTCAAAATAGCTGGTAGCTTCAAGCGTTGTGTCTAAGGAACGGTTTATTTTACATAAAAAGTGCTAATAAATATTTCTGTTCAGAATTATCTCAGCTACATTTCTTGTTTGAAACATTTTAGGGGGAAGCCCGGGGGTAGAAATGGCAAACTTTTTGAATATCTTTTGCGATCCCAAAATTTATATTATCAACAAAATTCATGTTGTTTGTATGATTTTTAGACGTCCATGGACTAATAAAGAAAATACAAAGTTGTCCTTCACAATACATTTCGAACATTTTTGTACTTATGGTAGTGGTATTTTCGGGCCGCTGATCACAGTTTAAAGAAGCAGAAGAAGAAAAAGAAGATTATCAAGCTTCTTGACAAGTGACGTCCGCGCATCACTGTTTTTTTTTATTTTATTTTTATCGCACAAGAATGGGTGGGTTCAAAAGAATCAATGGGGGGAAGCGTACAAATGTTCGAAATGTAAGATAGGACAATTATGATTGTCCCTTCTTAACAGGTAAGTCAACCAATCAATTAATTGTCCTTCACAATACATTTCGAACATTTGTACTTATGGTAGGCTGTTGAAAGATTAAACAATATTGTGCGATAAATAAACAAAAGTACATTGCAATCCAAAAATGAATACTTAGCAATTTTTTTAGGAACTTTACACAAAATATAAATATACCTAACATATTAGAAGAATTATTAATTAAGATTAATGTTTATATGTACTTTAATTATATGAGATGTGTACCTTTAACTAGGTACAAATAAAAATAATAAGAAAATTAATGTTTTTACTAATATTAGTAACCTAAACATGTAATATAATTACAAAATGCATAACAAAAATAAACCAACCAAGAAGCATACAATTACATGGACTCACCAGACAATACGGTTTTGCAAAGAGTCCGTAATCTTTTGCTAGAGGTTTATTATAAAAAATATTGAATACTTGAGAATTTTTTGTCCTTCTAGCCGTCTCTCTAATATTATCTTCTATAATCCAGTTCTAATTCCCGAAAATACCACTACCATAAGGGTACAAATGTTCGAAATGTAAGATAGGACAATTATGATTGTCCCTCCTTAACAGGTAAGTCAACCAATCAATTAATTATAATATTCAAAGAAAATAAATAAGGTTTCATGATTTGTATTATACAGACCCCTGTAAACCTCTTTTGTGTTAGTTTTCTATTCTTCTAAATTCAATTAAATATGTTATTTTTATGAAACCGACTTTTATCTTCTCTGCTTAATCAAGAGAACAACTATTTAAAAGTTGTAAAAAGAATTCAAAAGGGCAGTATATAGATAACTATTGTTTTTTCTACAAAAATTATTGTTTTTTTTATATTTGTTCCTACTAAATTCATTTAACAATTTGCCGGTTCAATATAAAACAGCGGGCTTCAAAGCTGTTAAGGATTTTTACATGGTTTCTAAATGACAGCTGCCCTTATTATTTATTGACCACATTGTTATGCGTGCTCTAAATTTTACGGCACGTCGTAAATATACTACTTTGTGTTCGGTTTTTCTCGTCAATCAACATAAAGTTCCCGATACGCCATTCCAAACACCAGGAAGAAACATTAAGTCTGATTTAATTAGGGGGACTATTGATTTTAAATTATTTCCTACTGAGCCCAACAAAAAATCGTGTCATAACTGGCAGTCACGAAGAGTTTAGTATGTTGGGAGTTACGTTTAATTGATATATGTTTCAGGCAATGGTATAAATACCTCTGTATACCCCACAGAGCTTTATAAATTATCCCTATACACACTTTTAGAATGAGTATGATGGTTTTATGTGATATTTGTACTTTTCAAACACGAAGGGTTAGTGCATTTACAATTTACACATTTTAATACATTAAGTTGATACTGGGATTTATGGATTATACAGCAGCATTATAATAGGTATACTGTTGTGATCTGAAAAAACTCAAGCAAGATAAAAAGTAACTTTGTCAATTATATTTTCGGTCATCAAAGAATAATAATTTTAGCTAAAGTATGTATAACGTTGTATCGTGCTTTCCACGTGGAATACCACATAGGAAAGAGAGCAAGATGACGACACCAGATGAGATTTGGAGACGACATTAAAAAGATAGGAGGAATGCACTGGAAACAGAAAGCATTAAACAGAAGCGAATGGAGGAAACTGGGGGAAGCCTATGTTCAAAATTGGACGAATTAAATGGCAAAAAAAGAAGAAGATGTATAACGTTAACAGGTCTTTTAAGCCCATTTCTGCGCCCCCTTAACGAACTCCCCTGCACTAAGAGGCAATATATTGTAGAGGTACATTTTCAGGGTACAAGGTTTCTCCCCATGTAATAATCTGACGCGCTCGACTAACTGCAAAAATCCCCGCTTGGGCTCCCATACCATTATAAATTATCCCCATACACACTTTTTAGGATCAATATGATTGTTTTATGTGATTTTTTTTTGTTTTAATGGCATGGACTTTATGTCAATCAGCCAGTCACAACATGACTACTATATCAAGAAGATTAAATATTTAAAGACCGTAATTCCATAAAATATCAATAACGTAAATATTAGTTCAATAGCTGTTGAGAGGTAATTTATGTACTGAAATAAAGAGATGGTACTAAGCTAAGGTAAGCTAATTATAGCCTCCTTTCAACATCATAGGTGTGTCCAAAAACGATCTGCAAAAATTTAATAACAATAACAATAAGATAAGAATAATAAAATCGAAATTTTAATAAACAAGACGGTGAGGTCCTCAAAGTTCCATAGCAAGTTTTTTCTTTATTTTTATCTTCCGCGGCTCCCTACTCAATTCGAAAGCCGCCTTGCTATGGACTGTCCAAGTTTCTCACCATATTTTCTCTATATACATACATACATATATACTATTAATACTTGACACTACAAAACTATTTTGGTACTTGACAGAAACATCACCAACGCATTATACATACTCTCTTGTCCATTGGCTAAGATACTAAGGATATTAAACGGGGCTGGTATCTTAAGTCTATGTAGCTGCTGAATAAATCGATATGTTTCATTCTTATATTTTTGGCATTTAAAAAAAATATGTTCTAAATCATCTTTTTTTTTATCACAATTTGGACATCGATCATTTTCGAGAACACGAATTTTATGCAGGTGTGTGGGATAACAGACGTGACCAAAACGAAGACGCGTTATAGTTGTGATGTATTTTCTTGAATAATTATATGGCAGGAACCACGTTCTATTCGGTATTTTCTTTTGTATACGACAGTACCTAGAAGGGTTGGTATAAGTATGATGTGACCAACATTCATTCCAAATTGTGAGGTATTTCATTTTAATTTAAGAGACTGCATCACAAAAACTTACAGGATGTTTATTAGGCAAACCATTTTTTTTCGCCAGCATATCAACATGCTCATTATGTTCAAGACCGATATGTGCTTTAACCCAAACAAAATTAATCTTTTTATTAACTTTATGTCGTTCCAAAAAGCGTTTTTTGAAGTTATACTTCTTTACGGGCGTAATGACGGTGAAATTTTATATGGGAAAACCTAGCGACCGGGCGCATGCGCATTATAACTTTGTTCTGATTGGATGTTCAAATGACATGACAAAAATTATCCAATATGGCAGCTGTGGCACAGCTGTGGGACTGTGGTTTGGTTATAATGTATGCTTGTTGCGTTTTAAAATTTGTTGGAAGAGAAACAAACAAACAAAAAGTTAGTTAATGGTTATACTGCCTTTTTAAATAGTTTTCATATTATATTTTTGGACTTATTTACATAGAAGAGATGATTGTTGCATGCCAATGTGAAAGCTCATCAAACTGTGACTAGTATGAGTGCCGCAGATCTCGCTTATTCAAAGCTAAAGAATCTTTCACTGGTAAGTGTTTTATAAATAGTTGATCAAATTTTGTTATGATATTTGAACATAGCCACTTTGCACGACGCAAGTGATTGCGAAATTTATTAGTCGTTATACGGGCTCCGATACCTACCTTGAACCTACCAAAATACATAAGTAGTATGTAATACTTTTATTTAAATAATATTCACCTAATATATTGTTTTCTTACTCTATGTTTTGTTGTATTTTTTCAATTCTAAATCATTTCAATTCAAAATCAAAATAATTTGATTTGCATAAGTTAAAAATGTCAAAAGGTTAATCTGTTTAGTTAGACGATCTTCGCACATAATGACAAGCTGTCTCTGTGGCGAAGTTTTAATGCGGGTGACTCCCAATACAACGCAAATACCAGCCGCTTGGTAAGTTGGTTCGAATCCCAATAGAAACTTTTATTTTTTTATTTTTTTTTATACATTTTATGATTGTAAGTATATTTATTATATAATTTTATTTTCAGAAAATACGTATTTAGTTAAAAATTTTTCCGACAATTAATGTTCAGAAATCATTTGTGGCATTTTTAATGTACTTGTGTGTGTTTTATTTTTTTATTATTTTAATTTTTGGCACTGTTTTAATAAAAATGTTTGAGAAGTAGTAAGTATAAATTAATTTAATATTTAAATAAAATATAAATAAAAAGTATATTAATTTCGTTTATAATCATATAATCATATAATAGAAGTATAACTTCCTACGTGCGTACAAAGTACACACACATTCTTTTTTGATTGCATATATGATATAATTGGAGGAGTAACTTGGGTACCAGGGCCGTCTTAACCCGGGGGTGCAAGGGGTGCGAGGCACCCGGGCGCCAAGTCCAAGGGGCGCAAGTCGAATACTTGCTAGGTTCCTTAAAGAAAGTCCAAATAACACAAACATATAAGTGCACTTCCGGTTTTTCTACACAGGTTAATTAATGCTTACTACACCTACTAATATTGAATGTCGAGTGACAATGAATCACCATCTTGAAAAAATTATCAGTATATCCGATTCTGCTGACAAAAGTATAATTGCCGTTTATGGGGAGCTATGTATGGTATGTATTATATAAAAGCGACGCTGCGACGCATATAGCCGGTATTTTTTAAAGGTGGCGGTATAATCTTTTATGATAGGAAAATATAAATGCTGATTTTCCAAAACCTAACTTTCTTCATTACGTTTGCGACAAGAAAGACGTTAATTACGTTTTTAGAAAGACACGAGAAAAGTTGTAGTCACTTAATTTCTATAAAAAAAAAAATATGTAGATCTAAAAAAAGACTTACTAGAAAGCCATTCCGTAGACTCTATCAATTATTAAGCAGCAGTTGAACGCGAAAGAAAAAGGTGGAAGGCGGTTTTAGAAAGAATGGTCGAAATAATACCATTTTTAGCACGACAAAATTTACCATTAGGAGGAACCAGTCAAAGGTTGTATGAATAAGATAACGGTAACTTTTTAAAATTAATAGAATTTTGAAAATACGCTATCAGAACACATTGCAGGAATTCAAAGCAATTCAAAGCATCGGATGCCTCATTATCTTGGACATAATATTCAAAATGAATTGATAAGTGTAATTGGTGAAAAAATTAAATGCACAATTATTGTTTATTTTTTAAAACAATCTAAATATTATTCTATAATTTTAGATTGCACACCTGATATTTCACATAAGGAACAACTTACTATTGTTGTTAGGTTCGTTTATTTCAATTCGTCAACAAAGCTTGCCGAAGTTAGAGAGCATTTTCTAGGGTCTTTACCGGTTACTGATACTACCGGACAAGGATTAGCAAATTATTTGTTAGAATTTTTAAAATTAATGAATATTGATTTAGATGATTTACGCGGCAAGGGTATGATAATGGGGCAAATATGAGAGGAAAAAATATTGGCTTAAAAAAAAAGAATTTTTAGACATGAATCCTTGGGCGTTTTATGTTCCTTGTGCGACTCACAGCCTTAATTTAGTGCTAAATGATGCCGCTAAATGATCAATGGAAATAACAAATTTTAATTGTTAAAGAAATTTACGTTTTTATTCGCATCAGCATTACGGTGGAATGCCATAATGAATGAGCAGATATGTACCCACCTTTACATTAAAACCGCTTTCAAATACGCGATGGGAGAGTAATAATAGATAATAATAATAATATCGTATGGCATTTTTGCAGGGGAGATCCTTTCGGATTGTTCCGGCACCATTTATATAATTCCCTGTTTCAAGTAAGTAGTGTCGATATACACTAGCCCAGGGGGACCGACGGCTTAACGTACTCTCCGAGGCACGGTGAACGGCTCGTATCATTTTTAGAAATGAAAATGGATTGTTGTTGCCGGGGCTCGAACCTGTGCGCTCTGGCTTATGAAGCCAGGTATCATACCGCTGAGCTACGGCCGTCCACGATGGGAGAGTAGAATTGACTGATTAAAAATACTTCGTTTTGATATGGGGAACATTTACAATGCATTATACTCAATATTTGACAACAAGTACAACAATGACATAAGAAACATCGCAAGCTCATTGATGACAAAATTAAAGAACTTTAAGTTTATCTGCTCTGTCGTGACATGGTACAATATTTTAGCAAAGGTTAATATTGTCAGCAAAACTTTGCATACGAGCGATATTATTATTTCGGAAGCTGTTAAGATGCTTGATCAAGTCAGTAAAGATTTAACCAACAACCGCACTGACACTGCGTTTGAGCAGATATTAATTGACTCGGTATCAATTGCTAAAGAACTACATCTCGAAAAACATTTCAATTACGAGGCTGCAGACGAACCTCTTTTAGACCCAAAACAAAATTTTAAAGTTAACTTCTATTATTATTTATTGGACATTGCCATTGCAAAATTAAGTGAGTGAACATAATTATAATTTTTCTTTCTTGGAAAGTATATCGAGTTGGAGAAACTCCGAAGAAAACTTAAAATACAAAATGTTTAAATTTACAAAAAGAAACTAGCGCATGGAATTAGATCTGATATAGATGGTGAAGATCTATTCCATGAGTTCGAATTGTTACCAATATGTTTTATAAATACAGACACAACTCCACTCAATATTTTAAGTTATATTAGGTTACCTATATTCTAATAATAAACTCTCCGTTTTCCCAAATCTTTCTACATGTCTAAAGTTTAAGATTAAGGATATATTTAACAGTTCCAACTTCCAGTAACAACAGCAGAAGGAGAAAGGTCTTTTTCTAAACTAAAATTATTGATCAAAAATTATCTGCGCTCAACAATGGACCAAGACAGATTACCAAATTTATATCACCGAAGCAATAAAAACTTTTGGCAACTTAAAAGCTAGAATAGTTGACTTTGATATATTATGTACTTTAAAAAGTATGGTATAGTGTTATTTGATCTTTTTTGAATACTGAAATCACGTTTTTTGATATATCAAAATAAAGAAAACAAACATATGTAATTAGTTTTAATTCTATATAATCTTCTGACAAAACGGGGCGCAAAGATGAGTCTTGCACCCCGGCGCCGTGTATGGTTAAGACGGCCCTGTTGGGTACTTAGTCAAAACCAAGGAATTTAAAACAGACAGGGAGTCCGATATAATTATTGCAGAATCAATTGTAGACTGACTTACATACGTCAAAGCTTCGTAGATACAATAGCTTCAGCACTAAATATAGAAAATATGTTATCTAGTTTGTAGGAATAATTAATATTTTTGGATAAAATATATAAAGCACATCCTACACCATCCTTGGACTTAGAAGCATCAGTATATATAGCCACAGATTCTTCAAAGCTTGCTAGTATAGAGTTTAATAAGTTAATATTAATGTGAAAAGTATCACTGTATGAGGGTTTTACAATCTTGATATTCAGGAACAATGAATTGTAATCATCAAGGTCAGATAGAATTGGGCTGGGATAATATAATTCACTAAGGATATCTTGATTTGATTGTAGCGCAATACACAGTAGTGAAGAACTTTTCTTCAACCAATATTTATTTGTAAGATCGTATTCATTTAATATTACTATTCTCGAATATAGACTACTGTTGGTTTTTGATATCTTAAAAAGAAGTTTGTCTGCATGAAGCTGCCTTCTGTGATTCAAATGAGGCTCAATAGCTTCTACATGAAGAGGATTAACTGGAGTTGTTTTCATGGCACCAAGACATACACGTAGGGCTGAATTCTGCAATACATATATTTTGTTTAATATCTGTGAACAAGCAGATCCGTACAGGACACATCCATAATCCAATGTTGATCTGATATAGGCACGATAGAAAAGTAATGCGGTTTCAACGTTAGCTCCCCACCAAGTTCTAGTGACCATTTTTAGAAAATTTAAACCTTTCATACATCGGTCTTATATGTAATTGATATGCATTTTCCAAGTCAATTTTCTATTAAGTACCTACCATGCCAAGATATTTGATTGAGTCTTTAAGGGGAAATTGATAAGAACCTAGGGTAATGTGACTTAATTTAGGTATGTTGTGTCTACTGAAAACACAAATTTCAGACTTGGATGGGAAATCTGAAGACCATTTGCTGTTAACCATTCATGAACAACACCAAAGATATCTTTAAGAGAAGCCATAGTGGTATCAAATTTCTTATTTTCAGTATATATGCAAAGGTCATCTGCATATTGTACTATTTTAAATGGAATATGATTAAAACTTAATTGGTGTAAATCAACGATATACAGGTTAAACAGAAAAGGGCTCAAAACTGAGCCTTGTGGAAGTCCGTTATTGATATTTCTTGGACCCACAGTTTTATGTGATATTTGTACGTTTCACACACAAAAGGTTATAATATAGTGTAGTTACAATTTACACTTTTTAATACATTAACATTAAGTTGATACTCAACTGGAATTTATGGAATTATGCAACAGAAATATAATATTATACTGTTGTATGTTAAAAAACCCAAGTAAGATACAAAAGTATTTTTATCTATTGATATTTCGGTCATCAAGAAATCATCATTAATTAATTTAGGATAAATCTTAGAGAAATCAAACAGATCATAGACCACAGTAATAAAAATATGTAGTAAACGGACAGGTTGTATATTAGTGCACCCAATAGCTTGACATGTAACACCGTTGCCATATCCTCAATTTTTTCATACTAATACATTACAAGTAAAGAAAAAAAATCTAAAAAAAACTCTTATTATTATTAAACACACCTTACACACCCACAACATTTCTGTATAGTTTGTTTCAACTACAACAATAACAAATTGTCTTGACGAAACCAATTATTATTCAAACTTCCTTTATTAATTCAACCTGATTTTTAAAATTATATTATTTATTTTATCTTACACACAATAAATTTTATACACATTTAAATATGTTAAGAATGTTTAAATATTTGTGAAGGACACTATATTATATTTAGATAAATGTTAACACTATCAAATAATTGGTACTTAATTAGTCAGTCTTGCCTTATGTTAGAGAAAGTGGTAATAATAGGGGAGCCCAAGTGGGGATTTTTGGAGTTACTCGAGGGCGGCAGAAAATTACATGGGGAGAAACCTTGTACCCTGTAGGTGTTCCCCTACCATAATATATGGACCCTTAATACAGGGGACCCCTTCGTTAAGGGGGGTCCGAAAACAATATATCCTTAGAAATACTCAAAATCGTCAGATTAAGATTAGGTAAGTTAAGTACATGCAGAACAGTGTATATTTCAAAAATTTGACGATTTGAGCGGGGCGTAAGGAAATGGGCGAGTCACAAAGTTTCACAAAAAAGCGAATATTTGTCGAAATGAAAGTCAGATCAAAAAACTGAAAAATACGTGTTAAATATTTTTCAAAAATCTATCGAATGATACCAAGCACGACCCACGGAGGTGGATGGGGGGTAACTTTAAAATTTTAAATAGGAACCCCGTAATATTTCGCGAAATGAACATCAGATCAAAAAACTAAAAAATGCGTGTTCAATATTTTTTAAAAATCTATTGAATGACATCAAACACGCTCCCCCACGGAGGTGGGGTGGGATGTTACTTTAAAATCTTAAACAGGAGCTCCCATTTTTTATTGCAGATTTGGATTTCTTACGTAAAAATAAGTAACTTTTATTTGAGATGTTTTTTCGAATTATGGATAGATGGCGTTATAATCGGAAAAACGATTGTTAAAGATGGAAAATTAAATTAAAAAATGGAAAGTCCCACTAAAATAGAAAACTTAACTTTTTTGGTTTTAGGACCTACTCTTCACAACCGAATAGGTCCCCATAACGCTCGTGTAAGCGGAAATTTAGTATACTTGCCTCCCCAACTATAATAAAATTAATTGTCGTATGATTTGCTTGACCACACCTCTTGATTAATCTCTAGAAAAACAAAGTGGAGCACAAATACTGAATGAATTTTATGTAATCTAAAACTAAGATCTCAGTTAGCCGTGATCGTCTAGTGGTTAGGACCCCACGTTGTGGCCGTGGTAACCCAGGTTCGAATCCTGGTCACGGCATCTGAGATATTTTTTACAATTAGAATTTTTTAATATGACCTTTTTTGGTAAATTTTATGAATGCAGTAATCACTATCATAAGAAGAAAATATATTTAATATAGAATATTTTTACTAGATATGTACTATTCAATTTTTAAAATGCTTTTCAGTTCCAAATATTTTAACTAGATTTATAAATCGATGCCTCAGAAGCCGATCGGTGTAACTCAATAAATGTTTAAAATGAGACAAGAAGATGTTTGTGAAAGTAGTTGCAGAAAAGAAACGAGTCATTAAAAAAAATAAAGCGTCTTTTTTAATTATAGGTAACTATTATATCTATAAATACAAACAAGGAAAGTACAATATTATTATGTGTTAATATCTCATAAGTTATTTTTAGGGAGAATGTGACTTAGGTAGACCGTTTGATTTCTGAAGCATCCAAATATTGTTATTAGTAAAGATTAGTGGGTGAAATGTTACGTATTTTTTTTACTACAATATGGACTTGAAAGCTGTACATTGAAGCTAGAAGACATAAATAATAAGTTACAGTTATTTGAAATGTAGTGTAACATAAGGATCCTTAAAATAGTATTGACACAGAGGAAAGCAAACACGGTAGTATTGTGAGAAATGGGCAAAGAATATGCAAATAATAATAAACACAATAAAAATAAGAAAGTTACAATATCTGCTGGGACACGTAATGAGGGGACAACGATATGTAAACGAGAATATAGGAATATAAGAAGGAGAGTGTTATGGTTGAAAATTTTAAGAGACTGGATTAAATGTGCTTTAATGGGACTTTTCAGGGCAGCGGTAGATAGAGCAAAGATATTGATGATAATATATACAACTTCCGATTGGGAGACGGCAGAAAGAAAAGAAGGGTAGTGAAGACTAATAATTGATGTGTGTAGAATTGTGTTGTTCCAAGTTTCGAGCTTAATTTTATTGAGTTTAAAATGTCACATTATTTGCCTAGCTGTCCGAGAACTGCTGCAATTGTTTTGTGATTTGTCCATGATATCGCTCTCCCACTTCGTTAGTGTCATAAAACCCTAAAAATATGGAAAATTGTTTTTTTTTGCCTAATATATTCATAGGTGTTGTCTTCATTGTGCAATAATTTTCATATAATTTAGTTATCTTAAAATCAAGATAGTGCGCCTGTGTCGTTATGACGTTTTCCGCTTTTGGCGCTTCCAGCGACAGCAAGCTCGCCACAAGGCAGTTTGGGTCACGCTGTGGTCGAGAGTAGATGTGTGGTAAGTAGCTTTCATTTTTCAATATTGCCCTAACATCTGATCATGCATTTGTTAACCAAGAAAAATTACTCAAGTAAAACTTCTCTAATGCCGTAACCTGTGATAGGGCAGTAATGCAAATTGGAATTGTGGGTTTGTCTGATACATTCAACGTTGCTGACTGCCCTAAACTGTGTTGTGGCTGTAATGCGAACTTGATTAGAAATAGATTTCCGATGGCAGATCATTTGCAATACTGTTACATTATGTGCTAAGGCCTTATTATAGGATAACTATGATTGATCTATGCTGGCATAAGATGCTATTACTTATTATTATTAGTCGTTTAAACGTCGTATTTAAGAGACTTAAAGCGAATTTGCAGCATATTTTTACTAAATCTTGAAACTGAGTTTTTAATAGCTGTATATAGCTTAATGTGGAGTTGGCCCTTCATTGTTCGGAGTCAGAATTTCATTTTGACACATTGCATTATCACATTCCTTAATACATGGGCTGCAGTATATATAAATACATTCAATAAACATAATTTTACTATCACTAACATAATTTCTGTGGATACAAAGTGCTATTTTTGGCATCAAGGTGACGGAAACAGGGGTGCCAAGGGGGCATATGATTATTTGAAAGATTTGAGCACAAAACATGGCAATGACTGCCTTGAGGTCACTTTTTACAGTGACAACTGCTGCGGAAAAAATAAAAATAGATTTGTTATAGCTATATTTAATTTTGCGTTAAGTACACTAAAAATTAAGGCAATTAACTATAAATTTCTTATTTGCGGCCATACGCAAAACGAAGGAGACGCAGTTCATTCTGCCATAGAGAAACAGGTAAAGAGACACCTAAAATGTGGACCGATTTATACATCTCAGCATTATGTGACTCTAATTAGAGAAGCAAAGAAGACCGGAAAACCATTTGAAGTGAAAGAAATGTCTCATGCAGATTTTTATGATTTCAAGGCACTCAAAAAAACAAATAGGTGCCAACATTGATGTTGATGAAGCTGGCCAGAAGCATAAGCTTACTGAAATCAAGATTGAAAGGTACGAAAGGCCGGACTACTACTTAATAGCTACTTCGTACGAAGACCTAGATGAAATGAAAAAAGTTTTCTTCAAACAGCGACAAAGCAACAAAAACCTATCAAATTATTACTGACGCATGCCTACAAGAAAAAAAATGATATTGACGAAAAGAAAAAGCGTGATATTGAAGACTTGCTTAGTCAGCGATTAATTCCCGAAGCTTATGGTCCCATGTTAAGAACCATTTTAAAATCATGAATGATCTTATCATTTTAAACCATTACAGTGTTTAGTTTTTTAGAATAATATCCTCATTTGTATATTTATAAAATGACAAATTTAGTTTATTAAATAAAATACAATATATTGACCAATATTTACCCGTGTTGAGCTGCCCCCACCCCTACTTACAAAAATCAAAAAACAAATAGCCCTGATTTATGAGCTATTTATGAGCTCTCATATTCCGCAAACTAAAAATTTTGAGCTCGTTCCACTGAGCAGGAATTTGATACTTTAGTGGGGGGAGGGCTGAGTCACCCCCCCCCCACTACTTAAAAATAGGAATATTGAATCGGTTTTTGCGGCAGAATTACGAGCTATTTATGAGCTCTTGAAATTATATAGTTTTGATTTTTGAGCTCATCCCCTTCACCCCCAAACAACCCTTTAATTTATTTAACTGACGAGAAAAATGCTGAGAAAACTTAAAATATATCGTATTACGGATATAATTCCTATAGCGTATATACTTTAAGAATAAACTATTAAATCACGTGTATTTCGATTATTGAGCTACAACCCCTTCGCAAGAAAACCACCCTATCTTCCCGGCTTAAGAGAAAGTTGTACTTGAACTGCATTAAATTAATTATTTGGCGACTACATATCATTTAATAATTTATAAGGTTCCAAATTACGCGCATTTAAATCAGTAAATTGCAATTTATTTTGTATAGTGCAGTCACTGAAAGTAAAAATCAACGATTACCTTCAATTTCGGTGAACCTTCATCGATTTTTACGAAAATTGGTCAGTGGTTAGAGGATACCTCAAGAAACAAAGGTGACATGGTACCACCTTGCGCCTTTACCCTGAGGGTGGATACCGCCCATTCTCCGGGGTGAAAATTATTTTATAAAAAATAACTGCACAACTCTATAAAAGAACAAATTATAAGCAAAATTTATTATATAAAGTTATTAAAATAAGTCAATACTTTTTAAGTTATTAAAGATCAAAAATTTTAATTATTCGTGAAAAAAATGCATGCTTTGAAGCGGTTTTTCGTAAATCCCTGAAAAACTGTAAGTTTTTACAAAAAAGTTAATAGCAGTTTTATTCGTATAGCTTATATTCTAAGAATAAACTCTTAAATCACGCGCCTTTCGATTATTGAGCTACAACCCCTTCGCAAGAAAACCATCCCATATTCCCGGCTTAAGAGAGAGTTGTACTTAAAATAATTTAAATTAATTATTTGGCGACTATATATCGTTTAATAATTTATGAGCTCGCTAAATATACGCATCTCAATTATTGAATTGCCATTTTCTTTCTATAGTGCAGTCACTGAAGGTAAAAATCAACTATGACCTTCGATTTCGGTAAATCTCCATTCATTTTCACGAAAATTGGTGAGCGGATTTTGATGCTATTAACTTTTTCTAGAGCTCATTTTTGATAGGTATTTCTAAGGACTTTGACAAGTATTTAGTACCTAAGTGTTATAAAATGCATCTCTTTCCCGTTATTTAAGCTTGAATCCTTAGATTTGAAGAGTCACAGAAAAAAATATACATTTAATTACCAATAACTAACTTTAAATTAACATTAAAGGGTTTTCAAGTAAGCAATTTATTATATTTTTTATTAGTTTCAATTTTAGTGATAAACACTTTTTTGTAAAAACTTACAGTTTTTGAATTATTTATGAAAAATCGCTTTAAAGCATGCATTTTCTATCACAAAAATTAAAATATTTGATCTTTAATAACTCAAAAAGTATTGATTTATTTTAATCACATTATATAACAAATTTTGCTTACAATTTGCCCCTCTCTCGATTTGTGGGGTTATTTTTAATAAAGTAATTTTCACCCCCGAGAATGGGTGACATATACCCCAGGTTAAAACCTCAAATTGCTATTGTTAATTCGTGAAAATGAATGGAGATTTACCTAAATCGAAGGTCATAGTTGATTTTACCTTCAGTGACTGCACTATAGAAAGAAAATGGCAATTCAATAATTGAGATGCGTATATTTTGCAAGCTCATAAATTATTAAACGATATGTATTCGCCAAATAATTAATTTAAATTATTTTAAGTAAAACTCTCTCTTAAGCCGGGAATATGGAATGGTTTTCTTGCGAAGGGGTTGTAGCTCTATAATCGAAAGGCGCGTGATTAATGCCCGGTTGCACCAACACATCTTAAGCTTAAGTCGAGAATATCATAAGAATTAATATAATATAATTATAATATATTACAATAAGAATACCATAATATAATAATAGATATAATTGATAATAGGGTAAGAATCTAAAATTATGGTGCAACATAAGTGATACTCAAGGAGGCCCTATTTATAAGTAGAGCTTAGCTAATCTGGAACTTAAGATCTGTTGGTGCAACCAGGCATTAAGAGTTTATTCTTAGAATATAAGCTATACGAATTAAACTACTATTAACTGTTTTGTAAAAAATTTACAGTTTTTCAGTGATTTACGAAAAATATCTTCATAACATGCATTTTTTTCACGAATAATTAAAATCTTTAATCTTTAATAACTTAAAAAGTATTGACTTATTTTATTAACTTTATATAATAAATTTTACTTTTAATTTGTTCCTTTATTGATTTGTGCAGTTATTTTTTATAAAATAATTTTCACCCCCGAGAAGGGGCGGTATGCACCCTCAGGGTAAAGGCGCAAGGTAGTATTATGTCACCTTTGTTTCTTGACGTATCCTCTAACCACTGACCAATTTTCGTGAAAATCGATAAAGGTTCACCGAAATTGAAGGTAATCGTTGATTTTTACTTTCAGTGACTGCACTATACAAAATAAATTGCAATTTACTTATCTAAATGCTCGTAATTTGGAAGCTTAAAAATTATTCAATGATATGTTGTCGCCAAATAATTAGTTTAATGCATTTTAAGTACAACTTTCTCTTAAGCCGGGAAGATAGGGTGGTTTTCTTGCGAAGGGGTTGTAGCTCAATAATCGAAATGCACGTGATTTAATAGTTTATTCTTAGAGTATATAAGCTATAGGAATTATATCCGCAATACGATATATTTTAAGTTTTATCAGCATTTTTCTCTTAAGTTAAATCAATTAAAGGGTTGTTTGGGGGTGAAGGGGATGAGCTCAAAAATCGAAACTATATAATTTCAAGAGCTCATAAATAGCTCGTAATTCTGCCGCAAAAACCGATTCAATATTCCTATTTTTAAGTAGTGTCGGGGGCTGACTCAGCCCCCCCCCCACTAAAGTATCAAATTCCTGCTCAGTGGAACGAGCTCAAAATTTTTAGTTTGCGGAATATGAGAGCTCATAAATAGCTCATAAATCAGGGCTATTTGGTTTTTGATTTTTGCAAGTGGGGGGGGGGGGGCAGCTCAACACGGGTCCAATATTTTACAATTTAGCAGTTTTATTTCGTTTGAAATTTAAGAAAACGATGTCTAAAGGCGGAAATACATATGGGCTCTGCTCGGTGTGCGAGCCGCTCGCGCGCAGCGTATTCGTCAGATTAGTACGTGTTTTTAAGTGACGCACAAACGGCACGCACACGGCGCACCACGATCTAAATTCTGTCGGTTTTTCAACAAACGCTTTGATGGTTCGCAGTACGTATTTGGACGGGTTTGCGAGTGGTTTGTTGGTTTTGGCGCGTCTGAGTTGAATATTTGTTAGTAATGGAATCGTCGGAACTGTCGGAAGGAAATATATAACTTATTGATGTTTACCGTGGAAAATCATTATTGTGGGATCCTCAATAAAGAACCATTTAATTTAAAGAAACAACTTAAATCCGATCTGAACGGAAATATAAGCTGAAATAAAAAATATACATGCGGACCAATGAAAAAAAGATTAGTTCATTGTTGTACTAAAAATAACATGTTGTATTAAAAATAAGATTTACTATTTTATTTAGGCATAAGCCACAATTCGAGTTTGAAATCAAGTTTACTTGACCTTTCGACTTTCACTTCGGAAATAGTTATCAATATCAAAAAAGCATTCATAAGCAGTTATGTGTCACCGGAAAGCGAAATAGGTAACGCACAACTTGGGGAACCTATAGTTTTCTAACTTCATGTCTGGTGAAGCAACGCAGTTGAAACAAGCAGATATATTATAATAATTGTGTCACCGGAAAGCGAAAAAGGTAAGGCACAACTTGGAAGAGCCTATAGTTTCCTAACTTAGCTTCTGGTGAAGCAACGGAGTTGGAACAAGCAGATATATTATAATTGGGTCACCGGAAAGTCAAAAAGGTAACGCACAACTTGGAAGAGCCTATAGTTTTCTAACTTCGCTTCTGGTGAAGCAACGGAGTTGAAATAAGCAGATATATTATAATTGGGTCACCTGAAAACGAAAAAGGTAATGCACAACTTGGAAGAGCCTATAGTTTCCTAACTTCGCTTCTGGTGAAGCAACGGAGTTGGAACATGCAGATATATTATAATTGGGCCACCGGAAAACCAAAAAGGTAAAGCACAACTTGGAAGAGCCTATAGTTTCCTAACTTCGCTTCTGGTGAAGTAACGGAGTTGGAACAAGCAGATATATTATAATTGGGTCACCGGAAAACGAAAAAGGTAACGCACAACTTGGAAGAGCCTATAGTTTACTAACTTCGCTTCTGGTGAAGCAACGGAGTTGGAACATGCAGATATATTATAATTGGGTCACCGGAAAACGAAAAAGGTAAAGCACAACTTGGAACAGCCTATAGTTTCCTAACTTCGCTTCTGGTGAAGCAACGGAGTTGGAACAAGCAGATATATTATAATTGGGTCACCGGAAAGCCAAAAAGGTAACGCACAACTTGGAAGAGCCTATAGTTTTCTAACTTCGCTTCTGGTGAAGCAACGGAGTTGAAATAAGCAGATATATTATAATTGGGTCACCTGAAAACGAAAAAGGTAATGCACAACTTGGAAGAGCATATAGTTTCCTAACTTCGCTTTTGGTGAAGCAACGGAGTTGGAACATGCAGATATATTATAATTGGGTCACCGGAAAACGAAAAAGGTAAAGCACAACTTGGAAGAGCCTATAGTTTCCTAACTTCGCTTCTGGTGAAGCAACGGAGTTGGAACAAGCAGATATATTATAATTGGGTCACCGGAAAGCCAAAAAGGTAACGCACAACTTGGAAGAGCCAATAGTTCTCTAACTTCCCTTCTGGTGAAGCAACGGAGTTGAAACAAGCAGATACATTACAATTGTGTCACCGGAAAACGAAAAAGGTAACGCACAACGTGGAAGAACCTATAGTTCTCTAATTTTGTTTCTGGTTGTAGGAACAAGCAGATATATTATGGTAGGGGAGCAAAGTATGCTAAATGTGCAGTCACTCGAGCGCTTTGGGGACCTATTGGGCTGTGATTATTAGGTCCTAAAACCAAAAAAAGTTAAGTAAAATTTTCCATTTTAGTGGGGACTTCCCATTTTTTAATTTAATTTTCCATTTCCTACAATCTTTTTTCCGATTACAGCGCCAACTATCCATAATTAGAAAAAATGTTTCGAATAAAAGTAGTTTATTTTTATACAAACGATCCAAATCTGCAATAAGAAATGGGGGCTACCACTTAAGATTTTAAAGTAAGCCCCCCACCTCACCTCTGTGGGGGGTCGTGTTTGGAACCATTCGACAGATTTTTTAAAAATATTGTTAAAGTGTATTTTGCAGTTTTTCGATATGATGTTTATTTTGCGAAAGATCGCGGGATTTGTATTTAAAATTTTAAATTTACCCCCCCCCCCCTCTCCGTGGGGGTCATGTTTGGTATTTTTCGATAGATTTTTGAAAAACATTGAACACGTAGTTTTTAGTTTTTCAATCTGACGTTCATTTCGCAAAATATTCGCTTTTTTTTGTGAAACTTTTTGACTCACCCATTTCCGTACACCCCGCTCAAATCGTCATATTTTTGAAATATAGACTCTTTTGCATGTACTTAACTTACCTAATCTTAATCTGACAATTTCGAGTATTTTTAAGGATAGATTTTTTTTTCGGGCCCCCCTGAACGAACCCCCCTGTGTTAAGAGCCAATAGATGGTGGAGGTACATCTGCAGGTAACAACGTTTCTCCCCATATGATAATCTGACGCGCTCAAGTAACTGCAAAAATCCCCGCTTGGGCTCCCCTACCATTATATTTGTGTCGCCGGGAAGCGAAAAAGGTAGTTCCCGAAATGTTCGCAAACTGTGGCTTATTCCACATAAAATAGTAAATTGCATAAGATGACACAAGAAAATAGTTTCAGAATATGTAATAACAAAATAAGATGTAGTAGAAGTACAGGACAGAGACATGATTATCTACAATTACTAAACGTTCGTATGTTTCCTCTGGGTCGTCAAAATGAAAAATTTTAACGAACAATAACCGCGCCTCAAACGCGCGGCGCTCACACGGCGCGGAGTTCGAATTAATACAGGTTCATAGGCCCTAAGCCTCGAAATTTAAATATGGGCGCCCCATCAATAACGACTTATCATATTTTAAGGGTGAATTTCAGGGTAAAGCAATGTCAATACCTAAAAATAAATACTAGCATTAGATAGCTACAAATATAGTGAACATGCCTGCAGAATTTGGTTAACTTAGATAATGTAGTTCCAGAGAAAAAAAAAATGAAAAGTTCACATAAAACCTTGTTTTTACTCTCGTGAAAAGTGTGCGATTTCGGGGTTATAGCACTAACGAAGTCGGGGAGCGATATACCGAAATTATTTGCACTATCTAAGCCGTTAATCGATAGTTGGGACATAAAAATAAAGTTTCACTTGGAGTTCTAAAAATAATAGATCACTTTAGCAGCAGCAGCATTTTAGGTTTCTTCATTATGATATCTAATATTCTGTTGAAATCTGAATCTCAGTTCACATTTATTTTGAAGCAACTGGTACATTCACTTGCAAATTACTTGTACCAAAATCTTCTTTTCCTTAAGAGCCGTTTTACATGACCGAGATTTACTTCGAAACTGACGCTGATAACTACCATGAAAAATTATCTAATAAAAATATTAGATGTAAAATACTAGATTGACTCTGAAATTTCCCATGATAATTTTCAATATAAAAATTTAGAACCTGTTCTATACTCCAGAAAGTTTTCAGAGTACACTGCGCGAGTTTCTGCGCAGAACGTTAAATAACGCCGTGGTGTTTACGATACGATAACACCTTTATAATTACAACAGGTGCTTATTTGTTTATTCAGTGAAGTATCTTTGTTCAAATTAATTATTTTCGCACAAGAATTTACTTGCCTGTCCAAATATATTACTAAAAATAAACAAATGAAAGTTGTAACTTATAACCTTAAAATGTCATTTCACATTTCTTCTTTTCTTATGTTACCTCTAACTTAGTTTTCTTTCATCAGTGGCCTTTTATTTATAATAAAATTCTATTTAATTTCAGTCACATTACACACAACGCATGCGTTTTACAACAATTATGTTAAGATTTAACTGTAGGTGCAAAACAAGGAGCAATGGAAAAGTTGTATAATTTTACTACATAAATTTTCGTTTTTATTCTTGAAATAATTTTCGAAGTAAATCTCGGTCATGTAAAACAGCTCTAAGAGGAAAGGCGCAAAATGTCGCCTGTAAAAATTTTCAATGTGTTTTAAATGTATTCATTTTATTCGGATCCTTAGAAAACTAATAACTATTTTTGAAAAATTTAAACGCAAAATGAAAGATTCCGTTAGTACTGAGGGCCGAAAGTCCCCTAGAATAAATAAAAAGTTTCTTTTGAATGAAATATGTGCAATTAAAAATCACACTACAGTTTCTATTTTATTTTTACCCTTGTAACTTATTAAAATAAACATTATAGAAGTTTTCAGGGATGTTCGGCCTTCAGTAACAATGTAATCTTTAATCAAGATTCGAAAAAAATTAATAAATTTAAAACACATTGAACATTTTGACAAGCGACATTTTGCGCTTTTCCCCTTAATAGTAAGAATAATTTTCATTAGTTATAAAGGAAAAAATACTTAAATTACCTCTTTTTTAGACACATATTTATAAGTTTGAGGTCCGGAAATTTGTAATTTTCAAAACACATTTTATGGACAAGCTCTTCTATTGTTCACTAATACATCTAACATTTTTTATTTACACGTTGTTGTGTCCAACGTTTGTAACCAACAGGAAGCAATTTTCGTAATGTTTAGCCCTTTTCTCGTCCCCACGCACGCTCTGGTACCACATTTAGTACCAACAATAAACCTTTATGGCACATTCGTCTTTCAGTCATTTCAAGGAAGCATACAACAGTCAGAATTAATATTTCTCAAAGTTTTTTATGTGAGAACACATAAAAACACTCAATTAAAACATTTTTTAAAGATCCTTTTTATTGGACAACATAAATGTTTGGTTTACGAGCGTATACGGTAGTAATGTTTAATGTTGCTTGTAGAAGTAGCCGTTTAGAAATAATGAATTAATATACACTAATAAAGTGATATTATAAAATACATGGTTTGTATAGATAATTGTTTGATGCAGGGACGGTTAAGAACATCTGACTCTCCAGGTGCACATAAAATAAAATCCATTTAGACCAGGGTATTTAGAACAAAAAACACCGGAATCGATTGATTTTTAAATACAGCATGCACCTTCAAGACTTGCATATTTTTGCATTGTGTTCAGGATTTGCATTGTTTGCATTGTGTCTACAATAGAAAAAGGGTCGAAATGCATAATTCCATGTACAAAAGTGCATAAACATGCAAATATCAGTATACTAAGGGCTGGCTTTTGTTAGACGGGGGTTTTCAGGGTCGCTGACCACGAATACGTCATCAGAACGGAACCTCGGAGCACTTGGTCTCCAACATCATTGCTAAGACACGTCATTGCTGAGACACACTCGTTTTCAGTACCAAATTGATGTAAATACACACACCGGAAAAATTAGCCGAACACCTTAAAAATGAGACAGGTTTGATGTCTCGAATTTCCTAAACGACTGGTCCGATTTGAGTGAGTCTTTTACTATGTTATAGCCTTATTATTTAAGAATATCGTTGTAGTAAAATTGTTGCTAGACAGGTACATATTATTTTATACTGGGTGTACCAATCATACTGTGTTTTTTTTTCCTAAAGTTTGGAACACCCTGTGGAATATTCTAGCATATGTATTAAAATATTAAAATTTATACTTGATTGTAGGATTTCTTAACATTTTTTTTTGGATTCAGTTACTTGTGAGATAATAAAAAAGTTATGTGCGTTAACAACTATCCATGTTTTTCATCAATAAATCCTCATAGTAGGGGAGGAAAGTATACTAAATTTGCAGTTACTCGAGCGTTATGGGGACCTATTGGATTGTGAAGAGTATGTGCTAAAATCAGAAGAAGGTTAAGTTTTTCATAAAGTGCGGGACTTTATGTCATTTGTCTCGTTTTTTAATTTAATTTTCCATTTGACACAATCATTTTTCTCCGATTATAGCGATATCTTTTCATAATTGGAAAAAATTTGTCGAATAAAAGTTGCTTATTTTTACGTAAAGAATCCAAATCTGCAATAAAAATTGGGGGCTCCTATTTAAGATTTTAAATTAAATCCCCCGCCCCACCTCCGTGGGGGCTTGTGGCAACCCACGGAGAGGGGTGGAAGGTAAATTAAAAATTTTAAATACGAACCTTGCGATATTTCGCGAAATGAACATCAGATCGTAAAACTGCAAAATACACCTATTCAATATTTTGCAAAAATTTACCGAATGGCACCAAACACGACCCCCCACGGAGATGGGGTGGGAGTTACTTTAAAATCTTAAATTGGAGCCCCCAATTTTTATTGCAGATTTGGATCCTTGACGTAAAAATAAGCAACTTTTATTCGCAACATTTTTTCCAATTATGGATAGATGGCGCTATAATCGGAAAAAACAATTGATGGAAATGGAAAATTAAATTAAAAAATGGAGAGTCCTACGCTTTATGGAAAACTTAACCTAACTTTTTTTTTTGGTTTTATCACCTACTCTTCACAATCCAATAGGTCCCCATAACGCTCGAGTAACTGCAAATTTAGCATACTTTCTCCTTACTATGAGGATTAATTGATAAAAAACATGGCTACTTGTTAAAGCACATAACTTTATTATTTTCCAACATAAGCAAATGAATCAAAAAAGAAAATGTTAAGAAAGCCTAAGTCTACAATCGAGTTTTAATTTTAATATTTTATATATGCTAAAATATTCCACAGGGTGCTCCGAATTTTAAGAAAAAAACACAGTGTGATTGTAACACCCGGTATAAAATGACATTTACCTGTCTAGGAACAATATTATTACACCAGTATTCTTAACCAATAAGGCTATAACATACTAAAAGAACACAAATACTAAAATGTACACAAGGTCTAATGTATGTTGGACCAATTTCATGGGGTCATAAAATGAACCGGACGAATTTCATTTTTCATTTCGCCGTGTATGTTATACTAATATAGCAAATATCTAATTATGTTCTTAAACATAAAGTAGAGTAAATTGTTCTCTTCTATTGACTTACACTCCAAAAAGCTCTAATTATTTTGTATATTAATTCTATCAGGACATCTTTTGCTTAATTAACCATGTCCGTAATATTATCTCTCAGAAGCACTTAGCGTGACTTGATCTAAACGAAACAAGGCTCTCCAGCAATTGAAAGCGTCTACCAAAACTTAAGTAAATAGGGGTGTTTGGGGAAATAACAGTTAAAACAAATTTAAATTAACAAATGCAGGGTGTAAATCGGACATGAAAAGGAAGTGTTCGGAGTCATATGAGGCAGAGGATGCGGGTCTACTGTAGACTAATAGATTTAACGCACTCGGTTATGATTAACAAACAATGCATAAATATTATGAGAAGTAGAAAATATTTTTAACAATACTCTGTCAGCATAACATTTTCACTTTATGTGAAAATGTTATTTGCTATTGTTAATGTGTATTGAATTATTCAGTAGAGTGTTTAACTAACATCGTCATAACGAAATATAAAGATGATAATTATATCATACAGGGTGTTCAGAATAACCGCAAATTTCTCAGATAATTTTAAGGCAATTTAACCCAGTTCACCTAGTCCGAAAATGCTTCCTAAGGGAGCTGACGCTCTTTGAAGATCGCGCCTTTAGTTTTTTTTCTACGAGCGTGCAAAAATGTCTACTTTCGCGCACGCGTTTTAGTTTAGAAAGTTTTACTTTTCCGCACGCGTTTTACTTTTCCGCACGCGTGTTAATTTAGATATGTTAATATGGCCTTAAAGTAATTATAATACATGCAATAAACTAATACCTATTAAGATATTATTTACTAATTTATTTCAAATATATCTTATTGTGTTCATGTTTTAACGAAATTAACGCGAGAATTCGATGAAATAAAATAATTTTGACATAATATTCCAAAGTCAAATCAGTAGAAAATAACAGTGGTTTTGAATCGTCGTCATGGAAACAAAGATCGTTGTCATGCTAACCAATTATGCTGAAAGTTTGGCGTTGACAACCTTGTCAAAGAATTAATTTATGTATGTATTTTCATATTAATTAAATTAATTGATTAAGATATGGTCATTTTTTAAAGACTCATAGAAAAAATATTGTTTGCCGAACTCCCGCTTCGTGTCGTTCGGCAAACTGCAGTCGCGTGCGGAAAAGTATGACTTTCTGCACTTGTTAGGAAAATACCTATTTTAATTCCGCTTCTATAAAAACGCTTCTATTTAGAAACACGAAAACTAGTAGGTACGCTTGTAAATCTTTCAGAGTTAAATCGATTCCAATAATTGCGAATTTCTAGTACCGGTCATAGGCGTCCGTTTTGGGTACGGCAACGGCTTTTTTACCGCACAACTTTTTGTCTTTAAATTTTAAGTAGGTATATTTGATACTAGATTATCAAATTGTGAGGTATTCTAGTACTAATAGGTACTATTGCCTTAAGGCGGTAGAATATATCGTTTTCTGTAAAAATCGATTTGAAAATTTTTCGTTCTTTCAATTCGAAAAAAAAACTTCAATTAAAAAACTATTTAGAAAAATGAAAACTGGTACGTTCATTTATCTTTCAGAGATAAATCGATTTCATCAATTGCGAATTTCTAGTACCGGTCATATACGTCCGTTTTGGGTAGCGTGTTATTTTATCGCATAACTTTTTTGTCTTTAATTTACACTAGATTATCAAATTGTGAGGTATTCTAATACTAAAAGTTACTCTTGCTTTAAGTTGGTAAAATACAAGGGTTTTTCTTGAAACTATTTTCAATTTTTTTTCAAAATTAAAAAAAACGACAAATTTTTAAATCGGTTTGTCAAAATTTAATAATCTAGTGTCAAAAATGCTTGGAAAGTTAAATACAAAAAAGTTATGCGATTAAATCACAGCTGCCCTATCCAAAACAGACGGCTATGTCCGGTGACCGGTACTAGAAATTCGAAATTGAAGGAATCGATTTATCTCTGGAAGATTAATAGGCGTACCAGTTTTCGTTTTTCTAAACAGGAACGTTTAGAAGGTAGCTGAAGGTATTTAAAAAATAATAATTACAAGGCTCCATCTTCAAAGAGCTCTAGCTATTAGCTCCGTTAGGAAGCATTTTTAGGTAAATTGTATATTTTTTACACACCCTGTATATTTCAGAAAGATTTTGGAATTTATGTTTTATTGTTCTATATTCTACGCGATATTTCTCTATGCGAATACATATGTATATTATAAGCTTTAAGCTATCACAGCTAGTAGTTTATTAGAGAAATTGAAATAATTGACTATTTTTTGGGGGGTGTTTTAGAATAAACCTTGAAACTTAGAACGACAAAGCTTTCTTCGCGTAGGTAACCCTATCGAAAATGTAGAAAGGATATAGGTATTGCTTAATCTTTCTCCCCCGTTATATGCAGTGCACTAGAATAAGTAGTGTTAACCCCCCTCCCATTAACTTATTTATTTTTAGCTCATAAGCAATCGGACAGGTCGATTTTTAATATAATCATAGTATATTATAGCATCAATGTTTCGAACTTTCAGCGATCCTTCTTCAGGTGACAGTCATAACTTTGGTTTTTTTTAAATAGGAAAGTTCATCATGTGACACCTCGTTTAGAAGCTTTTGAAATACTGATTACAAAAATGTATAATACTTTAATACTTTTTAAGAGCGTATGTGCAAAATTTCGGTCAAATGCTTTTTAAATGCATTCATTTTTTTCGAATCCTGAGAAAACTAATGAGTATTTTTGAAAAATTTAAACGCAGAATGAAGGATTAGATTATTACGGAGGGTCGAGGACCGAAAATTCCTTAGAATCAACAAAAAGTTTCTGTTAAATGATATATTTGAAATTAAAAATACTCAATTTTCTATTCTTTTTCACCCTGTAACTTAATAAAATAAACATTATCGAAGTTTTCAGGGACTTTTGACCCTCGGTAATAATGTAATCTAAAATTAATGCATTTAAAAAGCATTGGACCTAAATTTTGCAAATTCGTTCTTAAAAATATTAAAATATTATATATTTTTGTAATCAGTATTTCAAAAGCTTTTAAGTGAGGTGTAACATGATATATTTTCCCATTAAAAAAATTGAAGGCACTCGTGGTAGTGCCGACAGAAGTGAAAACTTCTTATAGTATATAAATTACGAGCTCAATGCTTTTTCCCCATCCAAAACGAAGTGCTTCACCTATATCATATACGCGATGCGTATTCCCTATGCTATTTATGTGTACATATACATCATTTTTAGTTACTACTTACTTAACGACGTTCTACACCTTCGTTGCGGGGTATGCCTCTCAGAGGAAAGGAGGGGAAACTTATATGCAAGCGAAAGTTGGTAACAATGCATTTATAGCAGAATACTCAAATCATTTGTTTCAGTATTGAATACTTTATAAAAATAAATTATAATAAATTACGGAAATTACGGAATAAATTACGGAATTAATTATAATAAATAAATAAAAAATAAATGGGGCGGTAAACAATCCTCATTTTTTAATATGTTATTCCTTACCAAAAAACCTTTAATTTAAGCACAGATAATTAAAAATTTGGGTCAAAAGTTATTAACTTTTTAAGAATTCCCATAAGAACCCATGTTAAAACTTAACTTTGACCCTTAATAGTAATTCAACGGCACGGTAAAACAATTTTTTAAAAATCAAGTCTTAGTTTTTTTAAGTAAACTATAACATACTAAAATTTCATGCAAATCCTTAATTCTTAGCCGAAAGTGTAGAACGTCGTTAAGCCGTCCTCTTGTACCTTACGGTGTCGATAATACATCATTTATATACGTACAAAATTTATTTCAGCGAAGTGATGACGGTCGCAAATTCAATACTTTTTCCCCATCCAAGAAGTGCACAACGTCCCTAAAAAAGTTTTCACTTCAAAAATTAATTTCTTCGAAGCAATGACGGTCACTAATTTAATACTTTTTTCCATCCAAAAAGAGCACAACGTCCCTAAAGAAGTTTTAACTTCAAATGTTTATTTCGTCGAAGCGATGACGGTCGCTAATTTATTACTTTTCCCATCCAAAAAGTGCACAACGTCCCTAAAGAAGTTTCACTTCTTTCGTCGAAGTGATGACGGTCGCAAATTTAATAATTTTGCCCCATCCAAAAAGTGCACAACGTCCCTAAAGAAGTTTTCATTTCAAAAATTTATTTCGCCGAAGCCATGACGGTCGCTAGTTCAATACTTTTTCCCCATCTAAAAAGTGCACAACGTCTCCAAAAGAAGTTTTCACTGTAAAATTTATTTCGCCGAAGCGATGACGGTCGTTAATTCAATACTTTTTGCAGTTATACTTGTTTACCGGCGATATGAGGGTGAATTTTTATATGTTAAAACCTATGATCCCGGCGCATGCGCATTATAACTTTGTTATATAAAAGAAACAACAAACAAAAGTTAGTTAATAGTTATACTGCCTTTTTAAATAGTTTTCATATACCTATATTTTTGGACATTTGGACTATTTTGGACAAGGAAAACTCATTCTAATTTGGTAAGTAGTTTTATTATAATCATATTGTAATTATACATTTGGATTAGGTTGAAATACAGTAGAGCGTCGATTATCCGAACTAATTGGGGGACATAGGTGTTCGGAAAACCGATTTGTTCGGATAATCGAACTACAATATATTGATACATATTTATAGTCATACATATTTATCCACAAGTGAATAAAAGCCATATTTATATCCCTACATATTTATTTATATCTTGATAATGACAACTAGCAACTAAACGAAAAAGTGCAGTCTTTGCAACAACATAATTATTTTTGGATACAATATTGAAGAAAATTGAAGATATTTTAAGCATCAATTACTAACGCTTGCTCGGTATTCGAGTGCGGGACGCGGGAGTCGATAGTTCGAATAAGCGGTCGTTCGGTTGATCGACGTTCGGATAATCGACGCTCTACTGTACATTTATTTTCTCAAGAATGGGGATTTTAGAGAGAAATCCCAAATTAGGTCCGATTTTTATTTTTAAATTATGATTTTTTGGCGTAGATTTATTTATCTAGTAGGTATGTAATGCTTTGATTTACATACTTAATTTGATTACCAACAAAAGTTCTACCAATCTTCATCTAATATATTGTTTTCTTACTGTTTTGTTATATTTTAATATTTTCTTCCACAAAATTTAAACTACATAATTTAATTATATTCAAAACAACTGTCAAACAGTAAAATGTTCAGTTACCCTATTTTTCCACATGACAAATAATGTGGAATTGGACGAGTGAGTCTAGGCTTCGATTACGAATCAAAGCGCCCCGAAATTCACGGGTTCGATTCCCGATGCAAGTTTTTATTTTGTTATTTTTTTATGCATTTTATGATTGTAAGTATATTTGTTATACAATTTTTTTTTTCAGAAAATGCGTATTTAAAATTTTTGCCAACAATTATTATCGTTCAGAAATCATTTTTTCTTTGTGGCATTTTTCAATGTGTTTGTGTGCGTTTTATTCTTTTATTTTTTTAAATTTTTGGAATTGTCTTAAAAATCACATAATATGTAGTAGAAGTATAACTTCTTACGTGCGTACAAAGTACACACACATTCTTTTTTTCCATACAAAAAGTGCACAACGTCCCTAAATTAGTTTTCCTTCAAAAATTTATTTAGTCGTAGTGATGACGGTCGCTAATTTAATAATTTTTCTCCATACAAAAAGTGCACAACGTCACCCAAGAAGTTTTCATTTCAAAAACTTATTTCATCGAAGCGATGACGGTCGCGACGGCGGTCGCTAATTTAATACTTTTTTCCATCAAAAAACAGCACAACGTCCCTAAAGAAGTTTTCACTTCAAATGTTTATTTCGTCGAAGCGATGACGGTCGCTAATTTATTACTTTTTCCAATCCAAAAGTGCACAACGTCCCTAAATTAGCTTTCCTTCAAAAAATTATTTCATCGTAGTGATGACGGTCGCTAATTTAATAATTTTTCTCCATCCAAAAAGTGCACAACGTCCCTAAAGACGTTTTCACTTAAAAAATTTATTTCGCCGAAGCGATGACGGTCGCTAATTCAATACTTTTTCCCCATCTAAAAAGTGCACAACGTCCCCAAAAGCAGTTTTCACTTTAAAAATTTATTTTGCCGAATCGATGACGGTCGCGATGACGGTCACTAATTCAATACTTTTTCCCCATCTAAAAAGTGCACAACGTCCCCAAAAGCAGTTTTCACTTTAAAAATTTATTTTGCCGAATCGATGACGGTCGCGATGACGGTCGCTAATTTAATACTTTTTCCCCACCCAAAAAGTGCACAACGACCCTCAAGAAGTTTTCGCTTCAAAAATATATTTCTTCGAAACGATGACGGTCGCCAATTTAATACTTTTTCCCATCCAAAAGTGCACAACGTTCCTAAAGAAGTTTTCACTTCAATACATATACGCACAAAATTTATTTCGCCGAAGAGATGACGGTCGCGAAATAAATCTTTTTTCTCCATCCAAAAATAGGTTTTACATTGATTTTAAATTTAAATACTTCTATACAATTTATGTATAAATACACATAACATAGATACGTACAAAATTTATTTCGCCGAAGAGATGACGGTCGCGAAATAAATCCTTTTCCCCATCCTAAAATAGGTTTTACATTTATTTTAAATTTAAATACTTCTATACAATTTATATATACACACAAATAATATATAGCATAAGCGATGACGGTCGCAATGACGGTCGCGATGGCGGTCGCGATGACGGTCGCGAATTCAATGCTTTTTCCCTATCCAAAAATCGCAGAACGTCCCTAAAGAAGTTTTCACTTCAAAAATCAAAGTTATGACTGTCACCTGAAGAGGCATAGAAAGTTTGAAACGTTGATGCTATAATATATGTACTATAATTATTTTAAAAATTGACATGTCTGAGCGTTTTGCTTATGTGCTAAAAATTAATAAGTTGATAGGGGCGCGGGGGTAACACTTATTCCATCGCACTGTACACAATAACATTCGTTGATCCTACTAATATATGGCACATATCTATAATAATAAGATCTTACTACTTTCTAGTTGTGTTTCTTTCAAATATTTATTTATGGTAGTCCGACTTCTATTCCTGTTGTCTTAGAAGATAGTTTATTCATAAAAGTTGCAAAAAAATCACATAAATTATAAAAAATATCTCATATGCCGTGACCAGGATTCGAACCTGGGTTACCACGGCCACAACGTGGGGTCCTAACCACTAGACGATCACGGCTATTTGAGATTATAAAAGTTCTTGAACATATAAAAATTACTTCTAGTTAATGCTCTACTTTCATTTCAAATACATAATTGAAAGCTCAGTCAGGCGTGTCGGCTTCAAGAGTACAGTTTAATCAGTTTGGATAAGCCATGCAATTTTAAATTATGATAATCTTATATCATATAATAAACATCTACTTCATTCTAATTTTCCACTAATCTTTTATTGTAATGTTTTTATTCCACTTAATTCCAGTTAATTAATATTCAGTCAGTACCTTAGTGTCGTCTATATAACAGTCTAAAAGAAGCATAAAGTCAAATATTCGTTTTACACAAACTAGTCAAATTGTCTCATGTTGAAGAGAATAAGTAGGTACATACATTGGCCAAGTGGGAGATAATAAATTTCACAATGGTGAAAAAGTAGCACTGTTCCTAATGTCATTATTTGCTATAACCTCGAAAGACTTATTATTTATATAGCTTTCAGGAAAAAATTTTGGACAACCCTTGAATATACAGATAAGATAAAATTACAGATAGTGAAAAGGTTTCGAAATTTTAAGTCTAAATTATTCTTCTTTATTGTGGTATGATTACGGTATAAACTCTGCGATATAATGATAATAAGACAGCTGCCGAAATTCAATCTACTTTATTGTGGTAGGGGAGCCAAAGCGGGGTTTTTTGCAGTTACTCGAGCGCGTCAGATTATCACATGGGGAGAAACCTTGTACCCTGTAAATGTACCTCTACCATATATTGGCTCTTAATACAGGGGAGTTCGTTAAGGGGGTCCGAAAAAAAATCTATCCTTAGAAAAATTCGAAACTGTCAGATTAAGATAAGGTAAGTTAAGTACATGCAAAAGAGTATATAATTTCAAAAATCTGACGATTTGAGCGTGGCGTAAGAAAATGGGCGAGTCACAAAGTTTCACAAAAAAAGCGAATATTTCGCGAAATCAACGTCCAATCGAAAAACTAAAAAAACGTATTCAATATTTTCCAAAAATCTATCGAATTGTACCAAACACGACCCCCCACGGAGAGCGTTGGGGGGTAAATTTAAAATTTTAAATATAACCCCGCGATATTTCGCGAAATGAACATCAGATCGAAAAACTGCAAAATCATGTATGTATTCAATATTTTTGAAAAATCTATCGAATGGCACCAAACACGACCCCCACGGAGGTGGGGTGAGGGTTACTTTAAAATCTTAAATAGGAGCCCCCAATTTTTATTGCAGATTTGTATTCTTTAAGTAAAAATAATCAACTTTCTTTCGAGACACTTTTTCGAATTATGGATAGGTGGCGCTATAATCGGAAAAAACGATTGTTGGAAATGGAAAATTAAATTAAAAATGGAAAGTCCCCACTTTATGGAAAACTTAACTCAACTTCTTTTGGTTTTAGGACCTACTTTTCACAAGCGAAAAGGTCCCCATAACGCTCGAGTAACTGCAAATTTAGCATACTTTCCTTCCCTATTATTAATTTGACGTGGAATTTATATTTGGCACACTTTTGAAACTTGTGTTTTTTTGGTGATGATAGATTTTTGGGATAGATAATTGGCTGATTGAAACGTAACTAAATTTGAAACGAAATTAAATTTCTTTTCTGCCAATCAACAGAAGTTTCTCTAAACAATTATACAGTATACAGTTATTATTAGTTCTATTCCACGTCTCTATGATTTTGTTTATTTAATTTCGTAGAGGTATTTTAAAGTTCTCAAGGTACTAGTTCACTTTAGAAGTCCAAAAATAAGCATTTTTCAAGATTTTTTTTCTCAGAACATTTATTAAAAATGAACATAAAATACTTTACATTTTAATACCTAACTCTTAGAGAATACAAAAAATATATCTTTTTTCATTTATGCACGTATACTAATATTGTAGAGGGCGCCAAAGTCGAGGCCTCGAAAAAAAGTAGATCCGATGGCGGACAGTTAATCTCAGGATTGGGATCTCTGGAACAAAAAAATCGAACGGCATTTGAAAAAGAAAGGTTTCTTACGTGACAATTTACCACCGTTAGTGAAAAATTCCGCAAACAAAAGATTTTACGGGAAAATTTTTTTGAAAGAATAGCTCCGTTTTTCTTCAGTTTTTTATGGTTCAAAAATATTTATTTTTTATTTTTTGGTTAAATTGTGGTAAATTGTCACGTAAGAAACCTTCCTTTTGCAAATGCAGTACGATTTTTTCGTTTAAAATATCCCAATCCTGAGATTAACTGTCCGCCATCATTTTTCGAGGCCTCGAATTTTGCGCCTTCTACAATATTAGTGTACGTGCATAAATGAAAAAAGATATATTTTTTGTACTCTCTAAAAGTTAGATATTAATATGTAAAAAGTTTTATGTTCATATTTATTTAATAAAGGTTCTGAGAAAAAAATTCTTGAAAAAAATTATTATTGTTGGTCTTCTAAAGTGTACTAGTACCTTAAGCTATTAGTTATGCGTATATCGACGACAGTTTTCTGAGCTTTGGTTTTTGCGGAGTTTATCTTTAAACACCCGTGTTGAGCTGGCCCCCCCCCACTTGCAAAAATTAAAAAACAAATAGCCCTGATTTATGAGCTATTTATGAGCTCTCATATTCCGCAAACTAAAAATTTTGAGCTCGTTCCACTGAGCAGGAATTTAATACCCTAGTGGGGGGGGGCTGAGTCAGCCCCCCCACTACGTAAAAATAGGAATATTGAATCGGTTTTTGCGGCAGAATTACGAGCTATTTATGAGCTCTTGAAATTATATAGTTTCGATTTTTGAGCTCATCCCCTTCACCCCCAAACAACCCTTTAATTGATTTTACTTAAGAGAAAGATGCTGAGAAAACTTAAAATATATCGTATTGCGGATATAATTCCTATAGCTTATATACTCTAAGAATAAACTATTAAATCAAGGGCATTTCGATTATTGAGCTACAACCCCTTCGCAAGAAAACCACCCTATCTTCCCGGCTTATGAGAAAGTTGTACTTAAAATGCGTTAAACTAATTATTTGGCGACTACATATCATTTAATAATTTATAAGCTTCCAAACTACGCGCATTTAGATCAGTAAATTGCAATTTATTTTGTATAGTGCAGTCACTGAAGGTAAAAATCAACGATTACCTTCAATTTCGGTGAACCTTCATCGATTTTCACGAAAATTGGTCAGTGGTTAGAGGATACGTCAAGAAACAAAGGTGACATGGTACCACCTTGCGCCTTTACCCTGAGGATGGATACCGCCCCTTCTCGGGGGTGAAAATTATTTTATAAAAAATAATTGCACAAATCAATAAAAGAACAAATTAAAAGCAAAATTTATTATATAAAGTTAATAAAATAAGTCAATACTTTTTAAGTTATTAAAGATCAAAGATTTTAATTATTTGTGAAAAAAATGCATGTTTTGAAGAGGTTTTTTGTAAATCACTGAAAAACTGTAAGTTTTTACAAAAAAGTTAATAGTAGTTTAATTCGTATAGCTTATATTTTAAGAATAAACTCTAAAATCACGCGCCTTTCGATTATTGAACTACAACCCCTTCGCAAGAAAACCATCCCATATTCCCGGCTTAAGAGAGGGTTGTACTTAAAATAATTTAAATTAATTATTTGTCGACTATATATTGTTTAATAATTTATGAGCTCGCAAAATATACGCATCTCAATTATTGAATTGCCATTTTCTTTCTATAGTGCAGTCACTGAAGGTAAAAATCAACTATGACCTTCGATTTCGGTAAATCTCCATTTATTTTCACGAAAAGTGAGCGGATTTTGATACTATCAACTTTTTCTGGATTTTATTTTTGATGGGTATTTCTAAGTACTTTGACAAGTATTTAGTACCTAAGTGTTATAAAATGCATCTTTTTCCCGTTATTTAAGCTTGAACCCTTAGATTTGAACAGTCGCGGAAAAAAATATACATTTAATTACCAACAACTTACTTTAAATTAACATTAACGGTTTTTCAAGTAAGCAATTTATTATATTTTTTATTAGCTTCAATTTTAGTGATGAAAACTTTTTTGTAAAAACTTACAGTTTTTGAGTCATTTATGAAAAATCGCTCTAAAGCATGCATTTTCTTTCCAAAAATTAAAATATTTGATCTTTAATAACTCAAAAAGTATTGATTTATTTTAATCACATTATATAACAAATTTTGCCTAAAATTTGTCCCTCTCTCGATTTGTGGGGTTACTTTTAATAAAGTAATTTTCACTCCCGAGAAGGGGTGACATATACTCCAGGCTAAAACCCCAAGTTGTTATTGTCAATTCGTGAAAATAAATGGAGATTTACCGAAATCGAAGGTAATAGTTGATTTTTACCTTCAGTGACTGCACTATAGAAAGAAAATGGCAATTCAATAATTGAGATGCGTATATTTTGCAAGCTAATAAATTATTAAACGATATGTAGTCGCCAAATAATCAATTTAAATTATTTTAAGAACAACTCTCTCTTAAGCCGGGAAAATGGGGTCGTTTTCTTGCGAAGGGGTTGTAGCTATATAATCGAAAGGTGCGTGATTTAAGAGTTTATTCTTAGAATATAAGCTATACGAATTAAACTACTATTAACTTTTTTGTAAAAACTTACAGTTTTTCAGTGATTTACAAAAAACCTCTTCAAAACATGCATTTTTTTCACAAATAATTAAAATCTTTGATCTTTAATAACTTAAAAAGTATTGACTTATTTTATTAACTTTATATAATAAATTTTGCTTTTAATTTGTTCTTTTATTGATTTGTGCAGTTATTTTTTATAAAATAATTTTCACCCCCGAGATGGGGCGGTATCCACCCTCAGGGTAAAGGCGCAAGGTGGTACCATGTCACCTTTGTTTCTTGACGTATCCTCTAACCACTGACCAATTTTCGTGAAAATCGATGAAGGTTCACCGAACTTGAAGGTAATCGTTGATTTTTACCTTCAGTGACTGCACTATACAAAATAAATTGCAATTTACTGATCTAAATGCGCGTAATTTGGAAGCTTATAAATTATTAAATGATATGTAGTCGCCAAATAATTAGTTTAACGCATTTTAAGTACAACTTTCTCTTAAGCCGGGAAGATAGGG
Organism: Diabrotica virgifera virgifera; assembly: GCF_917563875.1. Classification (NCBI taxonomy): domain Eukaryota; kingdom Metazoa; phylum Arthropoda; class Insecta; order Coleoptera; family Chrysomelidae; genus Diabrotica; species Diabrotica virgifera. The sequence goes on along the minus strand of NC_065447.1, from coordinate 194,657,231 downwards.
TGGTTTTCTTGCGAAGGGGTTGTAGCTCAACAATCGAAATGCCCTTGATTTAAGAGTTTATTGTTAGAGTATATAAGCTATAGGAATTATATCCGCAATACGATATATTTTAAGTTTTCTCAGCATCTTTCTCTTAAGTTAAATCAATTAAAGGGTTGTTTGGGGGTGAAGGGGATGAGCTCAAAAATCGAAACTATATAATTTCAAGAGCTCATAAATAGCTCGTAATTCTGCCGCAAAAACCGATTCAATATTCCTATTTTTAAGTAGTGGGGGGGGGGGGCTGACTCAGCCCCCCCCCCCCACTAGGGTATTAAATTCCTGCTCAGTGGAACGAGCTCAAAATTTTTAGTTTGCGGAATATGAGAGCTCATAAATAGCTCATAAATCAGGGCTATTTGTTTTTTAATTTTTACAAGTGGGGGGGGGGGGGGCCAGCTCAACACGGGTTCTTTAAACTCAGCCCGTTCCACAGTGTCGTCTACACGCCTTAGCTTCCTGATCACAGTTCCGTAGATTTTGCAACATTCTGGGCTTTACTTCAAATTTTTCAATAATACGTTCCACATAGATATTAAAGATACGCGGAGAGAGGAGAAATGTTCTATATTAAATATATTTTGTTCTTCTACTGCTATGAGAGTGTTTACTGCATTTGTAAAATTAACAAAAAATTAACACATTTAAAAAAATTATTGCAAAACATATCCCATATGCCGTGACCAGGATTCGAACCTGGGTTACCACGGCCACAACGTGGGGTCCTAACCACTAGACGATCACGGCTAACTGAGATGATAATAGTTTTAGATTGTATAAAATTCATTCAGTATCTGTGCTCCACTTTATTGTTCGAGACTTTAATAAACAGGTGCGGTCAAACCAATCATACGATAATTGATTTTATTATTAGCTTTCTCTCATAGATATTTAATTAGACAAGACAGTGACTAATTACCAATCTGTTGATAGTGTTTATATTTATCTAAATATAATATCTTGTCCCTAAGAAATATTTAACCATTCTTAACACATTTATATGTGTACAAAATTTAGTGCCTATAAAAGGATAAAATCGACGGTTGAAAGGTATAGTCCTGTCGCCAGGGGGGTACAATGGCCTCCTTAATTCAGATGGACTTAACCAAATTTTTTATGTATTTTGACCCGTAGAACAAGAATTTTTTGGATAACAGTTGATCCGGATGTCGATAAGTTTGTTATAAACAAAGAACTTGAGGAATTACATAACAGCGATTTTTCGCAAAACAAAACATTTTTTTGTATTTTTCGGGTGATTCTCAGCAAAAAATGTTCTAACAAGTTTTTTCGTAGGATGCATAGTTTTAGAGATAAACGCGGTTGAACTTTCAAAAATCGAAAAAGTGCAATTTTTGAACTCGAATAACTTTTGATTAAAAAATAAAATAGCAATTCTGCTTACTGCGTTTGAAAGTTCAAGTCAAATTCTATCGGTTTTGATTATTTGCATTGCTAAAAATTAAGACTTTATTTGGTAGACAAAGCCATAAACACATAGTGTTTCCCGTGCCCAATGCATGCGTTTTAATGTACGTAATCTACGTAGAAATTGTCGGTATGCGCGCCTACTCGTTCGATTTCAAATGGGAAATGCATTCAAAACATCATTCAATCACTGTGTTTATAGCTTTGTTTAACAATAAAAGAAATAATTTTTAGCAATGAAAGTAATCAAAACCGATAGAATTTGACTTGAACTTTCAAATGCGGTAAGCAGAATTGCTATTTTATTTTTCAATCAAAAGTTATTCGGGTTCAAAAATTGAAATTTTTCGATTTTTTGAAAGTTCAACCGCGTTTATCTCGAAAACTATGCATCCTACGAAAAAACTTGTAAAAACATTTTTTGCTTAGAATGACCCAAAAAATATAAAAAAATGTTTTGTTTTGCGAAAAATCGCTGTTATGTGATTCCTCAAATTCTTTGTTTATAACAATCCTATCGACATCCGGATCGACTGTTACCCAAAAAATTCGTGTTCTACGGGTCAAAATACATAAAAAATCTTGGGTAAGTCCATCTGAATTAAGGAGGCCGTTGTATCCCCACTGGCGACAGGACTAGTAAAAGGTTGTAACCGCATCAACTTTTTTCAGGAAGTCTGAAAAACGTTCCATTTAAGTAATTTTATGAGGAATTAATCTAATAATTTTTCTCATTAGTTTGTAGATCAGTCAATCATCTATAAATTAATAAAAAAAATTATTAGGTTAATTCCTCATAAAATTACTTAAATATAGCTTTTTTTCTACTTCCTGAAAAAAGTTGATTTATTGTGGGTAACCTTTTACCTTTCAACCGTCGAAATATTATTTTGTAACTCAAATTTATTTAAAAAATGTTTGGTAAATTGGTTTTGCCAAGGCAAAGGACAAGGAATTGAATTTGTTGTAACTATCACTATACAGAAATATTCATCATCATTATCATCATAAATAGCAATATCAATAATAATTCCATTGCTTCTGCTCTTGAGTGCTTTAAATCCAGGTATGCTTAATTTCCTCCGACCATTTTGTTGAGGACGTCCTATTACAACAAGCGTCGAGTCTAGGTCTTTATTCTACAATTTCCTTGGTTCAACTCGGACCCTGGCAAACATGGCCTGCCTAGTTCTATTTCAGCATTGTAATTTTGTTATTGCGTCTGTAACACCAGTTTTCCTTAGAGATGCATTAAGTCAAACTAGTTTGATTTTACTCAACAAACTTGACTTGACTTGAAAATCAAACTTTTTGTATAAAAAAGTTTGACTTGACTTGATTTCGATATCTTGTTACCAAGAAAGACGCTTTCTCTGTAACAGCTATAGTTAATTTAAAGAAAACAAACAAATAAAAGTCAGACCATAGAGATTTGAGACTTCTCTGGGGTGGGTTAGAAAACATAAGAAGGAATTATTTTAGTCTGGCCTAAAATGATTTATTCAAAGTAGATTTTAGGAATATCTAATTACAGGGCGCCAGCAAAAATATGTGAGAATTATAAATTAAATAGTAAATACATATAACTTTATTACCAAAACAAATATTATTTATTATAAACATCAATATAATAAGTATATCGTTACAATGTTTGAAATGAAAGAGAAAAACACTTGCTAAAAAGTCACCTCGAAGAGGTTTCAACTAAAGTACCTAAATTCCCTAAGAGCTCTTTACATTATTTTAAAATAAAACTGTTGAATTATAATTTTATTATGACTTTAATGAAGTAATAAGATATTATCTATCTTAGGAACAGATTGACTAGTGAGATGTTGAAGTGTCTCTCAAATAAAAAAAAACAAACAAAAGAATAGTCTTTTCTACGCGAAAGTAGTGATGTAAATAATTTCACTAACCTTTAGTTCCAAAACTTGAACGTCTTCACACCATCAACATTCTTACAAACAACCAATAGAAAAAGTTGCATCCAACAACTTCATTATTGCATTTCGGCAAACATCAAATCGGAATAAATATCCGACTTCAGCGGACAAAGGTCTCCAACTAATATTTAAAATACATATAATTCACAGCCTGTATACAAAATTCTGGAAAATCTATGCGGTGGAAACACGTGGTTTTTTCTTCGTGCAAAAAATGTATGGCTAACGAAGGCTTTCACAGAAACTAGATTCTATAATCTCCAACAAGGAATCGGAAAACTAAGTCCATACGATGTTCCACAAACTGATGTAATCTTTAGAATAATCCAAAATATAATTTGTGATAATATATGCACATCTTGATCGAAGTCTGATCGGTTTACTTAAAAAACCATGCTTTTACTTCAAGCTATCAACGAAGACCAGCCTCAAAATTATCTTAGCCTTAATTATATATTTAGCACCTGACAGAAACCTTGAACTTAGCCCAATCAAAATAAAATATAGTATTTACTATTTCCGTTACTATTTAAATGTTAAATAAGGCCTAATAGGTATACAACTTGTTATACATCTTATCAAAATTTGATATTCATTATGAATTATACAAGAACTTTGAGAAAAAGACCTTTCAACCGTAACAACTCCCCCAAAAACCGTGCAAAAAAAACTCGAAAGGGTTTTTTTTCTCTTTCCTACCAACCAAAATAACGAAAAAAAAATTCACTCATTGATGTAGACAATAATGAACCACATATTTATTAATGAGATCTCTTCCTTTCGTAAGAAATCGTGACAAGCAACAAAAACAAAAAAAAATATATTTCAACTAAAGGTTCTATATTGCCAAATACCAAAATTTAGGCCAACCAATCAAAAGAATTGAGCTCTCTGTTGCAGATACTCGTACATTTCTCCTAACACACACCTTTTATTCGGGCCCGCAATACAGATTCATCTACAATCATTCGCTCATCCATACAGCATCGTGCTTCAGATCACTTTCAAATCTGATTACCTGATCTAAACAAAAAAGTAAGGCATACGATACGAATATTTAGTAATATCCCTAACTACGAAATCCGTAACTTTTGAAGATCAGAACTATCCTGAAGAGCTATCATCCATCGATGGATAGTTTTGAGAGCGGCCTCGCAGGATGTAAATTGCGCCGTGGCTCTGAACTCAAACCTCACACTATACACTATTCATATGAAAGAAAATCCGACAACACTCCAGTATGAACTTCGCAAACAAAAGAAACATCATTCACTTTGTACTCAAAACAAAATCCACGTACAAATCTAGAATTTAGGACAAATCCAAGTACTCCCAACTAAACCCTAGTAAATTATAGAATTTACCAATCTAAAATTTTTGACTCTACTAATTTACAATTGAGTGGTACTCCGACTAAAGTACTATGAATAATCTAACGAATCTGCAGAAGAGACCATGTTAGCAAGATAGCAGTAGTGCTGATCAGTATAGTCGATAGCGACCCGTAGGAATATCTATCTACCCAACCAAATACAATCCACGTCGAACTCTGAAAACTTCCTTGTCATTAAAGACACAGTTTCGTAACCCATTCATACCACTAAAGATAAAGTCTAACAAAAAAAACCAATCAAAATTTAAAAAAAAATATATCTATATATATTAGGACAACCCTAAGTTACTACATATTATATCCTTCTCACCGAAATTCCTACAAAACCATTTATAACAGCGGTGAACTTACAAAAAATATATATGTATACGTACATATATCAGGTCACTACAACCAAAATATCTACATACATAACTAAATTTGGGGTTATGAAATGTTTACCATAACACGTTGTATCTTTTACTGACTTAAACTTATCAGAAGTTAAAACACAACTTAAGGTATTGTGTACTGAGAGCTAACAATTAAAAGTACAATAGAATAGGTCAAATAAGGTGACCACTACCATACACCTATAAAATGCTTAAGGAAGTTTCACTTAACAACTGGATCATAGCTAAAGACACGAAAGTCTTGAATTAGGAAGCCAGAAAGCAGAAGTTTCCATGAAAATCTTACAGATTTACAGACAACAATTTCATATACACCAACTTAATGTTCTATTTACCTACCAAAGTAAATCAAAATTATGAATATAATTCCTTTGCACCAACTAACTAAATGGGATACATAAAATCAACCATTTATCGTTTGAACAAAACTAACATTAGAATTATGACTAAGCTCAACAGCTTTACCAAACTATACTGTCGTGAACTTGACCGCAACAACAAAATGACTTCAGTATTCTCTTAACGAATGGAAGTTGTAACTATTAACTTAAGAAGTAAGTAATTAAAAGAACAACAAAAACCAGAATAGAAAGAGAACTGAAAAATTACGGACAACTAAGTTCTAAGCTTGTCATAATACTTATCATTAACTACTTATTTCAATAGAATCTACATCAACACATACTAAACTTTCATTGTATCCGGTTTGTATTAGTAATTAACAAAGTGAAATACATATATTCAACAAAGACAAAAACAAAATAACCACTCAAAAATAAAGGTTCACAAATTCAACCTAAATGGAAAAATGTGTACCATTTACAAGACAATAACTCTATTACTAAACAGAGGAGTCAGAAGACTCATCATATATATCATCATTGTTATCACCATCATGCACAGAACTATCAGAGTCATCAAAACCCGTAGTATCTGGGACCAAAGTAGAAATATGCCATCTACCCAGACGTGTTCCATCTCGCGATTTAAGCTCATATACTAATGGACTAATAACCCGAGTTATTACACAAGGAACATACTTTGGCAACAATTTAGCTGCAGTATAATTACTTTTGTCGGACTTTTGGAAATTCTTCTTCCAAACAGCATCTCCAACATGAAACTGAATATTCCTTTTTCGCAAATCATAACGAGCTTTAGACTTTACATACGAGTTCTTGATACGTTTTCTGACATCTTCAAAAATCTTTGGCATGACTTGAGTATCTTCTAAACGATGAATCTTACTTTCAACTGACCATAGATTATCAGCGTTTTCATGAATTTTACCATAAAAGTCTCCACTTATTGGAACTTGACGAGCAAAAACCAAAAATGATGGTGTTTGTCCGGTTATTTCATGCTTGGATAGGCGAATAGCTTGACCTATCTGATGTATGTTTTCATCCCAAGTACGATGATTTTCGTGACAATACGAACGTATAGCAGTAACGATGGACTTGTTTACACGTTCTGTGTGATTAACTTGGGGATGGAAATTCGCATTATAAAAAATTTTCTGAACAGAATACTTAGACATAAGATTCTTAAACATGGTAGAGGTAAATTGCTTACCATTATCACAACACACAATTTGTGGAGCTCCAAAAATAAGAAAAACATGATTCTCTAAAAATCTACATACAGCTCTTGAAGTAGCTTTAGACAAAGGCTGAACTAATGAAAATTTCGTAAACCAATCCACAATAACAAACACGAATGAGTTACCATTTTTAGAACGAGGATAAGGACCTAACAGATCACATGACACCATCTGAAATGGATGATTAATATTTCTATACGAACCCATCAAACCAGCTTGAGGGAGATTTGAAGGTTTACAAGCAGCACATACTTGACATTTACGAACATAATTGTGAATAGTTTTTCGCATCTTAGGCCAATAATACAACTCTGATACACGAGCTAAAGTTTTATATACGCCAAGATGACTTGCAGTAGGATCATCATGAAATTGAGAAATGACTTCAGAACGATGGACATTTGGTACAACTATTTTCCAGTTGGACTGAGAAGAAAGAAGATCAAAGCGATTAAAAAGATGTTTGTACAGAAGGCCATTTTCAACCTTATAAGTAGGGTATTTATCTGGATCCTCTATAACATTACTGATCATCTGACGGTACCATTTGTCAATTTTCAATTGTGACAAATCCAATAGATTGACATCATGAACTCTAGACAATGCATCAGCTACAACAGTACCAGAAGCTTTACGATGAACAACTTCAAAATCAAAAGCGGACAGACGAATAATCCAACGAGCTAACCTAGAAGAAGGAGTCTTCAAATTTTTAAGCCAAACTAGTGCTGAGTGATCGGTCACAGCATAGAAAAAACGACCATCCAAATAGTACATAAAGTGTTCTACTCCATGCAAAATAGCTAATAATTCTTTCTCAGTGGTTGAAAATTTTTGTTCATTTTTGTTGAACTTCTTACTCATATAAGCAATAGGGTGTTCCAAACCATCCTCAATCTGGAACAATACACATCCCGTTCCTACATTACTAGCATCACACATGAGATAGAAAGTTTTAGTAAAATCAGGACTACTTAGCACAGGGGCAGTAGTTAAAGCTACTTTAATTTGCTCGAAGGACATTTGAGCGTCTGCATTCCAAACAATATTCTGACCTTTTTTCCTATCACGCAACAGATTAGAAATAGGGGTTGCTAAAGTTGCATAATTAACTAAAAAACGACGATAATAATTAGTCATTCCTAAGAAACGTCTCACTTGAGTAGTAGTCCTGGGAACAGGGAAATCACATATCGTAGAAACCTTATCTGGATCAGTTCTGAGTCCAAACTGATCTACAACATATCCTAAATATTTTAAAGAAGGACGACAAAACTTACACTTTAATAGATTAACTGTCAAGTTCGCTTCTTTCAATCTTTCAAAAACTTTCTTTAAGATTTCAAGATGAGTCTCAAAAGTGGGCGTAACGATCACAATATCATCCAGATACCAAAAAACATATTCATCAAATGCGGGACCTAGTACTAAGTCCATCAAACGACACATGGTTTGGGGTGCGGACACAAGACCAAAGGGCATAACACGAAATTGGTACAGTCCTTTACCATGAACAGCAAAAGCCGTCTTAGCTTTTGAACTTTCTTCCAATGGAATTTGAAAAAAAGCATTTTTCAAGTCAATAGACGAAATATAACGAGCATCACGAAGTTTAGACAGAATAGTGTCAATCAGAGGTAGTGGGAAGGCATCTTTGTTAACAGTGACTGAATTTAGTTTTCTACCATCAAAACAAATACGGTATGTATCATCAGATTTTTTAACAAGCCAAATAGGAGAAGCGTATGATGATTTACTCTCTTCAATAATTCCCAACTTTAACATATGATCGAGTTCTTTCAATAGATGTTCTTGCATAGCATGAGATAAAGGATATTGTCTCTGCTTAAAAGGAGGGGAATCACCAGTATCAATATAGTGTTCCAAAAGTGAAGTTCTCCCTAATCGATCATCAGAACCAATTTCTTTAAACAAATTTACAATTTGATCAAGTTGTTCCTTTTGACTCTTATTCAAGCAACCAAAATCTTGAATAGTGTTCACAATACATAAAGATAGTGATGACATTTCACAATTCTTCCTTGAGAAATCTATACTAACCTTAAATTGATTTAAAAAGTCCATTCCTAAAATTAAATCATGCTTGACAGAGGAAATCATAAAAAATTTTACAATTTTACTTTTACCGAAAAAAGTTACTAAAATGTCTACACAACCTAAGACTTCTTGAATCTGTCCATCAGCAGTAGAAACAGATAGATCTTTTACAGGGCTAAAAGTCAAACTAGAATCCTGAACTAAATTAATAAACTTCCCACCAATGACTGAAATATTTGAACCTGAATCAACTAATCCTTTAAAATGACCATCTAACATTGACAAAGGCAAATATACTCTATTATCTAACGCGTCACCGAAACCAATAGAATCTATGTTTGGTTGGTATGAAAGGATACCATACTTCACAAAATTCTTCACAATTTTCAACCAATTTTTCCATTCACAAGAAGACCTACTAATACTTTCGACTAAATTTTCTGTCCTAACATAATCTGAACTATCATTACTAACACTATTTAAACTATTCATAACAGGACACTGACTAGATGAACCTAACTTATTCTTAACTCTGGAAAATCCTATTGATGAGATGGGCCTGGATTTCCTTTGGATTTTTTGATTGTTCCTTCGTTGCTTTCCTTTGCCTTTTGGTGTGGTAACTTCGATTCCTGTTGTTTCCTGAGGAGAACTGCCGGAACTCACAATTTCCTCCTTTTTGAAGTTTTTTGAACAGTTCACACAATGAGAACGAATGACACCAGAAAGACCACATCCATAACAAAACATCCGTCTAGGAGCCGAACAACCAGAAGCCATATGACCACTTCCTTTACAATTCCAACAAACAATGTCTGAACTAAGAGCAGAAACATTCATAAAGTTCTTTGAAGTTTGATTGCGAGAGGTAGAAGCAGTATAACGAGAGAACTGAGAATTTTCTCTTTGAATAGGATCGGTAGGAACAGTCGATGAAGCTTTCATCCAAACTTGAGCTTCTTCCAAACGCCTACATTTATCAGTTAACTCACTAACAGTATTAATATCCAGTAGTGACAACGATTGGATATATTCTGGCAGCAAATTCTTACGAATAAATCTAACAATCTGATTTTCCTCTAAAGGTGTCTCCAATCTATGACATAAATTTTGAACAGCATTAATGAAAATGGTGACTGGTTGATTTACTTTTTGTCTTCGGTTTTTAATTTCAACCAAAATGTGATCCTGGTAGTCATAAGGCAGATAATTTGACTTAAGATTTCGAACTAAATCTGACCAAGACTGAAATAAAGACTTATTATTCTTGTACCATACAAAAGCTGAGCCAACAAATAAATCACCAGCAGACAAGAAAAGTTGTGTCTCACTTATATCCCTTGATGCACAAAGACATTCCAGGCGTTCCAAGAAGTCAATCACAGATTCACTCTTCTCATCCCCTGAAAAAGACAGTCCCAACTTATGCACAGGAAAAGATTTTTGACTGGTAAGATTCTGACTAACTCTAGGAATAGGAGAAGACTGAGCCAAAGGTACCTCACTATCAGTTTTTTCAACCAAAACACCTTCTAAACTAAAAACTTCATTTAACCATTTAGATTTCTTCATTTCTTCTTCTTCACTCTGACAAATTAACCTTAAAATACGACCTGTTACATGTGAAATCCTAGATAAGAGTTTTGCATAACTATTGGAGCTAGTATTTCCAGAAAAATCATCAATATTTGCTTTTAAATCTAGACGAGTGGACTGAATAGCGGCTTCCTCTTGCTTAAAGTCCATCATAACAGTTGTATCTAAGACACTCCTATTAGTAACTTCTTGATGTATTACTCCCCCCAAAGTTGACATTTTTAACTCAACAGTAGATGGTATCTCAAGTCCTCTAACTTTTAACTCATAGTCTAATTCTTCAGGAAGCAAATGTTCAACTTTAAATCTGGATGGAGCCATACTATCAATAAACTTTATTTCAGATACTAGTATTAACACTCAGAAAATAACACAGATCAACAAAAATCCGTTGGTTCAAAAGAAGTATCTACAATTCACCTATTCTTTACTATACTTACTTAAAATTCCAACATTACATCATAAAAGTAAAAGCATCTTCATTAAAAACTCGACAAAAAAATTTAATATATTTCCATTGTTCAAAACTATTTAACTCTCACATATACTTGCAAAATCAATACCTAACCAAATAGATAGTTCAAAACTGTCCAAAACAAAACAAAAAAATAAAAACAACAAACAACCTTAATTCCTAAAATGAACTCCCTATGTATTCTCAAACAAAAATGTTACTAAACTATATCAGGTTTTATTATCCAATATAAAAAAAATAGCAGAGACTAAACCTATGATCAATTTATAATCATATACGAGACAATCTGTATAAGAAAAATTAGCAAGATAAGAAAATAATTTTAAGTTAGTTCAATGATCGAAAATAATAATACTTATATAAGAAAAATTAGCAAAATGAGAAATGATTTTAAGTTAGTTTAATGATCAAAAACAATAATACTAATTAGCAAGGACAATCTGTATAAAAGAATCAACCATTAGAAACAACATTAATTTACGTCAATAAACCAGTCAATTAACATTAATCAATTAACTAGTAATTAACATCAATTAGTGTACACATAAATATTTAGCAAACACCGAAGAAAACCAAAACAGGCTAGCACTAAAAATCATACAGCACAAAAAATAAAAAGAACAACAAAAGTAATGTCTGACCGGCAAAAAAGTACAAAATCGGGCCCCACGTTGGGCGCCAAAATATATTGTTACCAAGAAAGACGCTTTCTCTGTAACAGCTATAGTTAATTTAAAGAAAACAAACAAATAAAAGTCAGACCATAGAGATTTGAGACTTCTCTGGGGTGGGTTAGAAAACATAAGAAGGAATCATTTTAGTCTGGCCTAAAATGATTTATTCAAAGTAGATTTTAGGAATATCTAATTACAGGGCGCCAGCAAAAATATGTGAGAATTATAAATTAAATAGTAAATACATATAACTTTATTACCAAAACAAATATTATTTATTATAAACATCAATATAATAAGTATATCGTTACAATGTTTGAAATGAAAGAGAAAAACACTTGCTAAAAAGTCACCTCGAAGAGGTTTCAACTAAAGTACCTAAATTCCCTAAGAGCTCTTTACATTATTTTAAAATAAAACTGTTGAATAATAATTTTATTATGACTTTAATGAAGTAATAAGATATTATCTATCTTAGGAACAGATTGACTAGTGAGATGTTGAAGTGTCTCTCAAATAAAAAAAAAAACAAACAAAAGAATAGTCTTTTCTACGCGAAAGTAGTGATGTAAATAATTTCACTAACCTTGAAACACGACAAAGAATGGAAGTCATATGGGGCCATTTTAATGTAAGACAAAAGATAGCCCCTGTTGTTTTATGAAACATGACTAATTAAGAATTGGACAAAATTCGTGCTACATAATTTATTAAGTACCTCGGTTGCTACTGTCTCAGAGATTTTAGGGAGTGGATTCTTTAATAGATGTTATGATATATTCTTATTAGCTTAGAAAAATTAAAAAGATAGAAAAATCGGAATAAGGATGTGAAATAAAAAATAAAGAAAAAAAAATAAAATATTGGGCGCCACTGGTTACCTAAGGAACCAGAATTTATACAAAAAAAACAAATATTAAAAGAAAAATGGTATTAAATCAAAATAAAACAGAAAATAGTCAAATAAAAAAATATACATAATATACAGAATATTATAACGTAACTTACCTTATTTATTCAGAATTCTATACTCAGTCAATTTTTTTAATGTTCTTACGATTCAAGAGAGAAGGGAAGAAAATAAATTATATGTTGAAAATCAAACATTATTTATTAAAAACAAAAAAATTAATCTCTGATCTCTCTGTTATAATTAGAGACCAGATTACCAATTAATCAAAGATGAAACGAACAGTTTTACAAATATAAAAATTATACCTTAACAATTAGTGTCCTGGCTTCTTCCTCGTAGCTTGATTCGAAAGTCCAAGGCGCTATTGCACTCGCGAAACACTTACTTCACTGTCGTTAATTACAGCAAACAGCAAACAGTACATTGTTTATAAACAAACATTATTATAGAAAAATTCAGCTTTCACTTGAAGATAAATAGTTTAAAAGTTCGTTAAACTGGATCAAATTTTACTTTTACTCGAATAAAATTATTTAGTTAGACTCGAACATGATTATTGAAAGTTCATTAACTTTGACCAAAATAAAGTATGTGAGCATACTATATGTTTTAACTGCACTGTTAAACATAACAATGAGAAAATTGAAACTCTTCTCTCCTACTTCTTATTCTGACTGCTTAAATGAAATTAGTGGATACCAAAATTGGTATAAAATGATAACGACGATTTGCTTAGAAACAGCGGGAAAATCGCCGGAGTTCACGATACACCATCACATTCACCGGGCTAGAATCAGCCCAATGGAACTCAACTCCATGACGATGGCCCTAAGGGAACCAAAACTAAACTCAACTCGATGATGGCCCTGGTGGAACTCATCACTCAACTTCACTTGATGGTGACTTCTACGGAACTCAACTAAACATGATGACGGCTTCTACTGAACTGATCTCTAGGACCGCTAACTCGATCCTTCTAAAACTTGGGTTCCTCTCCCAAAAAAAAGTGACTTCCTACTTAGACCAATAGGAATCATACCAGATATTTCTCTACCAATCAAATGGTCAGAAAAACTCTCAAGACATCCCTCGAACGCCATGATGGTTTTACCCTCAACCAATTACAAACACTTAAACTTCGCAACAACAAAATCTCTCGAGTTTACACGAAATGCGATGACTCATAATTTTACAGTTAGTTTTGAGAACCAATATTACTAAAGACATCGGCTTATTTTAGGTTGAGCCTTCCGGTTGCAATACACCCTCAATAAATTTGTGTCTGAGAAAGTCATAAAAATCTTTCATCTTCTAGACTGCAACAGCCTAACAGCATAGCAGGGGTCCTTCCTCTAGCTATTTGGATATACCGACGAAACATATAACCGACAAACCAAAACTGTAAATATCATAAAAACCTTTATACTCTGAGTCTTTACTTAACGTGGAATCTCTTTACCTTGCAAACTACAACAATTCAAGGGTTTATTGAAAAATATTCCGTTTCTTAAATGCGTATTATTTCAAGGAACGGATAAAGAAATAAAATTCGTAATGTTGTGGGAACGAACAAAATAACAAACTCACACCAATGCGGAAAAGCGATTTGAAACTGCGCTTCTCCGACTCAATATACAGGGTGTAGCGAAAGTGTACAACTGTAAACTGGGTCGAAATTTCAAATATTTAAACGGAGGACTTTCAGCGTGTTTCAACCTTTAGTTCCAAAACTTGAACGTCTTCACACCATCAACATTCTTACAAACAACCAATAGAAAAAGTTGCATCCAACAACTTCATTACTGCATTTCGGCAAACATCAAATCGGAATAAATATCCGACTTCAGCGGACAAAGGTCTCCAACTAATATTTAAAATACATATAATTCACAGCCTGTATACATAATTCTGGAAAATCTATGCGGTGGAAACACCTGGTTTTTTCTTCGTGCAAAAAATGTATGGCTAACGAAGGCTTTCACAGAAACTAGATTCTATAATCTCCAACAAGGAATCGGAAAACTAAGTCCATACGATGTTCCACAAACTGATGTAATCTTTAGAATAATCCAAAATATAATTTGTGATAATATATGCACATCTTGATCGAAGTCTGATCGGTTTACTTAAAAAACCATGCTTTTACTTCAAGCTATCAACGAAGACCAGCCTCAAAATTAATTATCTATTTCGCACCTGACAGAAACCTTGAACTTAGCCCAATCAAAATAAAATATAGTATTTACTATTTCCGTTACTATTTAAATGTTAAATAAGGCCTAATAGGTATACAACTTGTTATAATCTTATCAAAATTTGATATTCATTATGAATTATACAAGAACTTTGAGAAAAAGACCTTTCAACCGTAACAATCTGTAGGTTTGACTTGAATTCAAACATCTTCAAACAGTTTGAAGAGTTTGAATATTACACAACGTGTTTATTTTCAATTTTAAATGAGACCGCCTACGCCTTTATTTGTTCAGTGGCGGATCAACGGGGGGAGGGCGAGGGGTTTTCCCAACAAGGTCAAAAAAATTTTTTTGACAAATTTCAATAAACATTAAAATGTATTGGCTGATACGATATTTAAACCGCAGACAGACAAATAAAACCCAATAAACGCGCCAGTTAGGATAATTATTAAGAAAGCTTAATGCATATTTATACATTAATTTTTTTAAAATTTAAACCCAATATTTGTAGCCTGTATCCGAAAAAAATTTAAATTGTAGATATAAAACCATATAGACCTGGATCCCGCGTACCAAAATAAAGATGATTAATAGCGAGCTGAAAATTTGTTAATAGCTTAACGGTGTCTAGTCAGACAAACTTTGATGTATAAGAACACTGGAACAGAAGAAGTTTTAATTGTGGAAAAGGTTAAAAATTTGGAACGTCAGACTACATAAACGTTCCATGTATTTTGTCGGACAGAACTTTTAGTTAATTTGTTACCATTTCATTACACTCTCAGGCAAAAATCAGACTGGTGTTTATCACCAACTGGGCATTTTAATGAGTGGAACACGAAGAACATGTCAAATGACAGGAATCATGTTGGTTGGTAATAGCAGTCTGATTATTGCATGAGAGTTTAATGAAAGGGTAACAAATCAATTGGATGTTTTGACTGACAAAATATATGGGACGTTTTCGCAATCTGACGTTCCAAATTTTTAAACTGTTCCACAATTAAAACTTCCCCTGTTCCAGTGTTCCCGTACATCAAAGTTTGTCCGACTAGACACCGTTAAGCCATTAACAAATTTTCAGCTTGCTATTAATCAACTTTTTTTGGTACGCGGGATCCAGGTCTAATAACCCTATGGTTAGTTTTGAATTTTAACCCTAGAATACGGGTCATTCGTAAATTTTACGACGCTCATAATACATTGGCCATTTTTGCCCACTCTCGTTTATTTTAACGATTTCCCCAATTGAGTACCTTCCACATTAGTATGGAGCTTGATAATGTAGCAGACGGTTATAATTTCCAATTCTAAGACAAATTTTCGTCACTTGGTTCGTAAATTTTACGAAAGTCCCGTGTTTATGCCATATAATAAATCAGTTGGCTATTATTGTATTTTGATTTTTAGTGTTTTAGTAACAAAAAATTAGGGTAAATTGTTTTTTCATTCTCATTACATACACTATTTAATATTTGGGCTTTTCTTATTAGAATGTCAAATACAAAGTTTTTGTCCGCAAAACAACTGGAGGAGGAAGCGGCACGTATTATGAACTGGGAAGAGAGTGATCCAGATCCGTTTGAAGATAGTGATAGTGACTGGGAGAGGATAATTTGGAAACTGAATCCTATGGCTCCGATAGCAGTCATAGTCATGGCGATAAACAGATACAAATCCACAAGGAAGAACTTCCTGTAGTTGGCTGTATACCATTAATTACAAGTGAAATTTAATAAAAATTTTCCTCTTGGTAAAAGGTATATTAGTAAATACTAATAATAATATACCTTTTACCAAGAGGAAATTTTTTTATTAAATTTCACTTATAAACAGATACAACCCCGCAAGTTTACGTCGAAATGTTCGCCAAAACATAGCTGAAATCCTCAACATAACTAAAGGAGATGATGCGAATATGAACCAGAAAAAGATGAGAAAGACTTGTTTCTACTGTCCAGACAAAAAAAAGGCGCATGACCAGCAACTAATGCACGGAGTGCAAGAAGCCAATTTGCTGAGTACACCGAGGAGATATTTGGACCCTATGTTCCTAAAAATAACCAAATTATGTTTGTTTCATAATTTTATGCTTTTATTTTTATTCTAAGAATCTTAATTGTTTTCTATAAACTTAATAAAAAATTCAAAGTAAAAAATATAGGATTTTTTCTATGGAGTAGTAAAATTTACGATAGTCCCGTATTTACGTTTGGCAAAAACGGTCCCGTATTCTAGGGTTAAAGAAATACCAACGAATATACAGCATACAGCAATACTAACTTTTGTATTGTGGTACATATTTTCGAGTGAACTAGCAGCTTGTACCACATGTTTTTCGAACTGGCCCTGAGATAAATAAATGCCTTTTTAATAAAGAAAAGTCATAAAAATTCCAAATCATATTATTTTGAGCTGTCCATTGAAAAACCAAATAGTCTTATTTTATTGTAACCCTTAAGGGCATAGGCGTAACATGTCGCTTATCAAAATGTTCAATGTGTTTTAAATGTATTAATTTTTTTCAAATCCTGAGAAAACTAATAAGAATTTAAAAAAAAATTAAACGCAGCATGAAAGATTACAATATTTCTGAGGGACGAACATCCCTGAAAACTTCTATAATGTTTATTTTAATAAGTTACGGGGGTGAACATAAAAAGGAAAATTTAGTGTCATTATTAATTGCAAATATTTCATTCAAAAGAAACTTTTTATTTATTCTAAGAGACTTTTGGCCCTCGGTAATAACGCAATCTTTCATTATGCGTTTAAATTTTTCAAAAATACTTATTAGTTTTCTCAGGATTCGAAAAAAATAAATACAGTCGGAAAAATGAAAGAATACCCATGAACGATCACACAAATCACTTATTTTATATTTGCTGTCTTTTTCTGTAAATAACAAACGTTTGTTATAGAAAAAGACAGCAAATACAAAATAGGTGATTGATGTGATCGTTCATGGGTATTCTTTTATTTTTCCGACTGTATCTACATTTAAAAGTTTTAAATTAAAACACATTGAAAATTTTGACTTTTATGTGGCACTCATTGTATAATTTAATTTTCTTATCTTAATTGGCAACTAACATGTCTATCTCGACGAAAAAGTAGGTATATCTACTAAATAAATTATTTTTCAAACTCTTTCAAACTAGTTTGACAAACAGTTTGAATTTTCAAACCTGTACGATTGACCAGTTTGACTTAACTTGAAATGTTTGTCAGAAAGATTGACTTGAGTTTGACTTGAAATTAAGTCAAACTCAAGTCAAGTTCAAACATTCAAGTCAAACTTATGCAACTCTAGTTTTCCTCAGTTTTCCTCCTATTTAATTTGAATTTCTGTTCCTGAGGTATATTTTCAACATTGACTTCTCCATTGTTCTCTATTCCACTTGTATTTTAATTATTACTTTTCTGCTAAGATTCAGTGTTTCGGCTCCATTGGTTAGAACTGAAGCACACATTGAGTAAATAACTTCCTTTTATGCAATATTATCATAACGATAGTAATTCATTTTTCTCTTGCTGTTCGTTCAAACAAACATTTTAAAGAGTTTAAAGAGCATTTTAAAGAGTTTTTAAGGCTCTCATGACGCATTTGCCTTAATTAGTTTGTCTAGTTTTATCATTTTACTTACAAACTGATTGTTTCTTCGGTTTTATTTGGAGATTCCTCTGATCCTGTGTTCCCTTAACTGTGTTTCTACACCTACTCTAGCTATCTTCGATGATTTTAAGGATCTCTTTTAGACTTAAACTTTTTTTTGAAACTTAAAGCAAATTTAAAACTTTAAAAAATATATTTTACATATTTACATATTATAGATTGTTGCAGACTTCAACAAAACATAACTATTACCTTAGCAGATAGTATAACTCTACTAGGATGGGACACACTAGTTAAGACTCAGCCTGACAAGTTTTGTAGGTAACTAAATAAAATTCATTCATGAACCCAAAATTGCGAATTAAATTAAATGAGACCAAATAAACAGATATTAACATCAAAAATAAAGGAGTACGACTGAAGTGTTACATACAAGTCAGAATACCATAATAAACTATAAGTACCAGTAAGAATATACCAGTAAAGCAGGCCGCACATCAAAGAAACATGAAACGTAAATCACGTTTCCTGGAAATAAAACACTGCTAAACAAATAGACGTCCGGCCATTTATGAAACTTTCCGAAAATAAAAATGTGTTATGAGCATGAATCACACTCGTTTCATTGGTAGGCGGACTTCAAGATTTGTTTAGCCGTGTTTAATTTTCATGAAACGTGTTTTACGTTTCATGTTTCATGTTTTTCGTTTCATGTTTCGTTGGTGTGCGGCTTGCCTTAGAATACAGTTAGAAATTCATATGCAGCAACGTTAGTAAAGTAATTAGACATCACTCTAGATACAAAAAAGAAAAATCCTGAAAATAAACTAAATGATTTTTTCTGCGACCGTTTAATAATATGTTCATTATTCATTATTTTTGAATAGATAATAACACCCATTGCTTTACCCGTAAGTAATAGTTCATTACTCACGGGTTGAAGTTAGATTGAAGTGGTGCACTTTTAGTATACAGTGGAACCCCGATAAGTCGGCCCCCGATAACCCGGAAGTCCGGCTAACCCGGATCGATTTTCATCAGACAAACATTTCAACAACAAAAATGTATTAATATAATATTTGAGAGATAATGTGTATTTGTGCAATATAAACTATACGATAGTAAAAATGACTCATAGCACACAGCGGCAGAGCGACGTTCATTTTCTCGGATTATCAGAAACAACAGGCACCTGTATTCCTTTATTTATTTCAAACTGTCTTAGAATTGTATAAAAAAGACTAAAAGACTATTTAAAAAATTCTTTTTTAGGCAATGGTCTTAATCTCCACTGTTCTTAAATAACATAACATCGTTCTGATTGTGACCCAATTGTGTAGTACCTATTACAGTCGTATTGTTCGCTTCCGTTCTGTAATCGTGCTTCAGATAAGTTTGTGTTTGTGTGTGTTTTTTTTTTTGTCTACGTAATGGCAACAAAACGTAAAAATGTTGTAGTGACAATGGAAAAGAAACTAGAAGCATTAAATAGGATTGATAAAGGCGAATCTTTAAAAACAATTGCAGCATCATATGATGTCGGTCGGTACACCTACAGTTACGGATTGGAAGAAAAATAGAACTTTTTATAGAGTTTTAAATAGAATCTTTTACCAAGAAATGAACGATACTCTAAACTCTATACTCTATACCAGGGGTCACCAATTAGCGGACCGCGGTCCGCATCCGGACCGTGAGCTAGTTTTGTGCGGACCGTCAATAAATTCAGAATATACCTAGTGTTTGGCAATTTTGAAAATGTTTGGCCATGAAATTGTGTACTATGCTTGGCTCAACTTATGTGTGCGAATCCGCTTTATCAAGAATGAACTTTATTAAAAATCGGTAGAGATCTCACTTAACAGATGAGTATCTCAACTCCCTAATGAGACTCAGTTGCACTAAACTCACTCCAAACTTCAGACAGGTTGTACATAAAAAATGTAATTTTTCTCTCTGATAATTTAATTTTGTAAAGAGTTTTCCCCCTTATTGTTATACTTCCTAATCATTATTGAAATTAAGTAAGCTGTAATATAAAATTGTCGTGTGCATTTTTTATATTCATTTCCTCTCTACTATTAAGTAGGAGTACTTTTCAGATGTGCATTTAATTAACACCTTGATGGACAGAGACGCTGTGCAGCGTCTTTTTTTAAAATTGTGTTGTGGCAGAACGCTGTGAAGCGTCCTTAACAAAATCTAATATCGTGGCAGAACGCTGTACCGCGTTATAATTATAATATAAATACATGGTAACACGTAAGCCACTGTCATAGAATACCTATCTATACCTTCCAATCTGTTACCCGTCTGGTAAATTCCACCTCTCTATTTCACCCCACCCATTTAAAGTATCTAACCGGCTAAGTCACACGCGAAGCTGTACAGCGTCGCCAGTTATATTGAAGTATGCGGTGTGTGTTGTACTGTGCCGCAGATAGTAAAACACGTGGTTAGGTTAGGTTGAATACGAGTTTTACTCGAAAAATGTAAGTAAAAAATAAATTTATTTAGTGTGATATTTTTGTGCCTAATATTTTATGTTATTATAGTAGGATGTATAATTTAAAATATATTATTTTGCTTTCAGATGGCGGACCGTGACCCGTATAAGAGAGAACAGCAGCGGTTGATTCAGCTGTATGACGATATTACGTCGGATGAAGAGAACTCAGATGCTGCTTATGAGGGAGAGTTCAGCTCAGATGAAAACTATGTACCCAGTGAGTCGTCTGCCTCGCAGTCAGATGAAAGTGAAGACTCTGATTTAAACGAACTCCCCGAGCTCTCCAATGTAGAGACGTCTAATAATACTCTTCACAATCCCCAGCAATATAATCTGCCAGAGGAAAGTGAAGTAGAAGAGCCCGACGCATTGGACCAGGATTCCCAGAAAATTATTCAGAAATCTCAAGACAGTATACCCCTACAAGCACTGCAGAATCAAAATTCTGATTCTTCAGATGACATAGATACAGAATGGGAGTTTACAACTGCAGATATACCAGATTTCAACTTTGATGAATCCACTAATCGTCTGAAAATTAATTTAAATGCAGAAGATAGTCCAAAAGATGTTTTTGAATACCTATTTACCGATGACATAATGAGCTATTTGGTGGAATGTACCAACAATTATGGAGAAGATTTAACAAGATCTAATAGACCCAAAACAAGGAATGCTCGAGATAATAGTTTTAGACCTGTGACTATCGACGAAATGAAGAAATTTTTGGCACTGTGTTTATTGCAGGGTCAAATTACAACTTCAAACATGCGCAGGTTGTTTTCATATGGAGATGTATTGTACTTTCATCCAATTTTTAGTTACATTATGTCAGGAAGAAGGTTTGAAAAAATATTGAGAACTTTAAATTGCTCTTCGAGAACCGCAAAACATAAAGAAAAGATTCAAGCATTCTTAGACATGCTTATAGCCAAATTCCACAATGCTTATGGACCGTCTAAAGAGTTGTCTTTAGATGAATCCCTCTTACATTTTCGTGGCAGGCTTGGATTTAGAGTTTACCTCAAAAATAAAAAGGCACGTTACGGCATTAAGTTTTATGAACTGACAACCTCCGATGGGTATCTTTTAAATACTGAAATGTATAGTGGGGATATTCAAAACGCTTCCGATGTGGGAACTACAAAAGTAGAAGCTATAGTTATGAGGTTGATGAAGCCTTACCTCATGAAAGGACACGAACTGTTTATGGACAACTTTTATAATAGTTCTATATTATCTGAAAAGTTATTAAGCTTAAAAACTCATACTAATGGAACTCTCCGGTCAAATCGCAGGAATAACCCCAAGGAACTTATAAAGAAAAAACTCAAGAAGGGTGAACATTTCTGGATGCGTAAAAAGAATGTCTACGTTTCCAAATGGCGTGATAAGCGCGATGTTCTTGTTATCACCACAAGAAATCACCCACGATTGATACAAGTGAAAAACAGATATGGCCATGAGAAAATAAAACCTGAAGAAGTTGATGTTTATAATCGTCATATGTCAGGCATCGACAGGTGTGATCAGATGACCTCAACTTATTCAACGCCAAGGAAAACGATACGTTGGTATAAGAAGGTAATTTTCCATTTATTAGATGTAACTGTATGGAACTCTTTCTACTTATACCGAAAATATTGTAAAAATAATTCCAAGACGTACAGATATTTAGAGTTCCGTGACAGTCTCATTAAATCCTATTTGAAGTTACCACCAGGTTTAGAAGCAAAGAATTTAGTTCGTCGAGAAAAACATGATAACAGGTTACCGGAAAATTCAAACTACGAGCCTGAATGTTTCACAAATGAAACAAACTTAGCAAATCATTGGCCTGAAAGAAATCCAGGCATTCCAAGTGCAAAATCGAATAAGAAAAAAGTGTTTTTGAAGTGTAGACTGTGTGCCAAAAAAGGTCAACGGAAAGAATCAGGATATAGATGTAAAGGATGTCCCCAGAAGCCTCCGTTATGTCCAGACTGTTTTGAAGAGTGGCACGAAATAACAAAAAATCAAGAATAATTTTTTAGATATCTTTGTATAAGTTAGCTTTATGCGTAAACTATGTTGATATAAATTAATATTTTTGACTTCTGAATACGTTTTAAGAATCATTATGTCTTTTTGGTTTCTTTAAATAAATATTGCTTTATTTAAATACGTTTTCTTAATGAAAAATATTTCGCTGATAGACGTCGAGTCACTGCATGTATTAGGTTGAAAACGACAATAGGCACAACGCTGTATGACGTCGAACGCATATCAGCGTTCCGCCAAGATAGACTTAATACTAGTCTTATATTGTGGCAGAACGCTGATAAGCGTTAAAACTTAAACAATATTTTCTGTAAAATTTTAATACTTGGAGTAAAATTTCAGGTCGCCCTAGTTATATTTCATCCTTTTGAATAATAATATCGACAAAAAGGGCACTGTACAAATTGACCATTTTTGAAAAACTTAGGTGTCCGTCAAGGTGTTAAAATAATTTTCAGATTTAATAAGTTTGCAACAAACACCTTGCATTGAAACTAATGTAGAAAAGATAATATGTTAATGCATTTTGTACTATGATTATTTATTTTAAATTCCTCAGTTTCCTTTCTACAAAATTGAAGATGTCTAAAAGCTTCATTGGCATTCAAAATATAAATTCCTAATTTTTAAGATATTCTCAGTAACAATTTACAATACCTACTGCTGTTTTCAAAATATACTGATAATAACATCAAAACAATACACAATTAATTTATATTTTTTTATTGTACCAGGAAAACTTACAGAAAAGTATACAGAAACCAAAAACAATCAGATATTATTAGTTTTCCTTTCCATATTAGTCCATGTGTGAGGTCACTTTCGTATGAAAAACGTTTCTGACTCGATTTCTTTGCGGATTCCTGTTCAAAAATGGCCCCTTTAAACAAATCAGAAGGGTGCCGGGTGAAACAATTTTTTAAGCAAATTCAAAATTACTTTTTTGCCTCGAAAAATGTATTTTTAGGTTTCTTGGGTAATTATAAGCAATAAAGGTCTCTTGTCATATTTCTGAAAAGTTTTCGAGTTATAAGCGATTTTAAATCTGAAAAATGCGAAAATATGCATTTGCAATGCTTGATCTTAAGATTTAATAAAATGACAGATCTTTTTTATTTAAGATGACCCAAAAATGCTAAACACATATTTTCGCGGGCAAAAAAAGGTGATATTTTGAATTTGTTAAAAAAAATATTAAACAATTTCTGCCCAAAAATTTCGCTCGGCACCCTTCCGATTTGTTTATAGGGGATATTTTTTAAGAATAATCCAAAAAGAAACCGAATCAGAACAGTCAGACACAGGCAGCATAAATCCGGACCCCGGAAGTGTCATATGTTTTCGAAGCGGACCCTCAGGGAAACTAATTGGTGACCCCTGCTCTATACAACTATACATAATTTAGATGTGTACTGTGCATATATTTATATTTCATGTTATTTCAATTATAACGGAGTTTATCTGTAAGTATACCGTATGTTATTAATTTTTACCATATTCTCCGGCTAACCCGAATTTTCGATAACCCGGATCGGCCTGGGTCCCAATTAATCCGAGTTATCGAGGTTCCACTGTACTTATTATTAGCAAATAAAATTATACTTAAACTTGTTTATTTAATAAAATAATCATTGTAATTTATATCAACAATTAACTTCGAAAAATGTTTAAAGGATTTACAACTGTAACAATGGATCAGTACATTTTTTTACTTTTAAATTTAGACATTTGACATTTTGACGTTATTAATTGATAAATATAAAAAATGGGTACTAATTCCGTAAAAGGGTTTACGGATATGAAATTTATATCAATGAATTATGTTTCACTTACTGTTCTTTTATGACCTTTGTGTTCTTACTGATCTTTTTCGTGTAATTGCCTTAAAATATGTCTTATTTTTAAAAGCCACCGCCATTATATACCATGACACTAATGACAACTGTTTCCTAATAGTGTTGCCATAGTTATATAAAATATGTCTTCTTATGAAAAATAAAACCTTTCGATTTTAAATAATGTTAGTTGTTGAAAATTATATTTTTCTACTAATCCAAATTAAAAAAAGTCATAGAAAAAGTATAGTATTCTACCCGCATGTAATGGTTATTACTCACTCGGATGAACTATTTTTTAAATAATATTTTTCGAAAACGATTTGCGGACTGTAAATTGATTAAAAATGAAATTAGCTACTGCGTTGAAGACATTTTTTTGGATACAGTTTATTCATAAAAACATAAAAATAAGGACTATAACAGTAATTGTAAAAAAATCTCATGCCGTGACCAGGATTCGAACCTGGGTTACCACGGCCACAACGTGGGGTCCTAACCACTAGACGATCACGGCTATTTGAGATTGTATTTATTTAATAACATCTAAAAATTATTTGTTGTGACTGATCTACTTTTATTTATAATAATTGCACGTTAACTCGGGCGTAGCAACTTCAAGATTACGGTTCAGTTTACTCAAGATCAATAAACTTTGTATATTATTAAACAATTGTTACACTCATACTATTAATGTCTACTTCATATTTTATCATTTTTTTATAATTGTTATGTTTAAAAAATAATTCCACTTGATTTATTTTTATTTATTTAAATAAATAAAATACCTCGACTTCAAAGCCATGTGGAAGTAACTAGAAGGATAGGAAATGAAGCACAAATAATATTGATTGTATAAAGTCGAAAACTGTACACTCAAAGAAAAATCATTGTAAAATCAAAAAAAAATAATAATGATTCAACTAAAATCCAATATGTTTTGGCTTCATTAGTATTTTTATTTAAATTAATAACAGATCTTATGATTTTAAAAGAATTTTTAAAATAAGCATGCTCATAGTCATTCTAATTGGTTAATCCTATTAAAACTGTGGTATTTGAAGTAAATAATTACAATTAAGCAATTGAAATGACCTATCTATTTTAATGAACATGAAACACTGTTATTTTTATAATAGTTCTGTATAGATTTAAATGTCGATAATAACATTTTAAAAGTAAATTTGATTTGAAATAAAAATGCTATCCCTTTGATTTAAAGAGAAAATGATTTTACTTTCTTGGCTTTCCTTTTGTTTTTAAATTACGTTCTTTTTGTTTTAAAATACGTTCCTTTTATTTCAAAACTTACAATAATATTATAAGTTATTTGTCAATTTAAATCAAATTGTTTTCTTTATGAATTAAAATGAAATGTTTATTAATATATTATAGTATTTTACTTTGTTTAAAGCTTGAGTCGACTTTAATTCAAGCGCATTAGTACTAACATTTTAAATAAAATCAACATTAAATTTATAACAAAAATATATATTTTAATAATTTTGCATATACAAAAATAACGTAAGCCTATTATAACATCAGTCTAAAAAATAATCAAAACAAGATTGAACTCTATACTAAAAAAACAAAAACTATCTACTGGAAACTAAACTTCTACTGGAAACCGACTAGTTGGTAGAATAATCGAGTTTAATAATGTGGCCAAGATATAATCTTCAACATCTAAAACAGAAAAAATTTGAATCATATTATAAAAAAGAAAAATATAATGAAATCTTTTTTCAAAAGTTGTATATTTGCCACACTGTTTGCTAAAATGTATAATATTTATTTGGTATACCAAGTTGGAAAAAATCGACAAAACACCTATATTAGAGACTTAGTAAAAATAGTTTTTGTTAGAATAACATTTTCTCTTAGCAAAAGTAGCAACTAATTTATTATATTACAAAAAAACTTACTTGTTTCAGATTTGTAACTTAAAGATGAAAATAATAATTTGCAGGATTTATCATTTATATTTGTTCTATAAAATGATTTTATCTTCTTCTTAAAATCCGCCCATTTACTATATAGCAAACTTTTCCAGCAAATAGCAAGCGACAATCAATGTCAATCTGAAAATAGTAAAATAATATTAGATGCATTGAATATAAATGCATCGCACATGATCACATGAAGCAAGTGATGCATATTATTATAGCAAGAAACTTACCAAGTCTTTGGCATTAGCATGCGAATATAAAGGCCAGTCCTTCAAATATTAACTATATTTGTATCATGGCTAGAAGCTTTCAAGTCGCGATGTCGAAGGACAAAAGTTTTTTCCCACTGCATCCCAGTTAGTGATGGCGACTGCATCGAGTTTCTATTGGACAGTATTAGGTCACGAGGGGTAAAATTAGCCGAAGTGTTTTTAAAATGTTAGCGAATCTTATAGAAACAATATCTCCTAGCTCTTAAAATAAAAATGTTAACATAAAATTAAATGGGTGTCTTATTGATATAAGCAGACGGGGAAAACATCTTCATATAATAATGCATTGCTATTTGATTCGAATGTGGTTCTTTTAAATCATATCCGCTAATAATTGATTTAAAGGGAAATACTAGTGAACATTTCAGAAAAGCAAATTAAAATAAAAATGTGTATATTTGATTGTATCGCCGCTCTATTAATGTTAGTAGACAAGTAAAACAATTTAGCAATGCTGCTTTATTTTAAATGTGGTTCTTTTAAATTATATGTGATAATATTTAATTTAAAAAGAAGTAATATTAAATATCAAAGGAAAGGAAATTCCCTTAATTTTAAATAATTACATTTTTATTATGTATTCAAATCAATATCACATTATTAGCGAACGTTTATGAAATAAATACTTTTAATTAATTAAATTAAGCAGATCAACTTAATTATTTTAACGTGCTTTGTTGTGCATTTTAAAACGCATAAATTTTCTGAGTGTATAAAGCAACTTCAGTGATATGTGATAAGAGGGCAAAACTATTACCTATTGGAACTCATTAGGCATGGTAAAATTCCAGAAAAGCCAAATGTGGGTAGACCAAGAATATCCTAGCTTAAGAACCACCTAAGGATATGGTTTGAATGCAATAGCGCAGAACCATCTATATAAAGGGGTTCAGCAAGATCATCATAGTCTTGATGGTTTACAAACTTTGGGATAAGTTGGTACTTGAAGAAGAAGAAACCGTGGCAAAGACCTGTTTATATGCTTACTTTTTCCTTCTTTTTGGATGTTAACTCAAAAATAGTCTTTGTCTTCTTCTTCATCTCATTCAATACAGTTGCATGGTACTTGTTACCTAAAGTCATATTATAATGACTTTCATTCTTTTGATAATACTCATTTTGATAGCATAGATTTCAAAATTGCATATATCTAGGATCCAAGCAATATTATCAATATTAAAGTAAAAAGGTCCACAAGAGTAGGTACGTACACTTGTGATTTAAAATCAAAATACCTGTGCGAAAATGTCGGGGATTTTAAATTTACCTTTAGGAAGCATGTTAAGAAAGATAATTAAGAAATTATGTTTACCAGTGCACAATCCTACGTAAGTCCTTTGTATCATTAGTAGTTCATCACCGTGTCATCGCCATATCTTCTCTTGTTCGTTAACTCACCGTCTGTTTTTATGCCCCTTGTTGCATTTTTTATATATTTTTCAAATAATTGATGGATTCGACCGTTACTTGACGGAAGTTCATTTTATCAAATATTTTTCAAATTTTTTTTAAATGTTTCCTCATAGTAAATATTGAGGGGGAGTCGTGATAAGATGCATCCTGTTGGACTTTTTATTCTTCTTCTTAGCCTTGTATCGACAACGTTCGGACATAGGTCTCTCCCAACTCCTGCCATCGGTCTCCATCTTGAGCAACATATTTCCAATTTATTACTGTTGAACACCTCTTTTGATTCCCACACTTCCAGTAAGGTCATTGACTATTTTTGACCTTGCTGTTTAAACCTAGTTTAGATTTTTCACAATCAGAATATCCTTGTCGTCAATATCTATCAGTTGTTCATGATTGCCATTGCAAAATGCTTTTATAAAATCCACACAGCAAAAATTCACATCCGTCTCTACACGCTGTATAAGCACCTGAAGAGCGGAAACTTCTTCTCTGGCTCCAAGTGCTTTCTGAAGGCCAAATTTCGATTTATCAATATATCACAAAGCTCTGTTTTTTGGTATCTTCGGCATTGTGAATTGTGATAAATGTCGACTGCAGCCAGTCATCCGGGATTTTTCCGCCGTGTTGTTAATAAGTTCAACTAGATGGTCATGAAGTTGTTTGTCCAATTTATATTATGATCTTTAGTATTTCACAGTACACATTGTCCAGACCCAAGACCTGCTGCTTTGTTGTTTTTTAGTGCTGAAATGGCATCTTCTATCTCTGATTTACAGATAAAAGATCTTCAATATGATTAATCGTTAGTCCTGCATGCTGGTGCACTTAATGAATTTTACAACGTCAATTTCTCCAAAACTTTATACAACTCAAAGTTGTAACGCCTGCGCTACAAGCCTTGCCCTTTTATTGTTCAATATATTCTTAGTTATCTTCGCTCGAAACACGTATTAATCTTGTTTTGATCTATTTTGTGTTTGTGAAAGTCACCACGTTTCTGCTCCATAGGTTTGCACTGGTCTCATTAGTGTTTTATAGATGATCACTTTAATTTTTCTGAGTAGTCGCCAGTATTCGTGGTATTTTCCAGGACTTTTCCAGGTTCTATGTCACAGAATCATCAGCTTAAGTCTCCACGAAAGTGTCACTGTATTTTAGAAGCCTAATTATAATTTCATTTTTCCTGTATCTTGAAAGTCATTATATGCTTTTAATATATTCCCTTTCTACATTAAAGAACGTTCCGTACATGCATTCGTCTAATAATTACTTTATGACTATCCTACACTTTTATAGATTTTTACAACAAAAAGAAACAGTCGTAAATGTTGTTTATTTACTATGTATCTGCGAACGTGAACCATTTGTCAATAGTGGCATTATCGCTTAACGTTTTATGGCTGATCAGGTATTTATCACGTTATTGTTGAAAAGAAGTAGTAAAAAAGGTAAGTAACACAGTTTTATGAATTCAGCCAGAGCTTTGCTTGTGTCAGACATATTTAGCCATATTCACACGGTCGTTTATTGTTCGTGTATATTGAACTTACCTACATTTATTTCCTTTCAAATTGAAAAAGGAAATGAAGGTAATATAAAAGTAAGTTTTATATTGACTGGGACTTAGAAATGCTTAAGCTCAAATGTAGAACTCCATACTCTTCTGTGTATTGTTTGTAGGCCTTTACGATAAAGCCAGTAAAAATAAAATTTATTCACTGAGCATATTGTCAAGATCAACTCGATCGACAAATAATAAACAACAACGAGGTATAAGAGGTGAGTTATCCCGACCATTTTCCGCCGTCGTCTTTGGTGTGTTGAACGAATTTCGATGGTTTTTCCTTTTACCTATCCTTATACGAGCGGTGATCGTATTTCCCTACATGTCTTTTTCGCTGGTGAGCTGAGCGAGCTATCCTCTCCTTATATGTCCGTTTCATATTAATAAAAGTAATTAGGCTTTGGAACTAGAAATGAAGCTGGAGATGG
Organism: Diabrotica virgifera virgifera; assembly: GCF_917563875.1. Lineage (NCBI taxonomy): Eukaryota > Metazoa > Arthropoda > Insecta > Coleoptera > Chrysomelidae > Diabrotica > Diabrotica virgifera. Next base: position 194,626,890 of record NC_065447.1, on the reverse strand, counting down.
CATGCTTGAATTAGCAACAGAATTGGATATGGCGATTGTTAACACATTCTTTAAAAAGAGAGAAACAACATATTACCTACAAAAGTGGACAACATCAATCCCAAATAGACTACTTCATGATAAGGAAAGAAGACATACGTGAATGCAAGGACTGCAAGGTAATAGTTAGTGAGACAGTAAGCCAACAACATAAGCTGCTTGTTCTGGACATCGAAGTAAAAAGCGAAACTAAATAAAAATATGGGAGAGGACCACAAAAAATCAAGTGGTGGCTGCTGAAAGATAAGAAAGAAGGTCTATTCAGGAGAAGAATAGTATAAAAAATATGTTGGAACACGAAAGGAAGCCCTAATACAATTTGGAGAAAAATGGCCAGTAGTATTAGAGAGACTGCTATTGAAATACTTGGGAAAACGTCAGGAAAAAAGTTTGAGGATAAAGAGACTTGGTAGTGGTCAAACGAAGTACAAGGAAAAATAAAAGAGAAGAGAAAATTATATAAAAAGTGGCAAGAAACCAGATCCGACACAGATCTTCAAAACTATATGGTGGCGAAAAAGGAAGCGAAAGCAGCAGTAGTAAAAGCCAAAGCAGAAGCGTATTCAAACCTATACGATCAACTTAATACCAGGGAAGGCGAAACGAAGATATATAAAATAGCCAAACACAGAGCAAAGAAAGCAAAAGATTTTAATCAGATTAGATGTATCCGAGATGAAAATAATAAAATACTAGTTCACGAAATGGATATCAAAAAGAGATGGAGAAAGTACTTTGACAGCTTATTAAATGAAGAATTTGACAGACAGCCTGTAGAGTCAATGGAGACAGTAGCAGCAATGGTCACCAAAATAACCAACGAGGAAGTGGCTCAAGCGCTTCAAAAAATAAAGAAAGGAAAAGCGGTAGGACCAGATGATATTCCTGGGGAAGTATGAAGAGCATTGGGAGAAACAGGAACAAGGTGGCTAGCAGGTCTATTTAATAGAATTATGGAAGTTGGACAAATGCCAGACGAATGGAGAAGCAGTATACTGGTACCTGTTTACAAAAACAAGGGAGATATACAACCATATACAAACTACAGTGCTATAAAACTGCTTAGCCACACCATGAAAATATGGGAAAGAGTAATTGATAGACGGATACGTGAAGAGACCGAAATATCCGAGAATCAATTTGGCTTTATGCAGGGTAGATCAACAACAGATGCAATTTTCATTATAAGGCAGTTGATGGAAAAATACAGGAGTAAAGAAACAAACGCTCATATGGTATTCATTGATCTTGAGACAGCATATAATAGAGTTCCTCGAGAGATTCTGTGGTGGGCACTCAATAAGAAGGGAGGCCCTGGTCAATAGGTAAAGATTGTGAGAGATATGTATGAGGGAGTAACGACTAGTGTTAGGACAGGTGTGGGAGAGACTGATAAATTTCATGTGAAAGTAGAATTGCACGAAGGCTCTGTGCTTAGTCCGTACTTATTCTCAATATTTTTGGACCAGATAACAGCGAAACTACAGGGTAACATTCCATGGTGCTTAATGTATGCTGATGATGTCGTATTGGTAGTAAATAGTGAAAGAGACTTGGAATAAAAACTGGAACAGTGGAGACAAGCTCTGGAGGAAAAAGGTTTAAAACTTAGTAGGACAAAAACAGAGTATTTGGAATGTTCATTTAAAGATGGAGCTACTACAAATAAAGTGGTATCTTTGGATGGTGAAATTATTGTGAAAAGCAATAGTTTTAAGTACATAGTATCGGTATTACAGAGTAACGGAGAAATAGATGGAGATGCATGCAGTAGAATTAGGGCTGGATGAATGAAGTGGAAAGAAGCGACTGGTGTGTTGTGTGACAGAAAAATTCCAATGATGCTGAAGGGAAAATTCTATAAAACAGCCATAAGACCGGCTATGATGTACGGAACTGAATGTTGGGCAGTGAAAAAGAAAGAGGAACAACGAATGCATGTGGCGGAAATGAGAATGCTTAGATGGATGAGTGGAGTAACAAAGAAGGATAAAATTAGAAATGAGTATATTAGGGGAAGTCTAGGTGTGGCACCAATTGATGCCAAAATGAGAGAGCATAGGTTAAGATGGTTTGGTCATGTTCAACGTCGAGACGTTAATCACCCAATACGAAGAATAGCTGAAGTGCAGATTCCTGGAAGGAGTAGAAAAGGAAGACCAAAGAAGACCTTGGGGAGACGATAAGGCAGGACATGTTGGTAAAGGGGATTAAGACCCAAGATAGAATTGTGTGGAGAAATGCAATTAGGGAAGCCGACCCCGCATAGGGATAAGGCAAATAGAATGATGATGATATTAATAAATGTAATTATTCCTAATCCACGCGATCGTCGGTAGTATTCATTTATGTACCAGATATCGTCACATCAACCTGAGCCTAATGTTCGATACGTAGGTTTAAAATATATTTTATTACCGAAATTAACGAGTAGTAATTTAGACTAATTATCTTATCACTTGTAATGTTTTGATTCTAAATAAATGTCTTAAAAAGCGAACCTTTTATTTTCGGCTGAATTTTTGTTACCTGGAGCAACAAACGCAACGACCTCGTTACAAAGTCAGGATAGAGGAGGAGGGAGTCCTCAGCAAGGTTAGCACTTTACTGATAGACTATAAAAAATTTGCTCATGAAGTCAGAGTTATGCCTCGGAACAGGACGAATTCAAAGATGAGGACAAATGCGAGAAAAAGGAAAACGCAAAATATTCTTCGAATCGGTATAACAAAAGATAACCAAAGAACTTGAAGCGAGGAATATGTTTTATATATGTGCACTTCATGAGACAAAGAAAAAGGGTAGAGGTCAAATTATGTTAGACAATTTAGACTTAATGTTCTATAGTGGTATTGCAAAAGAAACCAGGGCCAAAGAAGGAGTTGACAATATTATATATAACAGCGCTAACAGGCCTTATAGGACTACGGCTTAACAATTGACAATACAGTTGACAATATTAGTACAAGAAAAACTTGCAAAGCATGTAGAAGACTGCAACCACATTGTAAATCTCATTTACATTTGATTTACCTTTACATCTCAGAAAGAATATTTTGCATAGAGATGAAACTAGACAACAAGACCTTAAATGGAATAAAAATTTATCCACCTGAGAACAACGGAGATGTTGTCTCATATGGAAATATCGTATCATGTTATTTTATAAAAATAAGTTCTTTATTGGCGTAGAAAGGTAAAAAAAGTTGGTAAATCCAGTAAAACTCCCAAAATAATCCTTAAAAACCTAGTTTTTCGGATAAAGGATGGATGTCTTTGCTTCTTTGAGGCCTGAAAATATTTTTCGTATACACTTCTTGGACATCTTGGATATTAAAGCACCCTATGTATATGTAACGCACAGCTGAATGTGGCTGAATTTTTATGTTTGTGCGTCACAGTGTTGCCATGCTGTTTTCTATATATTTCTTTCATAATTTCAATCAATGTTAAATGTACCTACAAGAATAATAGAATAATAACGTTTACTTCTCCGTCATTATACTAGGTATAATGACAAATGAGGTGTCAAATTAAAGCTTATAATCCAAGGATAGTACCAAAGGTGAGAAATTAGACCTAGGTTGTCTGTCCGTCTGTCTGTCTCACCGCGAATATAACTCCTGGACGTGGACAATTCAATGTTTTCAAAATTGGTGAAAACAACAACACAATAAACTTTACTTAATTGGTGTTTCAAAACTACTTACTTTGAACACATTACACAATATTACAAGGTTTCTAGCAAGTTAAACGTCACATTGATTTAAAATAATCAAGTAAAAACCTATATTTACATAACATATTAGAACATACCTAAAATACAAAAAAATGATACATTTCACACACAAATATAATATCACAAAAATTTGTAACGTGATGGTATGAAAAAATAGAGGATACGGCAACGGTGTTACATGTGACGGTCGGATCCAATGCCAATATCTACACAGACGTGTTAGGGTGCGCTAATTTCCAAGATGTCCCACTTCTCTTTAATATCAATTGTGTACCGATCATGAATTCATGTTGTACCGATTTCAAAGAATACTATTAACTCTGCAAAAACTCGCAAGAACTCTTGAACACCTTGAAAAACATGGTTTATTGGGGAATTAAAAGTGTTTTGCCCAATTTTTGAATATCTTGAAGGATCCAGTTACTTTAAAATATATATATATATTAAACCAGGACTAATCAGTAAAAAAACGTGTATTTTTGGATGTGAGAGGTGGCATTCATATTTTTGCAGATAAAGTTGGTGACACCTTCAGTAATAATAATTAACTTATGCTCCTTCTCAAATATGCCCGGAACATTAATAAAAAAATTAAAATATTTAAACATCGATTTTTTTCTGCTTTCTTTGCTTATAACTTTAAAACGATTCGTTTTGGAACAAAGTCGTACACAAATAAAATAAAATAAAATAAATAGTAAAATAGTAAAATAAAATAAAGATATTTGAATTTTATATGATATACGACTGGTCAAAAATGTCTTAAGGTATTACTTTTTCTGCAATATAGCAATAAATACAAAATAAGGGGGCAAAATACGCATGTTGTTATTCAATGTTTCTTAACCACTTTGGTGGCACTTTTAGTAATTCGCTTAGAAAATTCTTATAAATTACTGAAATGGTCTACCAAATTTAATTAAAATCGACCTAATAGATTTTGCATAATAAATTTGCAATGTACATAAATGTTTTTGAAAAAGTTCAAATTTTCTAAAATATTTCTGAACAAAAAGTAGACCATTTAGAAGTTGGCTAATTTTTTTACATATAAAGAGGTGCTCTACCTATCTAGTGCAACTTACAGAATTAAAATCGGATTATTTAAGCAGCCTCAGCAATGTTTTAAAGCTATAAACAATTTTTTGGCTTATAAACAAATAGCTTTGTTTAATAATAAAAAAATTAATTTTTAGCAATGCAAATAATTAAAACCGGTATAATTTGACTTAAACTTTCAAATGCTGTTAGCAGAATTGCTATTTTATTTTTTAATCAGAAGTTATTCTCGTTAAAACATTGCAATTTTTCGATTTTTTTAATGTTCCACCACGTTTGTCTCGAAAACTATGCATCCTACGAAAAAACTTGTAAGAACATTTTTTGCTTGGAATTACCCAAGAAATACAAAAAAATGTTTTATTTTGCGAAAAATCGATGTTATTTAATTCCTCAAGTTCTTTGTTTATAACAATCTTATCGACATCCGGATCAACTGTTACCCAAAAAATTCGTGTTCTACGGGTCAAAATACATAAAAAACTTGGGTAAGTCCATCTAAATAAAGGAGCCCGTAGCACCCCCGCCTGGACACAGCACTAATTTGTTTATAAGCCAAAAAATTGGTTATAACTTTAAAACATTGCCGAGGCTGCTTAAATAATCCGATTTCAATTCTGTAAAGTGCATTAGATAGGTGAAGTGCTTCTCTATATTTAAAAAAATTGACAAATCTTTGTATGTTATAGTTTTTGTTGTGCAAGATTTTAAAAAATTTTTATATTTTAAAAAAGTTTAGATTGCAAAATTATTATGCAAAATCTAGTAAGTCAATTTTAATGAAATTTGGTGGACGGTTTTACCACATTACAAAAATTTTCTAAGCGAATTAGGAAGGTTCCAAGGGTAACCTAAGTGATGGAAAAACATTGAATAAGGACAGGCTTGTTTTGCCCCCTTATTTTATATTTATTGCTATTTTGCAGCAAGGATGTTAAATTAAGACATTTTTAACAAATCGTATCTGTTAGAAAATTTAATTATCTTTGTTTTATTCCTATACGACTTTGTTCCAAAATGAATCGTTTTAAAGTTATAAAAAAGTAGTCAAGGAAAGTAGAAAAAAAAACGAAATTTTTTGAAATTTTTAAATATTTAATTTTTTTTATTAATGTTCCGGGCATATTTGAGAAGGAGCATAAGTAAATTATTATTGACAAAGTTATCACCTAACTTTATCCGCAAAAATCCGAATGCCACCTCTCACATCCACCTAAAAACAGATCCTTCCTGGTCTATATATTATGTATCATATTAAAAATTTTGATTTGATCTATTTTTAAGTCTATAAAATGGTAAAAATCCCAAAAAATACTTTACAGAAAAATAAAAAAAAATCAAAAATATATTTTTTAATAAAACAGAAAAATGAAAAAAAAATATATGTATTTTTTGATAAAATACACAAAATAAAAAAATACACCTGCACATTCTCCAAAAAAAAGTTATACGCTTTTTTTAGAGAAAAAAATGCATTTTTCGGCTATATGTTCACTTAACCTACGGGTCTAAAAAAATAGACCTTAAAAAATCTTAATAAAGGGATATGGTTTTTTCTTTAATAAACGTATTGTCAATTCTTTTGAAGTCGTACCGCCGCGCGCCATTAGCGTTAGCTCCTTGTGGTATGTATTTGCAACCAATTTACCCAAACTTTATTAATCTGGTAGCAAGGTGCCTAGTTGTGACGTGTTCAGGTTATGTCTATATATTTGTGGAAGCAAATTAAATACTTACCGACTTACCCAAGCTATGATAATAGACCCACATCAAGAAATGATGTATACGAAAGGGTACAACATGCAAAACATTGTATTTCAGTTGCATAAACTAAAACTTCCGTTTTATTCACTAGTCAGAGACTGAATTCTTGTATCAAAAATCATTTGAACATAGTGACGATCATTTGAAAAGGCTCCCACCTTCATACATTTTTCCAATATGTACATAATCCCTTGTAATGTAAGTACTGTCCTGTCAGCTTATGTATGGTTGCTCATATCGCACTACTAGGGTGCACTCATATTATATTGACTTGACATATAAGTTTGTCCTTTCAAAATGTTCAGTACCTCAAATGGAATCAATAAGAAAAAAATCAATATAAATTAGGATTCACCACAAATTATCAACATCAAACTGATATTGATTAGATTTGATTAAGGCCATCGGTACATAATTCGCAAATATTTTACGGCTATCTCTACTTTTTCTGTCTTTACACGGCAAATTTCGTGTAGTAAAATTCTCACTGGTATGGACATGTAAACATTACTACTCACATTACTACTTGACAATGTCATCATTAACTTTAAAGAGATGGCTTTTGAATGTTCTTGGATAACTGTTACTTGTATAATTGCAAATTATTAATTCAGTTAATAAATATGATAATTATTTCACTAATTGTGTATTCAGTGATTGTAATAATTTATATACTGTACAACAAAAACTAATACTCAATCGAGAAAAGAGCAAAAGTGTTAAAGTGATTTTTTAATAATATATTGTTACTATGGAACGCTTACAATTTTGAAGATCTTTAACAACAAAATACTTGGATCACAGAATATACTCCTGGTCAATTCTCTGCTTGGATCGTCTATAAATAACAAACAATTAACTTTTTATTAAGTTCACGTCTTAAATCAATTATTTATCAAATACACTATCAATATTATTTAATCAACAACTCAAAATATTCCCGATGCCAAGTCAAATATTTAAAATTGTCTGTGTCTTGTCATCATATTCTATTTGACTCAGTGCGTTGTATGACAAAGATAGCGAATGTTCGATTTGGAAAATATTACCACGGACATGGTGTCCATTTTTTTCAAATCCTGAAAAAACTAATAAATATTTTTAAAAAATTTAAACGCAGAATGAACGACTAAATTATTGTCGAGGGCCTTAGAAAGTCCCTTAGAATAAATAAAAAGTTTCTTTTGAATGAGATATTTGAAAATAAAAATCACACTACATTTGCTCTTAGTTTTTCACCCCTGTAACTTATTAAAATAAACATTGCAGAAGTTTTCAGGTACGTTCGGCCCTCGGTAAGAACGTAATCTTTCATTCTGCGTTTCAATTTTTAAAAATACTTATTAGTTTTCTCAGGATTTGAAAAAAATTAATCCCATTTAAATAGCCTTAGAGCCGAAACTACGTACCCATCTCCTTAAAGTTTTGTTTATTGCCGAAACAAGAACAAACTTGAAATATAATAGAATAGAATAGAAATATGCTTTATTGTCATGAAAAATTGTACAATTTTATCGACAAAGCTTATAAAAAGTCAAGAAAACAAAACAATAACAATTCAATTTACTAAAATTACATAAATCGTCAATATATTTACAATAATAACAATAATAATGAAGTTAAACAGAAGTAATCAATTGCAAAATTTAAGTAAATTGCAAATGCATAGTCTACCTAGTAATTAATAAGTTTAAAAGTTAAGCTGCTGCATATGACACCCAAATATAGACAAAAAAAAAATGATAATAAAAATACTACTTGTGCAAAGGGTACTGTAATTTCTTAGTTATTGATTAAGAAAATCTTCTACTAAATAATATGGTCTTTCAGATAGGTAGGCTTTTGTCAGTTTACGGAATTTGGGGAAAGATGCTGCAGATTTAAGTTGTAGAGGGAGATGATTGTAAAATTTTTTTGCGGAATATAATATACATTTCTTTACTAACTCAGAGGACGGGGTCGGCATATAGACGTCAAACGTAGAATTTCCCGTGAAGTAGTCATGATTAGGTCTTGGTTGAAAGACATGGAGATGTTTACGAATTAAGCAAACAGTTTCTAAAATATACAAAGATGGAAGGGTTAAAATTCTGTGATCTTCGAAGTAACTTCTGCAATGTGTTGTTCTTCTGAGGCCAAACAGATATCTAATTGCTCTTTTTTGTAATTTGAAAATAACATCGAATTGGGCAGCTGTACCAGAACCCCAAAAAGGAAGACCATAACGAAGATGTGACTCGAACAAAGAAAAATATGTTATTTTGGAAGATGCTAAATTGAGTTCATTCGAAACAGATCTTATAGCATAGCAAGCTGAGGATAGTTTCTTCCTTAACAAATCGATATGGTGGGACCATTTAAGGTTGCTGTCTAAAAAAATACCAAGAAATTTTACAGAATCAACGGTACTGATCTGGCTGTTATTAAGAGGTAAAGGTTGAAGGACTCCTTTATAAGACAATGCTACTGTTTTATCTACGTTAAACGAGAGTAAATTAGAGTCAGACCAGGTTTTTATTGTAAGTAGATCAGAAGTTATAGTAGCATGAAGAATTGCAATATTTGAGTTGCTCCAAGTGATACTGGTATCATCAGCAAAAAGAAAGACTTTTCCATCGATTTTTAAACTAGTGATGTCATTAATAAAGATAAGGAAAAGTAGAGGACCCAATACTGAACCTTGAGGTACCCCACATACAATGTTTTTGAGACTAGAGTCTGTATCATTTGCTCTAACCAGTTGTTTCCTATCATCCAAGTAAGATTGGAACCAATCTAAAGAAATACCTCGAATTCCGTAAAAATTTAGTTTTCTTATCAAAATGTTATGATTTACACAATCAAAAGCTTTGGCGTAGTCACAAAAAACGGTGGCAGTGTGAAGACTATTGTTCAGTGCTTGATAAACCTCATGTAGTACAGAAAAGATGGCATCAGTGGTGCATTTATTATTTAAAAAGCCGAACTGATTTTGGGATAAAATGTTGTTTTCAACTAGAAAGGACATAAGTCGGGCTTTTATGAGTCTCTCAATAATTTTGGAGAGTACCGGTAGTAGTGCAATAGGTCTATAATTGCAGGTATTAGATATTTCACCACCCTTATAAAGAGGAATAATGATGGCTGTCTTCAGGCACTCTGGAAATTTACCTTTCTCAAAGGAATCATTAATTAGTGAGATGACGACTTCTAACACATTTTCTGGGAGATTAGAAAAAAATTTTATCGATAGACCATCAGTACTACAGGAGGATTTGCTTTTGATACTATTGATTGTTTGGATCAGTTCAGATTTATCGACTGGTTTTATAAAGAATGAATTCGAGACCTTTTTTGAATTAGGAAGCAATGGGATCTTGTTGTGGTAAAATAGTTGATGTAATATTTTTACTCACATTAACAAAGTATTCATTTAGATTTTCAGGGTCTGGAAGGGAAATTGTTTTAGCAGTGTGGGTTTTATTTCGAAGATCGTTTATTATGGACCAAGTTTCTTTTGCAACACTTTTTGAGCTTCCCAAACGGTTATGGTAGTAGTCTTTTTTAGCTGATTTTATAAGTTTAAGATAGGTTGCCCTGTACTTGGTGATATATTCAGTGATATAGACGTTGGTAGTAAATTTCCTGATATAGAGAAGAGAACGCATATTCTTGGAAGATATTCGGATACCTTTAGTAGTCCAGGGTTTGCGATGTTTTGGCTTAATTGCAATTAAAGGAAATGCTTTATTGAAGATACAGACAAGCTTATCCAAAAAAGCACTGAAATTATTATCCACGTCCATAGCAGGAAAGCGCCACTCAGAGGTTAAGCACAAATTTTGAAAATTACGAAAGTTCCGGATGGAAAAAATCCTGCCTAAACGTCGGGTTTTCGAGGAGGGTTTGCTCAAGATATTAAACTTCGTATAAACTGCTTCATGATCAGATAGTCCAGCATTAATAATTGTAGAGTGGACATCAAGGGGTGAATCAATTATGGTAGATGAAGTTTTTGTAATCCTTGTAGGAGAATCAACGTGCATTGTTAGAACATACGATTCAAATATGTTGACCAAGGATATTTGTGTAGCACTAGCAGCAGCATAATCAATGTTAAAGTCCCCGCATAAAATTTTTCTACTTTTATGGGGCAGGTCATCTAACAAATTTAGCAGGTTCTGAAAAAATAGTTCCACGGAAGAGTTAGGTGATCTATAAATTCAAATAATATAAAGATTAAAATTCTTATTGTAAATTAACGAAAACTCAAAGAAGGCTTCACTTAGCAGAAAGTCATATTTTGTTACCGAAGAAAAATCATTGGTAGTAGATAGAATTAGGGTGCCTCCGTAAGCTGAGCTTGGACGATCATACCTAGCAATTGTGGTGTATTTTTCTACAAAAAAAGGCTCGTTGACTTCAAGCCAGTGCTCTGTAACCGCAACTACCGGGGGAAATCCTAATTCCTCTAGGAACAAAAATAATTCATCAGTTTTGTATCTTATAGAGCGAATATTAATCAGAACCATGCTAAAGTTGTTATCACTAAACAATTTGAGGATTCTAGTCACTCAGAACACGTCGTGATGTTTAAAAATTTCGTTTTGGAGAGGCAGCGGAATAGTAATTTCGGTGACATTCCCTTGATTTTTGAAGGTGTATAATTCTTTCAGAAGTGAGAAGGGATCTGTAAGCATCAAGATCAGCTTCCACCTCATCTGGACCAATCCCATAGGCATTTTTAAATTCCAGCAGAATTCGTCGTAGATCTTCAGTCTTAGTGGGAAGTCCTTCGGAAGCCAAAAAGAGTTTAACACTTGTATTGGTAAATCCATCGTAAAACACTGAAGCTGGTTGGTCGTGTAGATAAGCAAGATGAAGTTTAATGGCTTTTAAGATATCCGGTTCCCTTAATCTGGCTAGAAGATATCGACTATTCGAGTTATTGGTTAATCTAACTCTTAATCTAAATCGTTTGGCTTGTTCTCTCACCTCTTTATCGATATTGAGATCATGATCATTTTTATTATGGTGAGATTTATTTTAATCTCAATTTATATACTTATTTATGTTTATAGTTTATTAATATTTTTTATTCAAATTGGTAGGTATACCTATAGTTTCTTTGTGACTTAACTACATTCGGAAAAATGAAAGAATACCCATGAAAAAGACTATAGTGATCGATGTGATCGTTGATCATGGGTATTCTTTCATTTTTCCGACTGTAGATGACTTAAAAAAGAAACTGACTAAAAATATACCTCTTAAAATATTTTAAATATCAAAATTTTCTTAATATAAAACACGGTAAAACGATTACATTAATGCAGTTATTCAACCTCGATCCCCGTTACCTTATATTTTATTTAAACGAGATCTTATATAGCTACAAAACGATACAGCTTTTGTCTCATCAAATCCTCGAAACCAGTATATTTATTATCTTAACAATAAGATGTTAACAATCTTCTTTAAACTGACTTTACAATTCTTAACAACAGCGGTCCAGCATGTGTTCTCTTAAAATTGTGATCCAATTGTCAACTTTACTTTAGAATGATAGGTATACACACTCGTGCCACAGCAGATTAGTGCCTATTGTGAAAATAGGGCATTTCCTGTCCACTGTTAGCTGACCAAATAATAAGGCAGATGTGACGCAAATCTGTTATTTTGATGTCTTGTTGGTAGCACATGACATCGGTAAATTATAAATAAGTTTACTTAAAATATACTTCGAGCTAGAGTTAAGTACTTCAATGAGTAGAACTTACGAGTTAAATTTAAATTTTATATATTTATTTAAAATGTGGAAGAGAGTAATAAATTGATAGACAAATAAGTGAAGAAACTTAAATATTCTAAAAATAAATTTATCGCCAACCGTCACTAAAGTCATTCATTATTGTACTCATTTGACGCCATTTGCGGCAGTAAAGTAACACTTTATTGTACTGAAAGAAGAATTTTACTTTACCTACCGCGATTAATCAAAGTAAACTGAGATTGAATGTAAGTGGTCGATGGCAGTAATCGATTATTTATTTGAGTTAACTTACAATTTATTTACATTAATTATTAAAAATATTGTACAAAATTTACGACATTGTTAATTAAATTTATGTCAAAAAGTGAAATTCTGTAGTATTTTGTAATTATATTCATATAAAATAAATCAAAACTTTACCGATTTAGTCATTATTATGTCATAATATAGTCGGACGGGATCGAGTTCGCTCCCAATGGTAAGAATTTTACCTGAACTAAAAAAGGTAGAGTCCGAATTGGCTCCCATAGACAAAATTTATTTTACCTAAACATGTCGAAAATATCACCCAGCGTTGTCACTTCTTTCAAATTTTCTGTTTTTGTTAGAAACAGGTACCTTCCTAGAAATATCTATGGGAAAGGAGGAAGACCTAACCCTTCGGTCCTAACTTAACTTTCGGGTATTAGAGTGTAGAGCGCAAACCGGCCGATTTCAGGTAAGAGCGCAAAACGGTCGAGCGCATACCGGCCGACACCGATAATTTGTGTTAAAATTGCCACATGTTGAACTAAAACAAACTCTAAAAGTATTTGTCTAAAAGTATAATTTTCCTATAAAAAGTCTATATCACTATGTAAATTTCCTAAGCAGTATAAATATTACACGATTTGGCAACAATGTCTAATGTTTCCGCGATTATATGAGAGCCTACCCGCATTCATGCGGGAGCCAATTCGTACCCTTCTAAAATATACCTGAACGAAGCGGAGCGAACTCGACTTCACCCATATAGTCATTATTGATAACTATCGATTAAAAATCGAAAGCGGCCATCATGCAAAAGTCATTTGTCATCACTGTCATAAAATTTTTATTATGTCTGAGATTTAAAAAAATCTAAAATTGTAAATTCTAAGTAAGTTTTAAAACCAATATCAAATTGTTGGCGATAAAATTTTGTATGCACCACGTCAGTAAAGACTCTTTATCGAACTCGTCTGTTATTCGCCCCGCTCGCTATACTCGCTCTGCTCATAATATCAGACTCGTTCGATAAAGAGAAACTTTACTGACTTGGTACATAAATAACTATTATGCAACTTTAAAATAATATATCTCAGCTCTCAGCAGCAAATGCAATTTCTTTTATAAAATAGCTAATGAAAAAATTGAGGAAAAGAGAAATAATATCTCAGTAGATTTGTAGTAACTACAGAATAAGAAAGTATTGCCAATAGAAGCACATACATATTATACAGAGAGGATCTAAATTATGTAATAAATTCATTTTCTCCAAAATGGACGACTTTGGAGAAAAATCCTGAAACACGTAGATTGTTATTTTTAAATTAGAATTGTTTGGAATATATTTCATATTAGTGACGTCATCCATCTGAGTGTGATGACGTAATCAATGATTTTTTTAAATGGAAATAGGGGTCGTGTGGCACCTCATTTGAAAGGGTGTTCAATTCTCTATTCAATAATATAAACGGTAATATCATTATTTATACAGGGTGACCAAAAAAATAATATTTGAAATAAATTAATTGACGCAAAAAGAAGAATGTATGTAATTTATTTAACTCAAAATACATTGTACGGCTGTCAGTAAATAGAAAAAATGTTTATTTCACAAATAAACATTTCTTTTCGCTTAAATCAAATCACAAACAGCCGCCCACCTACCTCTTGGTAGTTTGAACATTTTAATTTAAGCGAAAAGCAATGTTTATTGGCCAAATAAACATTTTTTTCCATTTTCTGACGGCGATAGAATATATTTTGAGTTAAATAAATTGCATACATTCTTCTTTTTTCGTCAATTAATTTAATTCAAAAATTATTATTTTGGCCACCCTGGCCAAATAATGATATTAATGTTTATATTACTGTATAGAGAATTTATATTACCCTTTCAAGTGAGCTGCCACACGACCCTTATTCCCATTTAAAAAAATCATCGATTACGTCACCACGCTCAGATGGATGACGTCACTAGTATGAAATATATGTCAAAAAATTGTAATTTGGAAATAAAAATCGACCTGTTTCGGGATTTTTCTCTAAAGTCGTCCATTTTAGAGAAAATGAATTTATTCCATAATTTAGATCCTCTCTGTATAAGAGATATTAACAATATATAGTGAAAATCCTTGCCTATGACGATGATATCAATATTGTTGGGAATAGTTTCAATATTGCTAAGAAAAAAATTGACTAAAAAAATGGGTTTAATAATAAAAACACCAACAAAACGAAGTAGGTACATGAAAATAAGCCACAACACGAAATCCTACGAATACTGGTTATAGAAAACGACGTCATCGAAGCAGTTAACGAATTTGCGTATCTGGGAGCGCTCCTAACACTGAAAATAGCACTAGGCAGAGATAATTGCAGAATTAACAAGCACGGCCAACGTGAATGCTCAATCACAAATCCTCAAATATATCGAGACATACAAAGGTAAAACTCTAAAAAACAATAATACGCCCAGTTCTAACATAGGTATGGTTCAGAGACCTGGACTCTCACAAAAAGTAATGAAAACATATTAGGATTTTAGGATCTTTCGAAATAAAAGTGCTAAGGCCAACAGATGAAGACAGAAGAGGTGAATGATGCCTGAATGAGAATGGAGTGTGGAGAAGACGAGATAGCTTAAAACTTTATAGAATAATATCAGTAGGAAGATAGGAAGTCTGAGGTAGGTAGGACATGTAATGCGGATGAAACAAAATGACCCAGGTAGAAAAACGCTCTATGATATAAACATTGGTAGATAATTTGAGGAAGAGCCAGAACAAGCTTCCTTGATAACATCGAATATGACATGAGAAATATGGGATACGTGCTTAACGGAGGAAAGCGATTGATAGGAACAACTGAAGAGAAATTATTGAGGAGGCTGCGACCCAAACAGGGTTGTAAATCCACGTTGATAATGATAATACATATAAGAGATATTCATGATGAAGTAATAAATAATTTTAAAACAGCTGTAGGAGAGACTTGATATGTGTGAGAGATAAATTTAAATGGTAAAGAAGAATTGTGTCAAGCATCAATGCTTGATTATACCTGTTGCATCACATAACGGTAAAATTCCAATAAAATACCAAAACTCCTTTATGCTGAGGATCTGTTAACACAGGGATACATAAGTAGGAACGGAAATTAAAATAAAATCAAAGGCAAAGTAAGTTTTCAACCTAATAGAAACATTAATAATATTGAAAAATATTAAAAATATTACTAAAAGATTTTTAATTGAAAACTTATTGGTCCATTTCCCTGGTAACAACTCCATGGCTTCTAAAAATTGCAAACCAGATGGATGCTGAAACGAAGAAGACAAGAGGGAATTCAAAAAATTTATAATTCACGACTCCGTCTGTTCAGCTGGTACCTAAATTCCAACGGAAAATGGACCTAGTTACTCAAAGGAGTAAAGATCAATATAAAAATAAAATTCCATTTTTATTCAGTTGCAGTGCGAAGGCAAAACCGTCTTATTTTTCACTTATAACAGGGAGCGCAGACCAGCACTCTAAATCGACGATTTTCGACTCTGTTTGGACTCATCATCAGAGAGGCGTAGGCCTGCTACTCTCTTCCCGAAGTGACAAAATCACGAAAGCTTATCCCCGCATTGCAACTGACGTTTATGGAATGTCAGTTGCCAGATGACGCTAGTCACCTACTCCGTATTTTAAAAATTTACTTTATTTTATTTTTATATTGGTCTTTACTCCTTTGAGTAACTAGGTCCATTTTCCGTTGGAATTTAGGTACCAGCTGAACACACGGGGTCGTGAATTGTAAATTTTTTGAATTCCCTCTTGTCTTCTTCACTTCAGCTTCCATCTGGCTTGCAATTTTTAGAAGCCATACTGAAAAAAATATTGTACATAGTACCAATGAACGCCAATCATTGACTTTTTTACATTGATTCAATGAAAATTTCGTTAATATTATAAACACGTAGTCATTAAGTAATGACCATATTCATTATTACCACGTAATTCTATTCATTAAAAAATAATGAATAGAATCATTAATAGAATGAATCTTTTTATCTATCCAATGACTTTTTTCATAATATTAATAATTTGTTCATTGTATTGTATATATGAAATTATACATCAGGATTATGCGGTTAAATTAATGAATATAAAACGTTGCACTAATGTACAGTGTTCTTTAAATTACGAACTCGTTTATTGAATCAATGTTTTCGTAACATTAAATCAATGTTTTCGACTTTGATTAATAACTCGATACATTGTTTTGATGTAACGCAATCATAATGTAATATACCTCAATCAATGATCAATTCATTGTAGCAATGATTTTGTACATAAACCGATACATTTCTTAAAACTCTATAAGTGTTTTTATTGGTGTAAAAATATCACGTGACAACAGTTGCAGCCTCCTATCAAACAGTCACCCTGCAGACTCTGAGGTGTTTGGTACTAGTGATTTGGTTGATTTTTCTAAGGTATGTATTTACATATATTTTTATCTATTATAAACTATTTTGTTGGATTTCTACAAAAAAAGTTGTACGTCTATTTCCACTTTTGCAGATTGATATGGACTTTGGAGTGGCATTTGGAAATGGAAATGGACTTATTGATGGATGAGACAGCAATTTCGAAAGAATTATCTCCTTTCTTCGGTGTGAAAGTCATATCAAGGATAAAACAAATAAATTTTTATTTGAAAAGATTACCCATGAAGACATTACGGAATGTAAGTACCTATTTCATTATTCAATCCTGCATATCTAGTATTAATTAATCTTTATTCTCTCTAAATTTGTTAAAAAGCTAATTCGACACATAGGTAAAACATAGGAATCATTTGAAAATATTTCTAAACGGTATAATCTTATAAAAAGTTAGTAAATTAAATCTTTAGGTGATTAAACCGTAAATAATTGAAAAATATTATTAACTCTTGACGTCGGTAGTATCTATCAGAGTAAAAATAAACATCTCAACATCTAGCAATTTTTTTCAGGATAAATTAAAACATTTCTTTAAATAAAAGTGATACCCAAAAATACAACTATGTTCAGTATTTAGATTTATTTTTTATAATAATTATTAATATAAATTGTAGATGGCTAACATGCAGTTATTCTTTGGGTTCTACATCGATATTTTGTACGAACTAATAAAATATACCATCAGAGATTTTCAGTAATTATTCTTACATCGGGAAGACCCAGCAAGAAGTCGAAGATCATATTAGATTTTTGAAATCAAAGAAAAATGTCATTCAACCATTTGTTTTTTGTATGGGTGGTGATAATTAATCCCAGAGAGACGTTGTATTTGTGGAGATGTTATTGTAGATGTATTTATTTTCACGATATCAGGTATACATTTTTTATATATTTTATAAGAAGAATCAATTTCTGTTATATTTAGTTATTCAGTTTTTTTCCAAATTATATTACAAAAAGTTGTTTGTGTTAGGTAATTAAAAATATATGTTTTTTTTAAACTTATGGATACTTAACATTAGTTTGAGAATCGGCAAAAAATCGTTGCTTCAACCTATATTTGTAATATTTATGTAGTTATTAAGTCGTCATTTTGTTTACTTATTAACTATTTGTATGTTATATACAAATATACATGAAGACGACATTCACTGAACCAAAAAAGTACGTAAATATAATGAAAAAACATTGATTCAAAAACGGGGAGCATTAATTTTCGTCCAATGATCAGTATCGTTGGTCCAAGGTAAGTAGATACATTAACTAATGCTCAAAAACATTAATTTTTATGAATTAGTACGTTCATTCAATGTACTTTCTAGTTAAGAATTAATGTACCGATACATTGATTCAATGTACCGATCCATTGATTCAATGACCGATACATTGATTCAATGTACCGATACATTGATTCTTAACTAGAAAGTACATTGGATGAACGTACTAATTCATAAAAATTAATGTTTTTGAGCATTAGTTAATGTATCTACTTACATTGGAACAATGATACTGATTTTTGGACGAAAATTAATGCTCCCCGTTTTTGAATCAATGTTTTTTTCATTATATTTACGTACTTTTTTGGTTCAGTGAGGTGTTACAATAGAGCTGCACAATAGTGTACATAGTGTACAAGCTGATACAGGATGTTAGAATTTTGAAACTGGTATATAATGTAAAGACACTTTCCATTATTTCTCGCTCGGCTTCCATTTATGTTTTGATACTTGTGATTTTCAGAGTAATATTATTGGACGATATTTTTTTAAGTCGCTTTTATCGCATTTTTGTGCAATAACAACGTTACTGCTTCGTTCCAATCTTCAGCGATCTTCTTTTCTCATAATATTTTATTTAGCAATACGTACAGTATACTGATTATGACCTTTCTTCTATTCTTTAACATTTTTGTAATGATTTTCTCCTGACGATTTGGTGTTTTTCATTTGGTTAAGTGCTTTACTAATTTATGGCTAAAACTTGGGGTGTGCATTCTTAATTTTAGAGTTCAGTAACCAATTCAGTTATTCAGGAGGTTTTTTTACTGTTTTAACCCTAGGGCTCTATTAGTCTAGGTAACTGGTGGCGCAACTAGTGGCGCAACTAGTGGGCCCACCAGATTGTGAGCACGGGCAACTAGTGGCCGAGAATAGCCACCAGCAAAAATAATAAAATGAATTGGAATTGGAAAAATAATCAAATGCAACTGGAAACTTGTTTGTTATCAATTTTATGAAAAAAAGTTATTCTTCATTAAATGCTCTTAATAGTATAAAATATAAGATGCAACCATCAGATTCAAACTTTGTGAATTTTATACGAGGTATGTCAAAAAAGATGAATTTCGCTCAAGAGTAAAATATCCTTATATTAAACAATATCGAAAAATGTTTTATAAAAAGTTGTTCGGAATTAAAAGCTATGTTTGAATATGCAATTACATTCTTCTAATTGAAATATTGTGAACTGTAAAGGTACTTTACTCTTGGACGAAATTCATATTTTTTAACATACCTCGTATAGAATTAATAAAAGTTTATATATTATGATTGCATCTTAGATTTTAGACCATATAAAGCTTTTTGTATAAAATAACTTTTTTCGTAAAATTAATAATAAAATACTTATAGATATTTGTAATAAAATGATGTTGGGTATCCGTAATTTAAAAAAAATTGCATTTTTTTTTTCAATTAGAATGATGTAATAAAATTAATGCGTCCCAAAACATAGTTTTTTAATTCTTAACAACTTTTCATAATAACAATTTTCGATGTTGTTAAATCTAAAGGTACTTTACATACAATTTTTTTGACATACCTCGTATACCATAGACTATGCAGAGCATTTTATAAAGAATATTTTGTTTTCGTAAAATTGATAAGAAAAAAGTTTCCCATATGGTTCCAAGTTACGCAGACATACTACTTACTTACGTATTTACGTACAGTGTGTATGCGTAACTTGGAACCATATGGGAAACTTTTTTCTTATCAATTTTACGAAAAAAAAATATTCTTTATAAAATGCTCTGCATAGTCTATGTTATACGAGGTATGTCAAAAAAATTGTATGTAAAGTACCTTTAGATTTCACAACATCGAAAATTGTTATTATGAAAAGTTGTTAAGAATTAAAAAAACTATGTTTTGGGACGCATTAATTTTATTACATCATTCTAATTGAAAAAAAAATGCAATTTTTTTAAATTACGGATACCCAACATCATTTTATTACAAATATCTATAAGTATTTTATTATTAATTTTATGAAAAAAGTTATTTTTTACAAAAAGCTTTATATGGTCTAAAATCTAAGATGCATCTTATATTATAAAAGCTCAATTTTTTTTTAAATTTTCCAATTAACGTCACATTCGGATTCAGCATAATCAAAAACAAAATAGAAACATTTTTGATCAAGGTAAAGTGATGAATTCACCGATATTTCTAAAATATATAAAGAGCTTTTATTGTTTAAACAATGAATAAACAATTAACGGCTAAATCTGCGAGAAGAACATTTTAATATAGCATATTTATAAATCAACAAAAAAGTTAATCGAAAAGAAATACGAAGCACTCGATTACAATACAAATGAACTAGTGGTAGCCGACACCAGTTGCTCAGTCTAATAGGGTCCATATAACATAATGCCCCGGCTTGGTGGCGCCACCAGACCCGGTTACCCGGCTGGTGGACTGGTTCGGCCACCAGATCGACAACAATTTCTGGTGGCGCAACCAGTTGCCGTAGTCTAATAAGTCTCATTTACGTAAATGCCCCGTGACGTCATAAGTCACTGGTGGAGCAACTTGGTGGCGTCACCAGTTGCCTAATATAACAGCGGCCTTAAACGCCCAAGTGTTGGTAAAAAATATTTACCTAATGCGTATTTCCTTTCAACATATTTATTAGGTGTTCCAAAATTTTTCAAAAATTATTTATTGTTAAAAACACGGTCCTTTATCGAATGTTAATTTGGTTCTAAATATATTTTTGAAAAGAAAAGTAATATTTTGAGTTAATTATGAGCGGGCACAAAATGCCCACCCTTGGTAAAACTTGTTATTAAAGGTTTCTATATATTTTATAGTATAATTATGTAATCGACATAATTATCGATAAAATCGACAAATCTGAATTAGTGACTTTTACTGGTATTTTAATTTTGATGTACATCGTAATCTTTTTGACGGTTTGTACATCGTTTATATTAATATTTTAGAAAATGCTTACTAAGCATAATATTCTAAGTTTAATCCATTTCTAACATTTTGTAACAACTCTCAATAAATATATGTAATATTTTCTAGGTGGACATTTTTTACCCACCCTAGGGCTTACATGGAACCTACATAAGATTGGACGTTTAAGGGTTAAACTCCTTAATAATATTCTTGAGTGACCGATAGGATCTAATTTCTGATTCTATTTCTCTTTATTATGGTTTAGATAAATTTTATAATTTACTCCTTTGACTCCCGATCCTATTTTAACTACATTATGCTTTCGATTTGTTCCTCCTGTTTCTTTCTTTTTTGCTTATTAATTATTTGATTATTTTATTATTAAATTGTGTAATTTTTACACCTCCTGTTTTGTTCATCTCTTTAATTATTTTCTTTAATCTTGTGAAAATACTATTTAGGCTCCGTCATATTCCGACAGTATATCAAGATCTTCTAGGAAAGTTTATGATATATTTTATTTAGGTACTATTAAAAAAGTTCTTCTCAAATAATATTTATTTTAAATTAGTCCAATTATTGTAATTTCGTAAATCCCCTTTTTGCTATCAGATTGCCAAAAATTTGTTCCCAGCCCCCTTCAACAAATTGATATCAGTGCCTTAATCCCCGCCGGTAGCACTACGGGGGTTCCCCCAAACATAGTCTCATAGATCTTTTAATTATTTCGTTTTATTTAGATTTGGCCGGGAGCTACAATGGGTAACAAAAGTCGGACGCTTGTTACCGAAGAGCGGGCCGTTGTTTAGGCCGCGTGTCAACTGTTTTGGGAACGCGATTACGCATACTGTACTTTTTATCTCCTTTTTCTTTTATGGCGCGTTAAGAGGGGTGTTGTGTGTTCTATAAACATGTTTTAATGATGTACTGTTTTTAATGGGTGTATCAGCGATAGGGAAATAAGGATGAGGTAATACGTTTTTATTATAAACCTTTGTGGACATATTGATATTCACAAATCTATAAAGAAATTCCATATTTGAAATTTTGAAGATCAAACTGTGTACGGTTCCCGATCTGATTTAACTAATGAACCTCTACTTTTTCTTTCTTTACAGCACGTTAAATGAAGCTATAAAATTAAAAAAAAGTTGACTTTTTCTTTCTTTACAGCACGTTAAGTGAAGCCATGATACAATAACAGAAGATATGACATGGAACAGGTAGGCGGGGCCAACGTAGCTACGTCACTCTGTGAGTAGATCAGCATTATATTCAGTGTTGTCGTATAGTAAACACTGTTTATTTTTGTGTTTAAGGTGAATTTTACTTCTAATTTGTTACACTTTTATCAAAAATATTATATTCATAGTTAGATTTGAATATTCCTTAGGAGGTGTGATCATAAATATAATTAATGAATAAGAGAACTTAAGTAATAAAAAAATATAACTGATGTGCTTCATGAATATCGCAGATTTAACTTTTTTTATCATTTAACACATTACAATTTTATTGTTACCTTTATTTCATTGTCAGTACATGTATTATACAGGGTGTATAATACATGTATTATATATAGAGTGGAAGGCACTTATGGAATAAAATTATTTCTGTCCGTGTTTTAAAAAATTTTAAAAAACGCTGAAACCCGTTCATTTTTATATATAAATGTAGGCTTTTTAAACTTTTAAACCTAAATTTAAATTTAAACAGGGTGATTCACGCAATCCTGGTATAGTTCATAAGCTTTATTTTTAATGGAACACCCTATATATTTTTATATTATTAAAAGCTACTTAACGGCCTGATTTCAACGACCCATATCATGTATAGTGTATTATGAATAATACAGGGTGAAATTTTGAAATTACAGTGTATGGAAACCACTTATGGAATAAAATTGTTTGTGAAACTTTTTTAGAAAATTATAAAAAACGGTAGGATACGTCAACTTTTAAATTTAGATATGCTCTCTTTAAACATTAATTAAAATATACGGGGTGATCCACACAAGTCTATCATAGTCCTTGATCTTTAATTGTAATGAAACACCCTGTATATTTTTATGTTTTTCGAATTTGCTAAATAACTTCATCACAAAAAAGTGTATTGTATATGGCCTATTATGAATAATACACGATGAAATTTTAAAATTATATAGGTTAAATTTTCGTCAAGATATTAAATATTAGATACATAAAATTTTGAAATTATCTAATAATTTATCATACTTTAAATAATAGTAAAGTATGTATATAATAATGGTATTTTAGCTAAATAAAGACATATATTGTCTAAACTAAGTATAAATAATATTTATTTTTTTTTGGTTTTGTATCTTTAATGTCTTGACGAAATTTATGAATAATTTAAAAATTTCACCTTTTCAAAATTTAACCTTGTATTATTCATAATGAACCCGAATAATACATTTTTTTGAGATGAAGTTATAAAGTAGCTTCTAAGCACATAAAAATATACAGGGTGATCCATTAAAACTAAAGATCATGGACTATGCTGTACTTGCGTAAATCACCCTGTTTTAAATCTATGTTTGTAAAGCGCCCATTTAAATTTAAAAGTTGACCTGTTCCGGCATTTTTTATAATTTTTAAAAAAAGGACACAAACAATTTTATTCCATAAGTGGATTCCATAGTTAATAATTTCAAAATTTCATCCTGTATTGTTCATAATTCACCCTACATGATATAGTTAGTTGAAATCAGGTTGTTAAGCAGCTTTTAAAAATATAAAAATATACAGGGTGTTCTATTAAAAATAAAGCTTTTGGACTCTGTTTGACTTTTATGAATCACCCTGTAAATTTAAATTTGTGTTTAAAAAGTGCAGATATATATTTAAAACTCGACGAGTATCAGCGTTTTTTATAATTTTTCGAAACAAGGACAGAAATCATTTTATTCTACAACTGCCTTCCACACTGTATAATTAGACGTATGTTGCCTAATAATAAAAAAATCATGTTTCCGATGGATTTTTATTATTAGACTATGTTCTCAATAATTATACTTAATCATACTAAAGAAAACAGCACTTCTACAAAGTTTCACAACTGATATTAAAAGCTAAAATCTCCAAATCATAATGGCAATGCATTCGAAATTTAAAGGATCTACTCACAACGTAACGTCATGCGCGACCTGAACGAAATTAGGAACGCTCCATATCATATCTTGGGTTATTGTATCATGAAGTGAAGCTATATAAATAAAAATAATCTACCTATTATATACCTTAACACATAATTAAAACCACAAATGATTTAGCTAACTTGTATGTCAAAAATAATATGCAGAAGGAAGTGGATGACAAAATAGGTGCGCTCTTATTGACTCATGTAAAGAAAACCCGGAAAATTAAAACTATGGTACTATGCCATGGCACGCTCATATATGAAAGACACCAATTGAATATAACAAACGTCTTCACCAATGGCGGAGGAAATGCTGAATCTGATCACTACCTGATCGAAAGTAGGGTAATAATAGCCTGAATTTCAAACATAAAAAAGGAAAAAGGTTATAAACATGAACGATACAATGTAGAAGGATTCAAAGATACGCACAAAAATAGGAAATATACTTTTCCTTCTTTCTCATAATCCTTAGTGCCCTTCAGGGCGTCGGATAGGAAATATACAGAAAATATAAATATCAAACTGGAAAACAGACTAAAACATGAAAACATAAATGGGAATAGTGCAGAAACATCACAAAAAGACGCAGCTGAAGAAGTTGGTACTAGGCACGAAAGATAAACAAAGAAGAACAAGAACGAATGACTGGTTTGGCAAAGAACGTTAGATTATAACTGAAAGAAGCAGCAGAACATATTTACTGATGCAACAAGAGCATAGGACCCGAAAAGCAGAGGGGAAATATAAACAACTAGGTCAAACGGAAAAGTAAATCCACCGAAGAAAGAAGAGAGAGAATATGAACAAAGAACTTGAAGAGCTAAAAGAACTAAAGTAAGCCAACAGAAACAAGAAAGTTTTATCAAGAACTGAACAAAAGCAGAAAATAATTCAAAGTGAGAACAACGATATGTAGACATAAGGGGGGTAGTAATTTGACAAGATAGCAAGAAATACTAGGAACATGAGCAGAACATTCTAAGGAAAAGCTTGAGTGAGATAGGAGGAGGCGAACCCTGATATACCATTAGACCAAGAAGACAACAGAGAAAAAAGTCCACTATGAATAGCCGAGATTAGAATGCAGTAGACAAATTCAACAACAATAAATGCATATGATCGGATCAAACAGCATCGAAGCTACTGAGAAAAGGAGTAGACAGATTACTCAAAACAATACATGAGCTGATAACAAAGATATGGTTGAACAAGCAGTTGACATGACAAGTGATATTATTGTACCACGACTACACGACATTAAAAGGAGACCAGTTAGAATCTGGAAACTGCCGTGGAATCACGCTGTTGAACGCAGCATACAAAATAATGTCCATCCCGTTTATGAAAGGCTTATAGACCATATGCTGAAAAACAGTTGGCAAATATAAATGTGTCTTCTGCAGACAGAGCCTATCTATCAGCGTCAGATTGTCTTGTCACCTAGTTGCCCAGCGCACTTTTATTTTCGTAACTTTTTTTTAATAAAACTGTTGGTTTCGTTCCTGATCTCCCAGTTTCTAATTCTATCTGTAGGCAAAACACATGCATGTGGATTTACCCCTAATATTATCGATCCTAAACATGTACTTTAAAGGACCCCGCAACACTTTTTATGGAAAAGTATTCCTGGTCAAATTTAACGAAAGTTTGGTCAATAATATTTCTCTAGGTGTAGATTAAAAAATTCCATGGGACCTGGGTCTCAATAACTACTATTCTCGAGCTACAGCCTTCTGAAGTTATTGGGTTCGAGTGCACCGTTTACGTGCACTAATTCAGGGTCAAGTGAACAAAAATATTTAGTATTGGAAGAAGAGAGACTTATTTTCTTCATGCGTACTTGCGTGTTTTATATGAACTCGTGGTCAAAAATAGATGCATCGTATTTTAGTCTTAACAAAACCTCCAAAAATTCCTCAGAAAACTAAAGAACTGTGATATAAAATGTACTGCTACAGTGATATAAGAATTACCATGTTTTCATGAATGCTTCATAATTATCGAATACCAGCAAAGCTGCAGTTCCACCTTATCTTTAGAAAACTAATGAACAGTGGCGGATCTAGGGGGCAATGGGGGAATTTCCCCGTAACACGATCCAGAACTAAAGAAACAATTGTTGAAACATAAAAAATACATTAGCTGGCATGAGACTTGTCCCGCATTTCAGATATAAGACAGGTAGAAAACATGGACTTGATCTTAATACGAAAAAAACAAAGTGCCTGGTAGTCAGTAAACGCTAAATATTAATGACAATAATTGTCTTTGGAAAAATCGGGTTTACGTCATCTTCAACTATATGTATGTTAAGATTTTGATGACTTCGATTAGATGCATAAGTTGTACAAACTAGAGTTGAGACTGATAATCTGGTTACAAGAAATAGGCAACGGAGAAGACTTCATAATCATAATTTTGCCAACTTTCCTGTTTTCGACATACCTAAAAATCGTTACGATTGGGATATATCAAATTAAACTGACTCAGTCTTACATACAAGATAAAATAATTAGAGAAAATTACGAAGAGTTTCAAATTGATGAGAATATGGATGAACCGGGATTCATAAGAGTTCTTATATTTTCTAGGTTTCCGCAAGCTACAAAACATCAAATATTGATTTCCCACACGGTCGATGAAGAGAATGATGAATATAATCCTGCAGAAGGACCGATTAGCGGGTACTACTGTACCTGTCAATCTGGTGCGAGAACTCTGGGTACTTGTGCTAATATATAACCAGTGTGTTATGGTTTTTAGGCTTTGCAAGACATCAACCCAATGTTAAGTATCCTGATAGGTCGTTAGTTAACACAACATATGATGACTTAAACCCGATTTTTGCATAGACAATTTTCATTAATATTTAGCGTTTACTGACTACCAGTTACTTTGTTTTTTTCGTATCGAGATCAGGTCGATGTTCTCTACTTGTCTTATATCTGATATGCGGGACAAGTTTCGTGTCAGCTAATGTATTTTTTATGCTCCGGCAATTTTTTCTTTAGTTCTGGACCGTCTTACTGCGGAATTACCTCATTCCCCCTTAGATCCGCCACTGTTCAGTCTTTTTCTAAAGATAATGTGGAACTGCAGCTTTGCTGGTATTGGATAACTGTGAAGTATTCATGAAAACATGGTAATTCTTATATCGCTCTAGCAGCACATTTTATATCACACTTCTTTAGTTTTCTGAGGACTTTTCGGAGGTTTACTGAAGACTAAAATACGGTTCATCTATTTTTGACCACGAATTCATATACAACGCGCAAGTATTCATGAAGAAAATGGGTCTCTTTTCTTCCAATAATAAACATTTTCGTCTACTTGACCGTAAATTACTACACTTAACGTAAAGGGAGCACTCGAATCCAATAACTTCAGAAGGCTGTAGCTCGAGAGTAGTAGTTATTCAGACCCAGGTCCCATGGACTTTTTTAATCTGCACCTCGAGAAATATTATTGACCAAACTGTCGTTAAATTTGACTGGTACCACTTTTCCATGAGTTGCGGGATCCTTTATTATTGATGCAATAAAAATTAGACGATTTTTAAAGAATAGAGGATTATAATAAAAGTAAAAAAATAAAAAAAAAATATTGTATTACAATGAGGAGGTGTTGTTATAACCTATCGTTGTAAGTTAATTTTCGCTTTTCGCGATTTCTGTTAAGTCAAAATTTGACACGACTGATAGTTTCTGCCTTTTCGGAACGATTTTTAAAAACAATTTTTAAAAATACAAGTGCGAGAATTTACTTTATTGCGATCTAATTATTACAATATAAAAAATGCGACTTTACTCTACAAAGAAATATATCAGACTGAATTATATTCAATGAAATGAAATACATTACACATTTGAAAAATAAGCAATAATACACAGGTTGCAGTTTGGAAATAAGGTCGACCATAGTTCAGGTGCTGACACATCGGATTCAGGGTATTGGCCTATATGGGGTCAATGGATATAACTCCTCCACCCTTAGTTTCTGGAATTTTTCATGGAATTGAAAAATGACCTAGGTTGGGCCTCTGGTAGATTTTCTTCAGGATCATCTTCTTGGATGTGAACATTCTCCATGGGACTATCGTCTTTTCTTTGTGATTTCGTTCTTCTTTTTATAAATTTAATAACAAAATATGCAAGAATTATTATAATCAAAAATATTACTGTTAGGTTCCAAAAATTAGGATGAGTGATTTTTGAGTTTTTAAGTATTAATGTTTTAATTTCTTCTTGTTTCTTCTTAATTAAATGAATCTTGTCCAATTGAACATCTTGGATATGGACTTCGGGAATCTCTTCTTGGTGGGTATGAGGAATAACTATATTCGGAAGTAATAGTGGCTGACTTTCGGAAATGAGACGATTATTGCTAAATGTTTGATCTTCTGTGCTAAACTGGCATTGGAAAGGAACAGTGATGAGATAATTTCCAGAAATTAATTGAAGGTCTGTGTTAGTACAGTTCATTTGGATTTTGGTTTTGGTTACCAAAACAGCGATGTAGTGGGATTCATCTATTTGCTGGATCATATTTCTTGAAATGTGAACTTCTATTCTTTGGCATCTCGTAGGATTGGATTTTAGTTGAAGGAGTTGAAATAGACAGTCTTCTTCACTTTTGCTTCTTAGAGGATTTTCGGGACAGAAGAATTTGGGCTTCAGGTTTGAGCATGGTACAGATGTGTATTGGTAAAAATTTTCATTCATTATCAGATAAGTGTTAGGGGGCACTATGGTAGTATGATTTACAGTAGGAATCGAGTATAAATGATAGTAGGAAAATTCGTCGGGATAAGCTATTGGAACATGGACAATGAAAACAATCGTCAAGTTAGAGTAGTACGCTTCTGTCTCTAAGATATTATAATAATTATGTATGTCTGATGTGATATTTGGATAAATTAGTTCGTTTCTTGAATGATATTCTAAAATTTGAGTTAATATTGACTTTAGTTCATTAATTTTTACTATACTACTATTTAAAATACCTAGTCTCGCAAATGTTATAGAGTTTTCTATATCTGTTAGTAACTGTACTATAATATTTATACTTATACTTAATTGATCTAAAATATTTCTAGTTATAAGAAAATCTTCAAAATTAAAAATAAACTTATTAAGGTTTGAACGAATAGATTCTAAACCAGAGAAAATTACTTCTTGGTTACTTTTTATGAGAGAAATAGTATTACTAAAATTCTCTACAATCTCAGTCGATAATGAAATTTGTTTATTAAGTTTAGTTACAATTTTATTTTGGTTACATTTTAGTTCTTCTAGTGCGCTATCATAATGTTTTGCGTCTTCTGTATCTAAGTTTCCTGTGATACATTTAATTATTGAGCCTAGTCCGTCTATAAGACCTCTTTTTGCCCTGTGATCAGGTAAGAGTGATTGGAGTTTTTGTTCAGCTAGTTGTAGCTGGAAGAAAAGGACGCGATCAAAATTTTCAAATTCGGAATAATAAGGACTACTAAGGCCGTCTTTAATTGCAGCTGTCACATTTTGGTAGGAAAGTCTTAGAGTATTAATTTCTTTTTGAATTGGTTCTAAATTAACATAATGGATAAATGAATGAGTACTAGATTTAATTTTTGCAGTGCCTAATTTATAAGGAAGTATTCCGGGATTATCTTTGAGATTCGTAAAGGTGATTTCTTTATTCTCGACTTGTTGAAGGCCCAGGACCATCATCGTTGTCATTAGGAACCTGTAAGAGTTTTTTCCGGTTAGTTTTTGGTCGTCTTAAATTTTGTTTGTGTAAAAGTCTTTTTGGAGTAGCAACTTTAATTTTTGCATCTTCAACAACTTTATCTTTCATAAATTTGGGATTAAGTTTATTTCGTACCAGAGTAGTATTTTTCCTGTAAACATCACTTCCTACTTCGTATGTGAGTGGTTCATGTCGATCTCTATTATTATATTCGATACTTTTGTCTTTTTGTTCGATCAATTTTTTATTAAGTTCTTTATAGATTTCTTTGGTCCTATCTCTATGTTTTTCTATGTAGTTATTAATTAGTTTTTGGTTTATATTTATATCAAAAATTTCTTTAGTGTTAATGTGGCCATTTATAATATCTATCGGCTTTTGTTGAGTTACGGAGTGTATTGAGTTATTATAGCCTAAAATAGCATAAGGCATTTGATTTAAGATATCAATTTTTCCATCAGCTTTACTTCTAATTATTCGTAGATGTTCTATTAGAGTGGAATGAAATCTCTCTATAGCTCCTTTAGATTGGGTACTGTTTGTAGTAACATAATGAGTTTTTACTTTATGTATGTCGAAAAATTCTTGTACAACAGAGTTTTTTAATTCTGTGTCTCGGTCCATAGTTACAAGATCAGGAATTCCATGGTGTGTCATGAAGGTTAGAAAAGCTTTTACGATTTCAGTACTTGTCAATGCTGAAAGAGGGTATGCTTGACCGTATTTAGAAAATGTGTCTATTATAGTAAGAAACTTTTGGCCTTGGCTTGAAAAAGTGTCTGCAAATATTATTTCGAATGGTTTTGAGGCTGTGGGAGTAATCATTAGTTTTTGATTTGGCGGATTACGATCATATTTATTTACTTGGCAAATATTACAATTATTTATAAAATCTGTTACATCTTGTTTTATTCCTGGCCAATAATAGGTGCGTCTGATCCTAGTTTCTGTTTCTAGAATACCTCGGTGATTGGTTTTTCCTTCGTGAAATGACCTTATTTTTTCATGTTGTTCATCTTTGTTTACTATATCTTTTAAGATGCTGTTACATTTTATTAACTTGTAGGCAGAATTTTAAAAGTGTTTTTTAAGGTTTCTAATATTTCTGGTATAAAAGTGTCTTCCTTGAAGTACACAGCGTATTTGTATTTTGGGTCAATGTAATTTTTAAATATATTTATAGTTTCTTCTACAATATTATTTTTTGAAATTTGGATATAAAATCTTTTTCTGTTAGGAAATATTTTTTCAATTTTTGGTTTGACGGCTGAGTGTAAAACGAAATCAATTACAATTTGGTGATCAAAAACATTAAGGTGCTTATCAGAAATGAGCATTCCTAGTATTGGATCTTCTAAACTAGTATGTACAGTTTCTCCATCATCGTCATCATCATCTTCTTCAATATCGTTTTCTTGGTTATTTCCTTGTTCTGTGTTTTCTTCGTTAATGTTGTCGTCGACATTTACAGCCATCGAATTGCTATCATCATCGTCGTTTTTCGGAGTTTTATTAATTTCTTCCATATATTTTAAAAATTCATTACAATGAATCTCTATTCGAGATAGGGAGTCTGCATTTGCATTGCAACTTCCTTTCTTGTATTCAATTATGTAATCAAATTCCTCTAATTTTAAACGCCATCTCACTAATCGTGAATTTGGTTCTTTAAGAGACATAAGCCACTGTAAGGGTTTATGATCTGTCATAATTTTAAACTGTCTTCCAAAAAGATAAGGTCTAAAATACTTAGTTGCCCATACTATCGCGAGAAGTTCTTTTTCTATAACACTGTAGTTTTGCTCGGACTCATTTAATGTTCTCGAGGCATAAGCTACTGGTTTATCTTGACCATTTACTAATTGAGATAATACAGCTCCTACTGCTACATTACTTGCATCTGTAGTTAAAATAAAATCTTTATCAAAATCTGGATATTGAAGTATAGGTTCATTAATTAATACATTTTTACAATCTTCGAAACATTTTACAAATTCTGGAGTGTGTTCTATCTTAGCATCCTTTTTTAAGCATTTCGTTAATGGTTTAGTTAATCTGGCAAAATCTTTTATAAATCTCCTGTAATATCCTAGCAATCCTAAAAATCCTTTTATTTCGCGTGCAGTTTTTGGAATTGGGTATTTGACAATTGCATTAATTTTATCTGGGTTTGGCTTCACACCTTCTGTAGTTACAATGTGACCAAGATAGGCTACTTCCTTTCTGAGAAATTCACACTTATCTAGTTGTATTTTAAAATTATTTTCTTGCAAACGTTTAAAAACTTTGTCTAAATTTACAATATGCTCTTGAAGTGAGGTAGAAAAAATAATTATATCGTCTAAGTAGACAAGACAGATGTCATCTTGAAGACCTCGCAGAATATCGTCCATAACTCTCTGAAAAGTTGCAGGAGCATTTTTGAGCCCAAATGGCATACGAACATATTCATAATGACCATTCTCAACATTGAATGCTGTATTGGGAATATCATCTGGGTGCATCTCAATCTGATGAAAGCCACTAGCTAGATCAAGTGTACTAAAATAGTTGCATCTGCCTAATTTATCAAGTGTATCGGTGATATTTGGTAACGGATATTTATCTGGAATTGTTTTTTCGTTCAGCTTCCT
Source organism: Diabrotica virgifera virgifera (assembly GCF_917563875.1). Taxonomy (NCBI): domain Eukaryota; kingdom Metazoa; phylum Arthropoda; class Insecta; order Coleoptera; family Chrysomelidae; genus Diabrotica; species Diabrotica virgifera. Next base: position 194,594,084 of record NC_065447.1, on the reverse strand, counting down.
ATAGTCTACAACAATTCTCCATTTCTTTTTTCCTGACGCATCTGCTTTTTTTGGGACAGCCCAAATGGGACTACTGTACGCTGAATTACTGGGTCTAATGATTCCTTGTTCCAACATTTTGTTTATTTGACTATTTACTTCTGGTTTATGAACAAAAGGATATCTATACGATTTACTATAAATAGGTAGTTCATCCTTAGTTTTAATAACATGTTTAACTCTATTGGTAAATGTAAGGGGTTTATCTTCGCTATGAAAAAGATTAGAGTATTTATTGCAAATTCTTAGAATATTTTGTTTTTCTTCAGAGTTCATATGAGAGGTACGGATTAAATCTTCGATATTAATATTTTCTGTTTCATCGGCAGGCACTATGTCTGCATGGAATAATTCATGACAATTTTCGTCAAAAGGGACAGTATCGATTGGAGCATCTAATGTGACAAAAATTTCATCTTGAGTTCGGTTAAAGATTTCTACTAGGGCAAAACCGTCTATTGCATTCGAAAGACATGCAGGGATTACACATTTTTGGATTGTTTGATCAGGGATAAATATACATCCTGATTTTTGGGAAACTGGAATTTTGGCTACACTACAAGATAAGGGGTCCAATTTTTGTTTGAAGATTATCTTTAGATCAGATTTATAGTATGTTATCGGGATACTGGAATATGGAGTAGTTAATTGGGAATTTACGAAATCCAACTTAGCGTTTAGATATTTTATATTATCTAGTCCTAAAAGACCATCAAAACTTCTATGAAAGTCAAAAAGGTGAAATTTAATCTTACCTTCCTGATTGAATTCTGAAAAGATGGGGATTTCTGCACAAAAGTCCTTTTTTGTACTTTGAAATACTGCAGAGACAACAAAGGGTTCGTAATAGATGAAATTTTTATAAAAGAAGTTAGCTTTTTCTGGATTTAAGAAAGATTTAGAGGAACCGGTATCTACCAGTAATTTTAAGGGAGGATTGTGAATTTGGATATAAGGCAGTTCTCTTTTATTTGTGGAAAAATTTAATTCTATTAAGTCTGTTGATTTTGAAAGAGGCTGTCTTGAAAATTTTGATTATGCTCTTCGTTAGCATCATCATAAGCTTCTTGATCAGGGGTATTTTGGGTATTTTGATCAATATCGATGGATTCGTACTCGGTATTATACAGTTCTTCGAATGTGAAGTTTTGATTTGGATTTCTGGGGTTGTGGAAATTATTTCTGAATCCTGGTGTACTATTTCTAGTATTCGTACTCATAGGAGTAGATGTATTTGGGGCAAAATTGGGATTTGGTCGCCAAATATTATTTTGAGCTGGCTTGTTAAAGGTTTGAAAATTATTTTTGAATTGGGGAGTACTATTTCTAGTAGATGTACTCATTGGAGTGGGTCGGTTAGGAACAAAATTTGGGTTTGATCGCCAAACATTTTGAGCTGGCCTATTAGAATTATTTTGGAAATTAGGCTGAAAGTTTTGGGGAGTGTTATTTTGGAAATTAGACTGATAGTTTTGGGTATTGTTCCTTTGATACTGATTTGATTGCGAAGGTTGAAAATGTCTATCATTGCGAGGATCTGTTTGAGAATTTGGATAAAAGTTATAGTTTGCGTTTCTAGATCTGTTACTATTATTATTATTATTGAAATTTTGACTCTTTTGGTAGTATTTAATGTTATCTTCTTCTTTAATGAATTGAACAGCTTGTTCAATGGATTTCGGCCGCATTGCCCTAATTATGGGCCCTAAAGGTTCTCTTAAACCCGCTAAGAATGTTTTTAGTGCTTGTTTATTAAAAAATTCTCTTTTATATGTGCGCTCCTGACCAAGATGGTGTAAATCAATATAATTACATATGGAATTTAATAAATCGAGCACCTTCTCATGAAACTGATAAGGTGATTCGTTTGGTTTTTGTTTTAAATTAACAAGATCTTGATTAAGGCAATTTTCATCTCTTTGGTCGGCAAAATTTAAAATTAATGTATTTTTTATACCATCCCAATCAGTATAGCCGCTAATAGCAATAATTTCTTCAGCTCTTCCTTCTAGTTTATTTAAAATTCCGTTCAATAGCAAACAATTTTGAAAACTACTAGGGTTATTTGTATCGAAATAATGCCTTAAGATAGATTCAGTTGCATTTATGAATCTGTAGAGTTTATTTATATTTCCATCAAAACGAGGAATAATCGCCAAATTGGCAATATCTAATTTAGGTACAATAATAGTAGTATTTGAAGTACTTGGTGAAGTCATCCTATTTTTATTTATTACTTTTCTTTCCTATATACTAATCTATCAAAAAATACAATAAAATAATAACTAATACTACACTTGACTATTATTTTCGCAAAAGGATTCAATAGACAAGAGGAGTCTGATAAAAATGAACAAAAAATTTTTAGCTTACCACATTTATGCACTTCTGCTTGTTCCTGGAATTCTGGATGTCCGAATGGAGCCCAAAATCACTGACAGTTTAAAAGTTTATGAAAAACGGAAACCCGGTTCTTTTTTCGTTTAAGAGTTAAAACCCACGAATATCCTCAATGGAATTCGACGAAAAATCCACTATGACTGCGCCACTGATAGTTTCTGCCTTTTCGGAACGATTTTTAAAAACAATTTTTAAAAATACAAGTGCGAGAATTTACTTTATTGCGATCTAATTATTACAATATAAAAAATGCGACTTTACTCTACAAAGAAATATATCAGACTGAATTATATTCAATGAAATGAAATACATTACACATTTGAAAAATAAGCAATAATACACAGGTTGCAGTTTGGAAATAAGGTCGACCATAGTTCAGGTGCTGACACATCGGATTCAGGGTATTGGCCTATATGGGGTCAATGGATATAACTCACGTCAATTACGTCGTCTCGATCTTGTAGGCAAGTAGCCATGCTTTTAGTTGAAAATTCTGAGGGTGGTGTTTGCAAAAATCACAATTTTATATAAATCTGATAGACCAGGGCGGATCTGTAAAAATATTAGTACATTTGGACGTTGAGAGGTGACTCAAATTTTTTTGCAGAAATTACTTGAAAATAACTCAAATAATAATATTTGAGTTATCCTCCCTCTCAAAAAGGTCCGGAACATTGTTTATATAATCAAAATGTCAAAAAATGAAGGAAGAATTCGATTTTTTTCGTCGTTTTTTGATTATAACTTTAAAAGTATTCATTTCCGAGAAAAGTTGTACTGACATAAAAGTTGCATAATTAAATTTCCTACAATATAAAATTGGTTAAATATTTAAAAAATAGTCACCCTTGTTGCAAAATAGCAATAATTGCGAAAAAACTATACAAAAACAGGTATTCGCATTTTACGTTTTTTCAACCATTTATGCTACACTTAGGACCTTCATATTTCACCCAGAAAAACTTTATGATACAGTAAGACCATAAGATCGGTTCAATAGATTTTGCAAAATAAATTTTGCAATCCAGCTTTCGCAAAAAAAAATTCGTTTTTTTAAATTGTTACAGGACTGAAAATAAAGCAGATAGCAAGTTGAAATTTTTTTTGCGTATAGAAGTGTACTGTACCTTTTATTTGAAATTTGCAAAATTAAAATCGATTAACTGTCACGGCGTCAGGAATTTTTTTAAATAAACATTAATTATTCGTGCTACGCGCAGGACAGCGGATAGTTTGCTCTGATTGGGCATTTCAATGACCTTTGATAATGATTGATACATTTTAATTTTTATTACATTTCGATATAAATAAATAAATTTGTTTATTGCAAAATAAAAACACATACTCTATCCTTTGAAATAACACTTTTTTTAGCAAAAACTTTCTTTGTTCATATATTTTAACTTAGAGAATAAAAGTTTATTATTTTTAAACATATGCAATAGTTTAAACAATATTTCACAAACAATAATAAAATTAGTTTGATTTTTGTGGAATTAAAATATTAAAATACAACAAAATATAGAGTAAGAAAATAATGTATTAAATAAAGATTAGAAAAAATTTTGATGGAAATCAACTTGTGTGAATCGAACACCGCTGTCCTGCACGCAGCACCAAAAATTAATGTTTATTTAAAAAATTTCCTGACGCCGTGGTAATTATTCGATTTTAATTTTGCAAATTGCAAATGAAAGGTACAGTACACTTCTATAAAGAAAAAAAAATTCAACTTACTATCTGCTTTATTTTCAGTCCTGCAACATTTTTAAAAAATGAATTCTTTTTGCGAAAGCTGGATTGCAAAATTTATTTTGCAAAATCTATTACACCGATCTTAATGAAATTTACAGTGTTGTTTTACTATATCATAAAGTTTTTCTGGGTAAAATTTGAACGTCCTAAGTGTAGCATAAACGGTTGAAAAACGTAAAATGCGAATACTTGTTTTTGTATGGTTTTTTTCGGAAGTATTGCTATTTTGCAACAAGGGTGACTATTTTTTAAATTTTTAACCAATTCTATATTATAGTAAATTTAATTATGCAACTTTTATGTCAGTACAACTTTTCTCATAAATGAACAGTTTTAAAGTAATATTCAAAAAACCAATAAAAAAATCGAATTTTTCCTTCATATTTTGACATTTTGATTATTTAAACAATGTTCCGGACCATTTTGAGTGGGAGGATAACTCAAATATTATTATTTGAGGTATTTTTAAGCAATTTCTGCAAAAAAATTTGAGTCACCTCTCAACGTCCATCTCAAAACAGATGAGCCCTGGACTATGAGGGTAGAAACACATCTTCAGAATTTTTAATTAGAAACTATTTGCCTACAAGATTGAGGCCAATCTGTCAAATTTTGGCTAAACAAAAACACGCCAATTAATTAACAACTATAGGTTGTCAACAACAATAACAACGCATTAATTCAGAAAATTTTCATTTTTTGAAAACGATTTGCTGAGAGGAAATCAAATTGTTAAATACATACTTCGTAATTCTTTATACATTTGTCTATTTTTAACTTTTAACCCTTCTATAAGGACGCTGGTGATGTAGATACATATTGTTCCTGACGCACATGTGATAGATGTTTATTTATTTTGAAATGGTTGAATGGATGAGGGGGACGTAACGGACTTTGTGGTTTACAGTTTTGTTTTTCTAATGTTAGCCAACAATTAAAATAACACAATCAATGGTAAGAAAATATATCAGGACTTTTTTAGAGTATAAAAACGAAAATGAGTAGGTATGCAGTAAAAAAATACACTGCGTCTGTTTTGAAGTGTGTGTTTTGATTATTCCTATTATTGTTTTAAAAAAAATGTTTTTATTTATTTTATGGAAGAGTATGGGCAAAATTAATAGTTCCTCATTTTCTTGAAATCTTCTTGTTGATCTTTCTGTGTAGGGTATATTCCATGTCAAATCACTCAGGCAAAAACTTTTAGATCTCCGATTTTTTATAGCTTCTGGGGGACGTAAAAATAAGATATTTAGGTCAAAAAATCTTTTTCTTCCTTTTTTCTCAAAATGTTATTTTATGCGATTTTACAATGATATGGTGTTTATTTAGACAAATTTGCATTTTCTATCGTAATGTATCAATGGAAAAAATAATGTTTTATTTAATAGAAGGGACTGAAAAATGTCATTATCTGGCATTATAACAAGTTATTTTGGATTCAGAACAAGTTTTTGATCAAATTATATAGTGTAGAAAACGTTAAAATACCGTTTTTTACATTTTCCTCCATTCCCAAAATACGTCATAATCGATTTGGGTGAAAATTTTCCCATAGATAGCCAAAACCTAGGACTTTAAGTGGTTGGCAGGATTTGACTTATGTTACAATACCAATAAAGTTTCATGCAATATTATCAGACTCAAAAGTATATTAGTCCAGTCGGGATAGCATTTGACCTTGCATGCCGAGCTGCCCAAAATTTTATTTTTCTAATCTTAGGGGGTCAATAGTAGCCCAAATTTAAAATCACGAATGAATTCCTTCGTTACGTTAGCCGCCATCTTGATTTTAAAGGAGAACCGTTTTTGCTCAATATCTCCGCCATTTTTAACTTTTAGACAAAAATGGTAGGAACTGAAATTATTCCAAATAAATCTTATTTTCAATTATTACAATTTCATTTTAACAATTTTTGTCGTGAAGTCGATATTTTCCGAGTTAAATGTACTTACAATAGACGCCTATATGATATGACGCGACAATGATATTACATGTAACTTTTTTGGTGTTGTAATATAATTCAAATCCTTCTAACCACTTAAAGTCCTATGTTTTGGCTATCTGTGAGCAAATTTTCAGCCAAATAGATTATGATGTATTTTGGGAATGGAGGAAAATGTAAAAAAAACTGTATTTTAACGTTTTCTACACTATAAAATTTGATCAAAAACTTGTTTTGAACAAAAATAACTTGTTATAATGCATATAATGACATTTTTGAGTTCCTTCTGTTAAAATATTATGTTTTCCATTCATACTTTACGATAGAAAATGCAAATTTGTTTAAATAAATACCAAATCAATGTAAAATCGCTTAAAATAGCATTTTGAGAAAAAAAAAGAAGAAGAAGAAGAAGAAGAAGAAGAAGAAGAAGAAGAAGAAGAAGAAGAAGACAATTCGACCTTAAATGTTTTATTTCTACATCCCGCAGATGCTATATACCAATTTTCAGACAAATCGGAGATCCAAAAGTTTTTTGTTCCAAAATTGAGTGATTTGAAATGTCCCTGTCATGACTCTGTCCTTCGTGGTCTTCCCACTGATCGTTTTCAAATTGGGAAACCTTCTTTCACCCTACTTTATTTGTTGTCATTCGGCTTACATGATCGAACCATTCTACTCTTCTCTTTCTTACCCAGTTCTTGCTATTCTCCACCTTCATTCCCGTCATAATATATCTATACATCTAGCTCTGTTCTATAGTATCTTACAATCGATTTATCTAAGGGTTTTCATCTCTGCTGTTTCAAGCGTTATTTTTGTCCTCTCTGTATCAGGTCGTGATTCTACGGCGTATGTCATTATTGGTTTGATGACTGGTTTGTAAACTTTGCCTTTCATTTCTTTACAGATATTTTAATTTCTCCATGCGGTTTCATTCAGGCAGTCTGCGGTTATTTAAAAAGCATTAGCCCGAAATTTTACGCCTTCGCTCTTCTGGTTTATTGTATTCTAATGGATAATTCCATTATAAATATAATAAATATATAATATAATAAATTCTGGTTTGTTGTATTCCATTATAAATATAGCGTCCGTGCATGATCTTCGCGACCTAAAACCATGTTGTTCTTCTGCTTATGTTATAATTTTATTCAGTTTGTTTCGATTATAGTCCTTGGGCCCATATATAAAATTATTATTTATGACCACACCGTCGAAACTTTTTGTACTTGTTATTTGGGTGGAGTCGGACAAATTTGGAGCTTGGTCGCATTATGGTAGTGGGGCGTTTGTCTGTCAAGCTGTCACGAAGGTGTCAATTTTATGCAAGAAAAAAATTTATAACCACATTGGTCATTTTATTTAAATTAATGGTTTTTGTCTTAAATAAACAGCGAAAACAATATTGTCGGAAAAAAATATTGGTTCGTATGACGCATCGGACACTCTAAATATTATGTGAAGTTTGTGAAAATAATATATTTATTATGTCAATCTACTGGAACTTTTTTATTTACAACAATTTTTCCGACAAAAATAAGAGGTTATAAGTAATTATATTCTAAATAAAAAAATCTAAGTGGCCGACAAAAATATTGGTGCAAATCGACAGTCGGACAAAAAATTTCATTTTTATTAGTAAACTATACTTTTAAACTACGTGCATTCCTTATTTTCACAACCATTTTTCCGACAAAAGTAGTAGGTTATAAGTAATTATATTCTTAAACAAAAAATGTAATTGTCTGACAAAAATGTTGGGGTTAACTAACAGAAAACTTAAAATTTTTAAAACAGCTTTTTTCGGTTACTTTTGGATCAATTTATTATTTATTTGGATTCTGTTAAAGTTAGCCATGTGGTAATAAATTTATTATTTTCATAAATTTGACATATTTAGCGTGTCCGACGCATCATACGGCCCACTATTTTTGTACGACAAAATTGTTTTAGCTGCTTATATGATAAAAACCATTAATTACAATAAAGTGACAAATGTGGTTATAAATTTTTTTCTTGCATAAAATTGACAACTTCGTGACAGCTTGAGAGACAAACGCCCCACTACCATAATGCACCAAGCTCCAAATTTGTCCACCCAAATAACAAGTACAAAAAGTTTCGACGGTGTGGTCATGAATAATAATTTTATATGTGGGCCCAAGGACTATTAGTCCCCATTTTTGAAGAGAGGCAGGCGCGGATCTAGAAATTCATAATAGGGGGGGGTCAGACTTACCTCAAATATTATATTTTCCAGATTTAGCCATACCTACGACTCACACTTACTCTAACGATAAAATACACTATTAATCCCAGATACCTACAGTATCAAAAAGATTGAGCTCTGATGGGACTCTTTCCGTATTATCAAGCCGTAGTTGCAAGTAAAATAAAACGGAATTGTCATAAATACATATTAAATCATTATTAATATACACAATTTTAAATATGAACTGACAAATGTGACAAAAATCTTTATCTAAGGTCGGGAATAATATAACAATAAAGACAAATATAATAATATAATGGTTTCTACAAGTTGTGAATAAACTAACTATAAACCAGATTTACGGAAAGCAGTACATACGCTACTAAACACAATTTTGTGATACTGGGAACAGTTTGGTTTAACAATACACATAAAGAAAACAAAACTAAGTTATCCTAGTTTATCTAAGAAAACTTACGGTTATCAGTACGAAATGTAAAGTCATATTAACAAGAATCCAGATAAAAAATGAAGATATTGAACAAGTGGACAGAATGAAATACTTAGGAGTCTGGATTAAGGAAAATCTAAATAAGGAATCAGAAATTTAATCAAGAATAGACCAATCAAAAGCAGCCTTTTTGCAGATAAGGAAATTACTAAGTATGAGTAACCAAAGACTCAAATTGCAACTAATATATCGAGTGGTAAAATGTCCACTTTACTCTATTCTTCTTCTAAGGTACTGACAGAGGCGGCTTTACCTATTGTGCAGGGTGTGCGGTGCACACGAGCGCCGGGATGTTGGGGGCGCCGAGCGCCAAAGAGCGGGTCCTTTACTTTGTTTCAACATAAAATATGCTTTCAAATGATTAATGAAAAATTACATTGGCACTTAAGCGCGATTTATAGATTACCGTCCGCCCGGCTGTCCGTCCAACGGATGGGCGGCAATCTTTTGATTCATTTGAAGACACACCGACAATGTTTCCGAAATGGGTTGTGGAATCTATAAAGGTCAAATTGCTTGGGACTTGCCGGGCATTTTCAAAGCCGTTTGTACACGTGTCGCGGGGTAATTTTGCGAAATAAGCTTTGACGGAATGGATTAAGTTAAAGTGTAAATATAAAGTGAATCGGCTTTCTTTTGATTAAAATTATTTAAAACGAAGATTTTCTTTTATTACTACCACAATTATTGCGACTTTCAGTAAAATCAGAGCGCGGAGTCAACATTGTCGCAAAGTCTTTTAACAAATTTATCAGTAGTAACTATTGAACATGAAATAAAAATTGAATTAAGTGATATTATTCAAGATTTATTAATGCAAAAGCACGAAAAGTATCTTTTTTATAATTATATGTTGTAGTATGTGCATCCTGTAATAATTCGTTAATAAATTATTATTTTTTTATTAATCACAAAGTTGTTCTTTTTTATTCATCTAACCAATTCCTTCCTAAAAGTACTATTTACTCGTGTACTGAAACTTGTCAAATTTCCTTAACCAATTTTCAACCTTACCTCATAGATAAAAATGTTCATTTTTAATTAAATATTTTTAACAGATTTGTGTAGGTTGTTCTTACGCCGTGCATACCTATTAGGTATGTGCAAGTACTTGGAAGGGAAACGAGAAACGACCGTGCGCGAGTCGCGGAGAAATATTGCAACTATCTTAAATAATTCATATCGTCAATTGAAATTGTCAAATTGACGTATATTTCATACCTTCTGTCATTGAAGCAGAAAAATTATATATTGCTCCACAATATTGATATGATACGCAATTATTATATAAAGGTAAATTTAATTAATTGTATTTTGCTTGCAGTACTGCATTTTAATAACTAATTTTATTTACTACATACAATTGTTTACGTTTGCATAACATAACCTGCATCTTATTTTTTCTTCTTATTATTTTTTGGACTATGGCCTTGACAATTATCCAGCAACCAGGACTAATATAATAGGCCAATATAATTAAAAGTGCGAATAAAAGTACAGAGCGTAGAAATAGAGGTCGCTTTGCCGAACTTGCACGGTCCCAATTGGCTCCTGACATCATTTAATATTGCACTATTAATTTGCATCTGGATTTTTATTTAAAATATAAGCGTACCTAATACCCTCTAATACTCTATGTACTAGTGCTAGGTAGGTACCTATTCGACTATTCCATTTTGACTGCGCGTCTACCAAAGGGCGCCAGGGCATCGACTGCACACGGGCGCTACATGGGCTAGGGCCGCCTCTGGGTACTGAAGCTTGGACTGCTAATGTTGACATAATTAGAAAGTTGGAGACTTTTGAGATTTGAGATGTGTTTTCTTAGAAAATTTTTGAAAATACCATGGACTGATCATATATTACGAACGAAATGGTTTTGCAAAAACCGGAGGAGACAGAGAACCTTTGACCACCATTAAAAGGAGGAAAACAGCATATTTTGGGCACATACTTAGAAATGATAAATACGATTTGTTATAGCTAATTATGAAGTGTAACATCGAAGGAAAAATGGGTCCTGGCAGACGACAAATGCCCTGGCTAAAAACATTCGCGACTGGACCGGGTTTAACACACAGACGCTTTTAAGAAAAGCAGAAGATAGAGACGAATTTGGAATTCGTCAAATGATGGTATAAATGAATATTATGTACGTTAGAATGGTACAAAAACAATGAATTAACTTTGAATGACAGAATAATAGTAAATAATAATGATATCTAATAAAAACAGATTCGCACAAAATGCATTTAATAAAATGTAATGCAATAAAGTAAATATAAATATACAATTATACAATACAGTTTATGAACTGCATTATGTCGGTTTGAATCTTTCGTTTGGACATGTTCACTATTAATAATTAATGAATAATTATTAGTCAACGCTAGCAAACACAATTCACGACTTTTAATCTCACTGGTCACTTTTTTTCCAACTGGAGGTGTAAAGATTAACGTTTCTACCATCAATGAGTAGGTATGCGCCCCTGGATTATCTAGTAAAATTCAATTTTTTATATCTTTATTATACCTACCGCAAATTTGAAACGTGACTTTTCATGAGGTAAGGCTTATACCCAGTGTACATAATGTATTTGCATTTTAAGATATCATTTCTGTTATTCTTTGAATTGAGAAAAGTATTTCAGTTGTTTATGGCTCCATCTGTACCCAAACAAATGCGGCTTCAATTTATTTTTTAGAAAAGGCTGGTTTTATTAGATTTTATTGCTTCTTTCAATAATTCTTTGGAAGCGGTTGTCGTTTAATTTAGTGTTCTACTGATGGCTTAAAATTTAGAGTTTACAGAAAAAAATAATAAATAATAAAAAAATACTTATAGACTAAATACAGTAGGGGGGTCTACAGACCCTTTGACCCCCCCTGTATTCGCGCCTGAAGAGAGGTATTAGGATGATTGATCTCTATTCTCGTGTTATTCTGTTTTGTTGTATTATTTTTTTAAATTAGGTTTAATACAGTAGTTCTTTGGTCAGATCTGGTCTCCGTAGTTTTTGAGTTTGTTCGGTATTCTATTGAATCCTATTGAATTTATATTTCTCATTTTCTTTAATGCTTCCTTTACCTCTCCCACCTAAATGTTTATTTCTTATTTTGTCGTCACCTCCGGTGTTGGTAGTCCATTATCGTCACCTTTAGCCAATAGGGGCCGAAAAAAATCTGCCCATATTTCCTTCTGAACGTGTTAGTCCTGTCGCCAGGGGGGGTACAACGGCCTCGTTAATTCAGATGGACTTACCCAAGTTTTTTTTATGTATTTTGACCCGTAGAACACGAATTTTTTGGGTAACAGTTGATCCGGATGTCGATAAGATTGTTATAGACCAAGAACTTGAGGAATCAAATAACAGCGATTTTTGGCAAAACAAAACAATATTTTGTATTTTTTGGGTCATTTTAAGCAAAAAATATTTCTACAAGTTTTTTAGTAGGATGCACAGTTTTCGAGATAAACGCGGTTGAACTTTCAAAAAATCGAAAAACTGCAATTTTTAAACCCGAATAACTTTTGATTAAAAAATAAAATAGCAATTCTGCTTAGCGCCTTTGAAAGTTCAAGTCAAATTATGTCGGTTTTGATTATTTGCATTGCTAAAAATTTATTGTGTTATTGTTAAACAAAGCTACAAACAACTAGTGCGTGAGTGATGTTTCTATGATTTCTCATTTAAAATCGAACGAGTAGGTAGAATAGGTACTAGTGCAATCAAGACTATTTCTACGTTACATGCGGTAAAACGCATGTAAAAGCACGGGAAACCCTACGTGTTTATAGCTTTGTTAAACAATAAAAAAATAAATTTTTACCAATGCAAATAATCAAAACCGATATAATTTGACTTAAACTTTCAAATGCGGTAAGCAGACTTGCTATTTTATTTTTTAATCAAAAGTTATTCGGGTTCAGAAATTGCAATTTTTCGATTTTTTTAAAGTTCAACCGCGTTTATCTCGAAAACTGTGCATCCTACGAAAAAACTTGTAGAAATATTTTTTACTTAAAATGGCCCAAAAAATACAAAATATTGTTTTGTTTTGCCAAAAATCGCTGTTATTTGATTCCTCAAGTTCTTGGTCTATAACAATCTTATCGACATCCGGATCAACTGTTACCCAAAAAATTCGTGTTCTACGGGTCAAAATACATAAAAAAAACTTGAGTAAGTCCATCTGAATTAACGAGGCCGTTGTACCCCCCCTGGCAACAGGACTATGTTTCGTTTTTATTAATTCGTTCATTTTAACCTCAAAAATTTAACGTCAAAATAAATTTATTTTAAATCAAAATTGTGGCTTACTCCTATACTAGTAAAAATAGTAAAATATTAAAAAAATATATTCTAGTGAATCTGAAAAAAAATTGTATGAAACTGAAAAAAAATCTAAAATAGATAAAAAGTTCCTGAAAGAAGTAGGAGAATAGGCCTATAGAATACCTTATAGGAGAGGCAACCATATTTATGTCACCCTATAAACTTATAAAAAATATTCCACATAGGCATAAAGACGGGTAGGCTTGTAAGACTGGTATGGGAGGAGATTCCTACAGGAAAAAGACCACTAGGACGTCCCTGAATGCGATGGAGAGATAACATCCAATCAGATCTTCGAAAAATGAACATTCCATTTGACCCTAGGTTGATGGAAGACCGAACAAATTGGAAGAAAGTTGTACAGTCAGCCAGGACCCACCCAGGATTGTAGGGCTGCGTGATGATGATGATAAAGACGAAGTGGTAAATATGATTACACTGGTAAACACACAGTTTGGTGCCGGAAATTTTTTACTTTTTCTAGTTAATTTGGGTATGCTGAATCCAAAAATTCCACCAGATTTGCTCTATCAGATCGCTTTCAGAAAATACGACAACAGATTACATTTCTAACATATAGGGTAATTTAACGCAACACTACTTACATATATGTAGTGATGCTACCCATCAAATAAACAAAACACGAATAAAAAGTAATATATTTATTGTACAACATTATACTTACAAAAATCATGACACATATCTACCAAAAAACTTAACTTCCTTTTATATGATTTTCTTGCAAAGGCTTTAAAAGCACGGTCCCTTTAAAGACTCCAGCAGTAATCTGCCATCATGTGATTGCCCCATCTCCCCTGATACCCCTCTTCCATCGTTTTGGTATCTTGGTGGAAGCGTTCCCCTTGTTCCTCACTAGGTCAACAAGATTTTCGGGGAAACGGTCTAAATGGCTGTAGAGGTATTTCAATTCTCATATGACAACCGTGTTTGTTAAAGTTGTTGAGCATTTCTTATACTCTAATGCCCAATTGGTATACTTCCATATTTGTTGCCATTATGTAGAAGAACACACTTTAAACTTCGTTTGGAATTGTCCATAAAAAGATGCCAGTGATCTGGTGTATACTCAGATACACCCATTTCTTCTAACAGTCCTTTAATATGGTTATAAAAAACCATATCATCTTGCTGAGAAAAAAAGGCAAACGATACTTTTCTCTATTACGGTAGTATGTAATTTTGGTGTCTGGGTGAAGAACATTCCTTTGTTTTAGTCTGGAGGCAAGCAACTCAGAAGAATCCTTTGGAAGGTTCAAAGCTCTGATAAGATCGCTTAGCTCTTCCTGAATAAAGCGCTCAAGAGGTGTTGAATCCCCTTCAAAATCACTGTCGTCTTCTCAAATCTATTAGTCTGTAGTTCGTCAGATAACATTTTGACATTATCCTCTGGTAACGTAAGTAGACTGCTAAATATTGGAATGGGTGTCTGCTCAAGCTGATGTGGAATTGGTCTTATTGCTGAATTTAGGTTAGGATGGTCTTTGCTGAATCGGTAAAATGATTTTTTGGTTCTCTCCATACCCTTGGAACACCAAACTTTAAACATTTTCGTTGTCCTTTCGTCCATTGACGCAAGTTTTCAAGACAAGCTTTGCACACTACATGTGGAGCCCAGGATTTATCTTGATCTCCTAAATGAACACCAAAATAGGCTTGATATACCCTTTTGTCCATTTGCCCATTTGTCTTAGATTTTGTTAAGTTTTTTTATAAACATATTGCAATTATAGTGGTGGAATATACAGAAATGTAAGAATATTTAAGTATTTGATGAGTATGATATATTTCGAAAACTAGAGCTGATACAAAGAAAAGGTTTGTATTTTTCGAATCAGCACAGATGAGTTAACTAAAATCAGTTGATTTTTTTCTGCAGCAAGACAAATTTTTTTTTTGTTGGGCTGTGTTATTCGTGGTTATTTCTCAGAAGCTTTACTTAATTAAAAACGTCTGGAATGGGAATATTCTCGAAGAAAAATTTTTAATTGGGTGATAACCAATTTAATGAAAGTAATTGTTAAAGGAGAAGGTAGACATGGAGAAATGGTTGGAAGCAGTAAAATAAAACTTGTCAGAAACAAGCGTAACTGATTGGAGAGAAAAAACAAGGGATCGGAAAAAGTGGAGGGAAAACCAAGTTGTTGGAAACCAGTGGCATGTAGCGCTGTTGTTTATAGAATTGTCCAAAAAAGTGGTAGATAGTCTCTTATTCTTCTTATTTTTCTTAAATCCGTCAAGACTTGTTATTCCCTAGCACTTGGCCGTAGGGTTTTTGGACCATACCTTGTTTTTTCTTAAACTCTCTTTAAAGTCCTGTGGCCTGAACGAAGGTCAATACTTTTCTTATTGCTAGTTTTAGAATTACACATTGCAATGGCTTAGGATGTGTATGGCAGCCTCTTCTTTCATTTCGCGCTTTCTGTATCATGGTTCATTCACCTTACCTAGTATAGCTTGTTTTATTAAATGACAATTTCCAGTCACCACTTCAGTGACCATTTTGATATCTCGTTTATCGAGGTTCATTATGAAATCAATGTATAGATATTATCACGATTTTCATTTCTTTTAATGATTCCTTATTAGCTACTTCTAAACCTCGTTTTTCGTATCATCTTTAGGGATGCCACAGAAAGATTCTAGGCCTACAAAGATTTCTCTCGAGCCTTGTTTTGCCAACAGATCTGCTCGTTAATTCCCATGCTCCCCTGCACGACCCGACACCTATATTAAAGACACTTTATTGCCTTTTGTCAGGTAGTTGAGGAGATCTTTGCAGTTCTTCACCAGTTTTGATTTGGTAAGTGGGTTCTTTACTGCCAGAATAGCCGTTTGGCTATCTGGGTAAATGTTGATTGTCTTTGCTTTGGGGTCTCCATCTATGATTTCATCACTACAAGAAACCAAAGCAAAATCTTAGCCTGGAACACAGAGGCTGTAAGATTTATTATAATTATGTATATATTTGCACAAAGACTTCTGATTCATTACCATGGACAGTTTTAGGTCCGTCAGTGGACTATATTAACTCCCCATTAATATTTGGGACTTTTTTGGTAGATAGTAAAATATAAAGAGGCACTGGAGGTCTCCAAGGATGGAGTCAAGGTGAATGGCGTAAATATCAATAGCATCAGATACGCCGATGATACGGTGTGGATTGCGGCTTCCGACTTGGGTCTACAACGACTCATCGACAAGACCAACTCGACCTGTGAGCAATTTGGTATGAAAATAAACATTAAAAAAACCAAAGTGATGTCAATCCGAAAAAACCAAAATGTACCTCAACCTTGCACAATAAATGGGTAGAGGAAGGTGGGGCAAAATTATCCCCCTATGGAAAAAAATTATGTAGAAAAGATCTGCAAATATTGTAACATCCGCCTTTTACTCAGGATGATGTACACAATTTATCTACCTAAAACTATATATGATTTGGAGGAAGTTTTATTAATACAACAAAAAACATCATGTTTTCAAAAAAGTGCGAGAGGATCGTTTTACCCCTAATGTGCGGGTAAAATGATCCCTATGAAAAAGAATCGTACAAAAAGGAACATTAAGCTTTTTACGTAACAGGACATGCTAAACACTAAAGTAATACAAGTAGAAAAAGTTATAGACTAAGTTTCCGTCGAACCTTACCTAAAGGTGAGTCAGAACACATGTCACACACAAAAGTTGAATTTTCTTCGTCGACTCCAGCGCACTGATCATGGGCCCACTTTGAACAGGTGAAACACTGGATCCATCCTTCTCCTCCTGCAGATCTAGAATACTCCTCGGAGCAATATAGACATATGCATTTTGATCATCATCCTCTGTTTCTGAAGAACTAGAATTATTTTGTTTCTTTGCCTTGGCTGTTTTCTTAGCTACCTGAATGGCCCTTTTCTTTTTTCCTTTTGTTTCTTTCATCTTAATGTTATCTTCAAGTGCATCTTTATACGGCGTGCTGGTTAAAACTGAACTTCCACAAGACTTTCTTTGGGTGGTGTTGCGTTTGCCTTTAATTTTTGGAAGCGGATGGCAATCTTGAGGTGTTACAGAAAAGGACAAATGTGCTTCATCTCGAATCAACTTGTCCGCGTGATGCGAACTAGGTCCTGGTATTGGATTTGTGAATGGATCATTAGGTTGAGGTAGTTCTTCAAGTGTCTCATTACTTGTGCAGCTAAAAAATAACTTTCCTGGAAAACTTCAGGTTCATATGGAAAAATTCCTGTTTTACGGAATCCGTTAATTCCGTTGGTTGGTATACAGGCTTTTAGATAACCTTCGCAGAATATTTGACTAATTTGAAACACGGTAACCGTTCTTCCAGGGTGAATATTTAACCACTTTTCCAGTGCCTGGTCTAAATAAGCACTAATAGGACCCATAACTGCAACATCCAGAGGCTGGAGCTTGTGTGTGCAGTGAGGGGGAAGACATAATATAGTCACAAAATTTGCTCTGGCTTTCAAAATAACATAAAGATTTCTTGTATGCGACAAATGCCCATCTAATATGAGTAGAACTGGATCATTCTCACTAGGTTTTACAAAGGACAGAAAGTGATCAAACCACTGTGTAAAAACTTCTACTCGCATCCATCCACTATCATTGCACGTAAAAACAGTACCTGGAGGTGCACCATCTGTTAGTTCTGCCTTCATTCGTTTTCTGTTAAAAATCAGCATTGGTGGCACAAAACTTCCAGCAGCTGATACGCAAATAACTGCTGTTGTTGAAACACCGCGCTCAGCTGAAGTCACACGGGATACTTGCCCTGAGCCCTTCCTGGATAAAATTTTTGAGTTACGACCAGGGACATTAGAAATTGAAGTCTCGTCGACATTGTAAATCCTGTGAGGTGGATAGTTATGTTTTGTAAAAACATCTGTAACAAGATTAAAAAACTTCGTGACAACGGATTTATTGAAAGCTCTCGCTCTGGCGGCTGAAGTAGCTTCAGGACATCTTAGATCTGTGGATTCAGGACATATTACCAGTCTTTACCAGCTGCCTTTTCAACGTGCGAAAACTTGTGAGAAATCTTATTTTGTTCAGCAAGTTGATAAGCCGGTTGTCGCAAATCCCTTGTTGTTAAACCATACGTCCTACTTTCAAGATCCAACAAGTGTGCTACTAATTCTTGTTCTTGTTCAGGCAAAAAAAACTGGTCTCCACCTTCCATGTGATTTTTTTTCTTTTTTGGCAACTTTATTTTTATCCGTAGCACGCCGTTTAAGTGACATTATTGTCACGTTAAAGATCCGTGCTGCAGTTTTGACAGGCATTCCCTTTTTAACTTCTTCCAATGCATTTTTCATATGGACTGGATCCCAGCTTTGTTTATCAGTCTTACGTTGATATGTGCGTGGCATTCTCAAACAAATAAGAAATCTTTAACGACTGTGATTTGATTAAAAATAAAAAATGTACATTTTATGAGATACGGGGTAAAATGATCCCACTCGCGAGCAGGATCATTTTACCCCGCAGTAGAGGGATCATTTTAACCCATTATACACCAAATATCCTAACCTTGAATATAGCCTAAGTTATAACATTAATAAAATAAATGAACTTACATTTCAATCCAGCTATTTAACCTCAACGAGTAATGCCCAACACAATCAGTTTTCAATGATTAAATCACTAGATATTAATCGTAAATTTAACAGCTTTTTTTAGATCGGGGTGGAAAAATTTTAACCTTCGCTTGTTGCTTGTCTGGTCGGAACTAAATCCCGGTCGGCTGTACCGCATATTGAAAGGTGGTGCAAGGTGCATAGTTGTCATATCTCAGTACTTCGGTAGATTTGCGAATACGGCCAGAAAACGAGGGATCATTTAGACCCGAAGGGAATATTTTACCCCACTCTCCCCTAAATTTTAGAACAAGTCAATAGATTTAAGTACTTGGGATGTTGGATCGATAGCAGCCTAAATCCTGATCTAGAAATAAGATCGAGAATAGAACAGGCCAGAAAATCTTTCGAAAAAATAAAAAAACTGCTTTGTGATTCTCAAATAAAACTCGAAATTCGACTACGTTTATCCAAATGCTACGTCTGGTCGACTCTTCTTTATGCAGTTGAGACATGGACCCTTAAAACATCAACCGTAAATAAGTTGGAGGCCTTTGAAATGTGGATCTTCCGGAGAATTCTCAAAATTTCGTGGACATAGCATACCTTAAGCCTTAAACGAAGAAGTGCTGCATAGAATAGGCAAGGCATGAGAACTTTTCAACACAGTGAAAGTTAGAAAAACATCATACCTAGGCCACATACTGAGAAATAATAAGTACCAATATTAAGGTCGAGGAAAGAATCGAGGGAAGGAGAGGACCAGGAAGAAAAAGACTTCGTGGCTCAGAAACATCCCACAATAGACAGGGCTAAGTTTTGAACAGCTAATAAGAACAGCTGAAGACAGAGAAGAGTTTGCAATTGTAGTAGCCAACCTCCATTGAGGAGACGGCACTTTAAGAAGAAGAAAGTAAAATATAACAAAGGTGTCTTTCATAATCCAATATAAAATTCGGGCTTACGCCAAACTTTTCAGGGCGCAGCCAACAAGAAAAATATTCCGAAGTACGCCCCTGAAATAAGTCGTTAAGTACTATTTGATGGTAGATTAAAATTCGAAAATAGTTCTTTGTTTATAATATTTACCAAGTATACTTCTATAAATTTTACCTGTTCACATAAGCCTACTGTGAATCTTCATAAAAGTGACAAAACAAACTAAACGCAAAAGGCTTATGTTGTGACATGCCTAATTCTATCTAAGTAGGCACGTAAAAGAAAGGTACTAAAGTTAGAGAAAGAAGAATCATAAAACTATTTATTCTAATCCTTTTGCACAGATAACAGTTGTAGTATAAATATCTGTTGACTGAAACTCTGCGGGTATCAATATTTTTATATTTTTAAATGAGGATTAAAACGTCAGGTTTTATAACCGGAATGGAGAACAGTTATTGGAAATTTTCTTTTACAAATTTTATCGAGAATATTATCATTTTTAGGAATTCCAAATATACAGTGCGCTGGAATAATCAAAACGCTCGGGCAGGTCGATTTTTAAAATAATCATAGTATAATAGCAACAATATTTCGAACTTTACGCGAACCCTCTTCAGGTGACATTCATAACTTTAATTTTTGTAAACGGAAAAGTATTACATCATGTGACACCTCATTTAAAAGCTTTTGAAATACCGATGTGAAAAATGTATAATACTTAAAGCAATATTAAATAAATTCAACATTTCAACAACATTCAAAACAACAAACACATTGAGATCTTCTTTATCTACTTCTACTAATGAACAAGAAAGAACAAATAATTGTATTTATAAAATACCTTGTGAATGCAAACATTTTTATTTAGGTGAAACATCAACACCATTAAACGTTAGAATAAGTGAACGTCTTATATTAAAAATGGAGAATTTGATAGATCTCAAATATATCAAGACGCATGGGACAATGAACATAATGTGTTCAGTGAAAAGATTCAAGTATAGCCCTGAAAGAAAAAGTTTAGTAAAAAGAGAAAAATCAAAGAAGATAATCTCTAATTATGTTAAATGAAACCTAAATTGTGTCGCAAATTCCTCGGCAGAATGCACTAGGATGTGGTTACCCATATTAATAGAGGAAGTCAATAGAAAGAAAATACCACGATTAGTAAGTCAATAATATATCGAGATTAAATAATTTATATTTTAAAATAACACATATGAAATCAGTTTGGTGTTAATTTTGAGAGTAAACTGAATATAAGATCAAATACTTACAATGTCGGAAAAGTATCATAAGGTTTTTTCTGGTTTTTCCTCGTGATTTACTATGGTTTCACTAACATGAGAATTTTATTGTCACCATTGCACTTGGTTGTCTTTTTAAAGACAAATCACATGCTATGATTTTTTCTGACGGATGTTTTTGAGTTAAAGTTGATTTCATGTAATCCAATGAACTATCTTCCAATAAAGTCGTCCCAGGAACGCAACTCATAAATATTGACAATATCATTTTAAACTCGTCTACTTTAAAATTATGACTGAATTGTGAATATGAATGAGTCAGATTAAACTAAATTATTAGAAGATATTTTTTATCTAGCAACATAAAAAAAAATTGTTTAATTTATTTATATTTTGTATTTCGATAACGACATTCGAAGTGGAAGTCGAAACGTCAATAAAATCATTTTTCAACTTAAATTGTGGCTTATTTCTCAATTAGAATAGTAAGTTTAATACGTACCTTGCAACAATTTAATGATTTTTTTGTTCGTTTCAGTTAATTTTTGTATAACAATGTTTACCAATGAAGTTTTTTTACCAATGATAGTTTAGTTGCTATGCAACGAATGAACATCATTAGGTAAGTTTTTTGACCAGATCTAGAGGTACGTAGGTACATTGAAACTCTTTCTCGCATAATTTAGATTCTGTAAATTTTCGAACCAAAGTATTAAGTACTTATACATTTTTGAAA
This sequence comes from Diabrotica virgifera virgifera, assembly GCF_917563875.1. Classification (NCBI taxonomy): domain Eukaryota; kingdom Metazoa; phylum Arthropoda; class Insecta; order Coleoptera; family Chrysomelidae; genus Diabrotica; species Diabrotica virgifera. Next base: position 194,572,354 of record NC_065447.1, on the reverse strand, counting down.
CCAATATTTCAAAGGCTTTTAAATGAGGTGTCACTTTCCCATTAAAAAAATCGAATTTATTACTGTAACCTGAAGTGGGCTCGCGTAAAGTTCGAAACATTAGTATCGTTCGCGGTACCTGTTCAGTACTTGTCCAGGATTACTTCGCATGCGCACTTTAAAAAAGAGCGTTCTTTTTATTAAAGTGCGCATGCGATTTTTAAAGTGCGCATGCGAAGTAATCCTGGACAAGTACGGAACAGGTACCGCGAACGATACTATTGATGCTATAATATACATACTATGATTATTTTAAAAATCGACTTCTCCGAGCGTTTTGCTTATGTGCTAAAAATAAATAAGTTAATAGGGGGCGTAACACTTATTACAGCGCACTGTATAAAAAAACATTGACTAATACTATTGTATTTTTATATAACTTCATTTGATCACCTCTTGCATTATGTTAACATTGTCACATTCATTTTTTTTAAGTACGAATGCTATTAACCCATTTATGCCCAATGGGTCGTTAATGACCCATCTAACAAAAATATGTTCCAAGCATATATGTCGAAATTACCAGTCGCCGTTTGTTTACAGGTTCATTCCTGACTATGCAAGTAAGCAATTTATTTAGTGCAAACCGTTTATTTCGCTCGTAGTGTTCGTATAGTGTACGTCAAAATAGAACTTGAATAACGTTCGTAGTATGGCTTCATTCAAACATTTCTAAGTACATTTAAATAAATTATTTTATTATTTAAATTCATTTTATATAGTTAAACATAAGTTGTACTAACACATTATAATATTACTAGTATGAAAATAATTTTATACATGTCATAAGTATGATATTATATTTTGATGGGTCGTTAACGACCCGTTGGGCACATGACATATCATAATGAGAAAATGTTTTTTTAGTAAGAAACCATTATCTACTGCAGACATTCTGGAGGAAATAAAAAAAATTGAAAATAGTGAGACTATACTGGATGATAAATATATCGCTGATGTTTGAGATAAATGGCTTAAGTCAGAATTTCACAACAATCATGTTTTGATGTTTAGGTCTACAACTGTTGTATCAACATGTTATCTAATGAGCATGGAACAGCCAATCCAAAAAGCAAGACCCGTGTTGAGCTGCCCCCCCCCCCACTTACAAAAATTAAAAAACAGATGGCCCTGATTTATGAGCTATTTATGAGCTTTCATATTCCGCAAACTAAAAATTTTGAGCTCGTTCCAGTGAGCAGGAATTTAATACTTTAGTGGGGGGGCTGAGTACTTAAAAATAGGAATATTGAATCGGTTTTTGCGGCGAATTACGAGCTATATGAAATTATATAGTTTCGATTTTTGAGCTCATCCCCTTCACCCCCAAACAACCCTTTAATTGATTTAACTTAAGAGAAAAATGCTGAGAAAACTTAAAATATATCGTATTGCGGATATAATTCCTATAGCTTATATACTCTAAGAATAAACTATTAAATCACGTGCATTTCGATTATTGAGCTACAACCCCTTCGCAAGAAAACCACCCTATCTACCCGGCTTAAGAGAAAGTTGTACTTAAAATGCATTAAATTAATTATTTGTCGACTACATATCATTTAATAATTTATAAGCTTCCAAATTACGCGCATTTAGATAACTAAATTGCAATTTATTTTGTATAGTGCAGTCACTGAAGGTAAAAATCAACGATTACCTTCAATTTCGGTGAACCTTCATCGATTTTCACGAAAATTGGTCAGTGGTTAGAGGATACGTCAAGAGTGCTGGATGTTTGTGTAACTAATGCTTGGACACCAGCACGACAGTTTGGATATAAAAATGACAATTCAGAAGTTAGAAGACATATAGTTCTATCCGTACATAAACATAAAGTCGTTCTATCCGTTCTGCTGGACCTCAAAATATTGCAGTAATTCCTGCTCCATCCCCATCAACACAGTATGTAATTAGTACTGGTGCTCAAAGAAGGATATGTCGTGTATGTTCAAGTAAAACTACAAAAGCATACGATAAATGTGAAATTACACTCCACGATAAATTCTACAAAGATTATATCAGTAGTAATTGCACAAGAGCTCTGAAATTATTGAATTTTTCCCCAGTGACACTTTGACAGTTTTAATTTCACGAGCCGAAGGCGAGTGAAATTATGTCAAAGTGTCACGAGAGCAAAAATTCTATATTAATTTCAGAGATCGTGTGCAATTTGTTGCGATTATTTCATGAATAAAACTGTTCAAAACCAAAATTTAATTTTAATTTATTTATGTAAGTACAAAGTACCATTAAACACACAGTTTTATAAATATAATATGACGATTGAAAGTCATCACTTTTATAATTTTTAAAACATTAATTGTCATTAACGTCACTGAATGTATTTTTTCGTAGCAACGAAGGGCATCTGACGTAATATGCTTAACGACGGCATATCGTTGATTGGGAAGAATAGTATGATATTTCAAAAACATTAGGTTTACAGAAAAGGCAATTAAAGATTGAGATGGGTTATGAGATCGGATTACTTAAGCAATACAATATTAAATATCCTCTTATCAGAATAATTAAAACTTACAGTATTAACTGACAATATGGGTTTTACATCCAATCCATTTACCACCCCCAACTCATATTTTTTATCCCCATTTTGAGTTATAATACTTTTCTCTATAAAAATGTTGTACTATTTCACAAATATCAGGTTATTGGGGACAATAAAACGGATCAGTTTAAATGTTTTATTAGAGTTTAAACAACAATTAATGAAAAAAATCGCAGTTATAGTACAATACCAATATAAAGAAATAAAAAATTTGGGCCCCCATTAAAAAAGTGAAAGTTTCTACAAGTTAGCGTAAAAATCTCTATAGTATTGTGGCATAACCGCTACATTTTTTTTTTCAAGAAGAGAGAGCAGGCCAGCTTTCTTTTTTCACTCATTCCCACTTTCTTCTTTTAAGCTTGTTTTAGAGTAATGTCACGTGCTGATGGAAGTCGTCGTTTGCTTTGAAGACTCATCAGAGGATGATGAACACGTACTGGAAGAATAATTTGGGTCGCCCGAGATGTTATCAAAGACTGAAATACTAGAAGACCTGGTTGATATGGAAGACGAAGAGCTGCTACTGTCCTTTGCACGCTCCCTACTGATTGTAAACGTTGGTCCTATTTCATCTTCAGTACCTGTGGTTTCGTCGATAGTTGGACTTTTTTGGTTTTCTTTGTTTTCAAAATCAACAGCAATATGAAAATATTGTCCGTACTGTTTTTCAGCTAAAGGAGAAGCAATTTTAGAACTTTCATTTATAACACAGTAGTACATTGTAACTTGTTGGTGACAGAATCATTGACTATATGATTATTATGGTTTTCACTTTCGTCGATAGTTGGACTTTTTGGTTTTCTTTGTTTTCAAAATCAACAGTCATATAAAAATATTGTCCTTATTGTTTTTCAGCTAAGGGAGAAGCAATTTTAGACCTTTCATTTATAAAAGTAGTTTCTTGTAACTAGAACTTCTTTCTTGCTTCTAGAACAAAATACATATTAGCTATTAGGCCCATAAAATTGTGCAATCAACGCATATATTTATTAACTCTTTTCTGTACACTGGATGAAAATTTTAACCACTTACTAATCTATTTTTATCAATTTACACCTACGCGAGAGGTTTGTATTAGGTACTTATTTTCTCTGTTCCTATTAAGTAATGTTATCTTTAATTGATGAAATTCCCACAGTTTAGATTTCGGCTTACACTCGAATGTTTATCAGTTTGTTGTTTCTTGAAAAATGAAGTCATTTAACACGTGCAATCGAATAAATCTATGAAAAATCTCGTATTGCAAAGAGTTTTAGAAGAAACGAAAATCCTAGTTTAAGTATCTAGTAAGAAAAAAAATATTTTAAGGAATAGAATAATAAAACCAAATAATTTCTTGGATTTGAGTTAAATTATGTCGAAGACAATGTTAACTAAAAATATCACGTTATACTTAGGGCAAAATTATATTCACAGGTGTACTTATTTTATTCAAAAGTATCATATTATTTGTAATCATCATACTGACCAAAATTATAATAAAAATAAATGCTTACTTGTTAAAGAAGAGTATGATATTTTGAAATATAATTCTCTTGCTCCAAAAATATTCACTAATAAGATGCAAGCAGTGTTAATCTTTTGACTTATAATAGTATTGATTAAATAAAAATGACCTAAACTTAGCACGAACTGTAGACAACTGAGTTACCCGAGTCTTCTCCACAGCGGTTGTGTGGAAGTGGGACATGCCATAGTTGGTCATAGAGCTCTCTAGTGCTTGTCGTTTAAACTGCACTTACAATACTTTTCTCCATAATAGATATATTCATTCTGAGTAGTTTTTTGATATAAACTAAAAATGAACGATTTTTGACTTATCATACTATTCTTCCCAATCAACGATATTATCAACAATTATCACCTTAATTTGCATTTCTGTAGCTTTCTATTGGTCAGAATGAAATAATCATACAAACTATTTTAAGCCTTAAGTAATATAATTAATATATGCCTGCTTCATTATTTTAAAAATAAAATGTAATTGCAAAAAATTATTATTTTTATTTTGTACCCCTATGTTCCTAACGGGTCGTTAACGACCCAGCATGTTTTTCAAAAATCAGCTTTTGAAAAAAAATTTTAGTAATTTTCCAATGCATTTAAGGGTATTTTATTACATTCTTAATAGAATCATTGATTTATTTGACAAAAATAATTGTGGGCATAAATGGGTTAATGAATTATTTTAAGTTGATCTTCTTGTTCTTCTATTGGTATAGATATGACTCTGTTTTTAAAATGTGCTTTTAGTAAGTTAACGTTCCACTTTTTTCCTGGTCCTGCCACTGATCGTCTTCCTATTGGGAAACCGTCTCTCGCCATCTTTACTACACTATTTGTTGTCATTCGGCTTACAGGATCGAACCATTCTACTCTTCTATTGCTCACCTAGTCCTTACCCTTTAACTTGCATCTTAGTCATATATCTGTATTTCTAGCTCTGTCCTTCGTGGTTTTTTATCATCGATTTTTTTTTTGGTCTTGATCTGTGCTAGAATAGAATAGAAATAGAAATAGGGGTAGGGAGGGCAAGATGGAAGGCTTAACTTTAGGATGTGTAAAAAAATAAAACAACGTAATACAAAACTTTCATTTTAATCATTCTTGAAAGAGACCTTATACAGTTACAAAAGTCAGCCATTAAATGTTCTTAATAATAAGTAGAATTTTTTTTATGAGTAATTAAAAAATAATGTCAAAAATTCCATCTTTCCCTGACCCTGAGGGCAGGATGGAAAGCTTGTTCGGGCAAGATGGAATGTAGAGGAAAGCACTACATTTTACAGTTTACACACATAAAACTGCCATCTTCTGTGTCGGTACACAATCCATGTGCCCAACCATTACATACAGGACATTGTACCCAGTCCTCTGTGGGTGGTTCCACATAACGTTCACCACATACACAGAACACATCATTTTGTGAAGACTGTTCTAAATATTGTACAATATTTTTAACTTTTTCTATTTTTGTCCCTTTTCCTTTACCTTTTATTTTATTCTCGCAAGTTCCTATTTCCTTGCTGTTATTTTTGCCTAACTATTATCTTCCAACTTGCCCTAAGTTGCAATTTTCCATCTTGCCCATATGCCCCTTTCCAATAAAAATATCAATATTTTAAAAATGCTTCATTATTTCTCTTATTTAAATATCAATTCAGATAACCTGTACCTAGTAGATACTTCGTATAAATGCATAATAATAATATTATACACCTTGTTTAAATAATCGAATCACGAAAATTCAATAATTGCGTAATATTTAACTGCAAAAATAAGAGGGAAGCGTGTATACTCATTAGCTGATCTGAACTGATTGAGCCGTCGTTTGTAAATGGAAGAGGTTCGCCTGCATCTGTGTGAGTGTGGATCCGGGCGCTTTATTGCGCAGTTCGGGTTTTATAGGTAATTTCCATCTTGCCCTATCCTTCCATCTTACCCTCCTTTCCCCTATGCTTTATTGTCACTGAAAATTATACAATTTTATGGACAAAACTTAGATTCACGAAAAAGATATACATAACAATAACAAATACAATTTTATAAAATTAGATAAATCGTCAATAAAAAAAATATAAACAAGTTAAAAAAAGTGAAGTAAAAAAACAAAAACCAATATATTGCAAAATTACTATAAATTGCAAAATTGAACATACAACATAATATAATAAAACACAAACAAAGGAACTAATAAGTTTAAGCTGCTGTATGTGACACCCAAATATAGTGTTGTTCTGAAGCTATTTTCTTGTGGCATTTTTATAATCAAGTATATTTAAATGGAAAATAAGCCACAATTTTACCTAAAAATGATTTTATTAACGTTTCGACGCCCAAGTCGGGTGTCGTTGTAAATTAAAATTAAAGCGGCTCTAATTATGCTAAATGAAATCAATTGTGTCGCAAATTCCTCGGTAGAATGCAGTAGGATGTGGTTACCCATATTAAAGGAGGAAGTCAATAGAAAGAAAATACCACAATTAGTAAATCAGTAACATATCGAGTTAGTACATTTAGTATTTTAGTATTATTTAAAATTTAAAATATCAAGTCAGAATTTGGTATTATTTTTGAGAGTAAACTAAATGTAAACCCAAATACTTACGATGTCGGGATAGTATCACGAGGTTTTTCCTGGTTTTCCCTCGTGATTTACTATGGAATCTCTAACGCGAGAATTTCAGTGCCAACGTTACATTTGGTTGTCTTTTTAAAGACAGATCACATGCTATGATTTTTTGTGGCGGATATTTTTGAGTTGGGATTGATTTCATGTAATCGAATGAACTATCTTTTAGTAAAGTCGTCCCAGGAACGCAACTCATCAATATTGGCAATATCATTTTAAAGTCGTCTACTTTAAAATGTATAATACGTGTCTGAATTGCTGATATAAATGAGTCAGATTAAATAAATTATTAGCAGTGGCGGCTCGTCAGAGGAGGCAAGGGAGGCACAGCCTCCCCATAAATTTTTTACACACTCTACACTGTTCTGTTTATCATGAATCGCGAAAACAACAAGCAGTCTCACTATTATACAACGTGTAAATTCCATATTATCACTAATTATCCAAACGTACGGATCATTAGCATTAGAACGCATGATCGCGTCTCAGTTTTATTACATATTATTGTAGGCAGGACCCTGGGTTATCCCGAGATTCATGAACGGAGCCGAGAAGCCCAGCAGACTCCGTTGCTAATGCTCTGTGCAGCGCAGCAGGTGTTTAAGGAGACCCGGTCTCCTAACAGTGGCATCTACGGTGCCATCACACGCTGCCCGGAGATATACCAAGGGAGGCAGAGTAGCTTCTCGGCTCCGTTGCGTGGTTGCGTATGTCTCGGGACAACGAATTTTAGGGTCCTGACTAAAAATAATGAAAAATCTAAAAGTGAGAATTTTGTTATGAAATTTGGTATGTGGGGTTATAATAATATTTGGAACAACTTGCTCAAAAAACTTTTTCCGATATTTCTTAACTCAAAGCAAAATATCGCTAATTTATCGTGTTTTTGAATTCGCAGTAGGCCGCGTTTAGAATTAAAAAAATTCAGTTGAGTATCTTAAAAAATTTGAAGCTTCATTATGTATGGACGGCAAAACTTCAAATCTGTATTTATTTTGATATGCATAGGTATCTATTTACAAATAGATGGAATTGTTAACAAATAAACGACACAAACTTTGGTATTAAACTTTTACAATTAGACTAACTATTTTTAAAATGATATGATATCATGAAAATTATGAATTAGGATGATATTATGAAATGTAAATAACAAGCGCGGCTCCTCCTTAGGGTCAATTGGTCAATGACCCCCCTAAAATAATCTCATAAAAATACCAATTTTATTAAAAATATCTTTTATCTAAAACTTCACTCTGAAATATAAAATTCTCTCTCAGCAGTCTGCATTGGCAAAACAAATATAATAGATATAATAACGTCGCGCCTCGCGCTATACACAAGCCCGTGGCTGGGCCGTATTTTAAATTGTCTATATACAGTTCTTATGGCTTATGGACAAATGCATGTAAAATAGAAAAGAGACGGCAGATAGCAATTTCGTGGGCGAGAGTGGGAGTGACCTTTCCGTCGTATACCTCTAGTAGAGTCGACGGCCTCACGTTTAGTTAGTTACCGTCTGCTGACCGCACTTCACGGCAGGTCTATATCGATCGCGGCGTATTTGCGTAATTTATTTTGTTTTGTTGGATTTTTTTGTGATTGTAACAAAAACAAGATGAGTGTTGTTGACGAAATAATTGCCTTAAAATCTGCTGGAACACTAAATTATGAACGGCGGCTTGAGAAAAAAGAAAGTGGTCGACCAAAACCAAACATGAATTTAAAACAAACAACAAAGGATAGGGGTAAGGACATTCAAAGATATTTTAAAGAATCAATGTACAATTTGTGTGATTGGATTTGTGGCTGCAGTGTGAGAAATGCATTTTTTTGCTATCCGTGTTTACTGTTTTCGAATGACGCTGTATGGGCGAAAAATGGAGTAACTGACATTAAGCATTTAAAAGTGAAAATTACAAAACATGCCTCTTCAACTACTCATATAAATTCATCAATGAGTTACGCAAGTTTAGGACGTGTTAACATAAGACAGCAACTTGATAGTGTATATCGTAAATCTGTGCATGACTTTAATGAATTGGTATCTAAAAATAGGTATATTTTAAACAAACTAATCGACTGTGTAAAATTTTGTGGAGTTTTCGAAATTGCATTGCGCGGTCATGACGAAAGTGACAGCTCCAATAATCGTGGAATTTTTCTGGGCCTTATCGATTTTGTTTCTGAACTGGATTTAATGTTTAAAGAACACATTGAAAAAAGTACAGTATTTAAAGGAACATCGAAAACAATTCAGAACGATATTTTAGAATCAATGTTAGCCATTGTGCATACTCATATCATGAAGGAGATTGGCCAGACAAATTTTGTGGCCATTCAAGTAGATGAGACCACAGACAGCTCCAATAAAACGCAGATGATTATCATATTGCGATATGTATTAACTGGTATTGTACATGAAAGATTTTGGAAATTTGTTAACCCCCTAGGTACTACAGCACAACATTTAACTAATGTAATATTGGAAGAACTTCAATTATTAAAAATTAATGAAGCACCTGAAAAATTGATTGCCCAAAGTTACGATGGTGCATCAGTCATGAGCGGTAAACTGGGAGGAGTACAAACAAAAATTAAAGAAATATACCCAAATGCACACTTCATTCACTGCTATGCCCATCAATTTAATCTTATCCTCCAAAAAGCGGCGAGTCAACACAAACCGATAAAAATATTTTTTGCAAATTTACACGGATTTTCGTCCTTTTTCGGCCGATCTCCAAAACGTACGATGGTTCTGGATAGAGTGGTTAAAGTAAGGCTACCTAAAGCTGCGCCTACTCGATGGGCTTTCAATACAAAATGTGTTGAAATTGTATACACTTATAAAGATGATTTAAAATCTTGCTTAGAGGAAATTATTGATGAGGAGCAAGATGGTAACAATATAAATCAAGCAACTGGTTTAAAAAGACATTTGGAAGATGAGCATTTTTTATTTTGGTTAAATTTTTTCCATAAAATAATGCCCCATGTTGATATATTGTTTAAACAATTGCAAATGCGAGACATTGATGTTATATCTGTCAAAAATTGTATCCTGTCTTTTAACAACAATATCCAAATAATTAGAAATACTATTTTGGAATCAGAAGTACCAAGCACATCAACAGCAAAAAAAAGAAAAACTACTGCAGAGGATCCAAAGCGACGAACTGCACTTGAAATTTGTGATATTATTATATCTGAAATAAATCACAGGTTTAGTTTCAATGATCATCTCATGATTTCACAGTTATTCTACATAGAGAAATTTGAAGCATACACTACCAACTTTCCGCAAAATATTTTAAAAATGGTGACGGCTAATTATCCCACAGTGAATATTTCCAAACTAAAATCGGAACTTGAAGTCTTATATTGTCGTGAGGATTTTCGCAATAGTGCTGGTGCAGTAGCCATACTTCAGCTTTTTATTAACATGAATTTGTCTGAAACATTTTCTGAAGCAGTGAAGTTATTAAATATTTTGTGCACACTCCCTATGACAACCGTGGAAAGTGAGAGATGTTTTTCTACTTTAAAAAGAGTAAAAACATTCCTGCGTAATACGATGGGACAACCTAGACTTAGTGCCTTGTCTATGCTGAGCATCGAGAAAACGCTTGTCAAGAGCATTCCAAATTTCAATGAGAAGGTCATAGACTATTTTGCAGAACTAAAGGATAGAAGAATTGACTTAAAATATAAAAATATTTAAAGTAAGTTTCGTTTTAATAAATTTACAATTTATTATACTATAAATATTCCTATCTATATATCAGTCAATAACCTGTTCATACCATTTTTCCTATATTTTTTAAAAGATTTACTCTAAAAAAAGACAAATTTAATTTTCGGAAAACTAGGGTAAATAGTATTGAGTTTTATCTAAGTCTGTATTTTTTATCTAAAATATAAATGCTAAAAGATCTTTTAAATACTTTAAAAAATCAACAGTTTGAAGTTTTCAAACCAAAATGACCCCCCTGAAGATTGACCCACGAGCCGCCGCTGGTAAATAAAAAATGGTCAAAAAATGGGGCCTTAAATTACATTTTTTGGCGCATTTTTTTGCTAGTGCACATTTGTCTAGATATTTTACAGTTAGGTATAGCCTCCCCTATTGTAAAAATCACGAGCCGCCACTGATTATTAGAAGAAATTTTTACTAAGCAACAACATTTTTGTTTATTTAGTATTATTTTGTATTTTGACAACGACACCCGACTTGGGCGTCGAAACGTTAATGAAATCATTTTTAGGTAAAATTGTGGCTTATTTCCCATTTAAATATACTTCACCCAAATATAGATAAATACACTTTAGTTACTTGTACATTACTGGGATTTCTTAAGTCGACTTTACATTACATGATTTATCATGTGATTTGTCATATGATTTGGTCATGGAGTGAAATTTACATGTTTACACTGTGTGATTTGTCATATGATTTTGCATTGTTTATACGGCTCGTTTTGTCATAAGCATTGTCATGCGGCTCGTCATGGGAAAAATCATATGACAAATCACATGATAAATCATGTAGTGTAAAGTCGACTTTAGTTAGTCATTAAGAAACTCTTCTACTGAATAATATGGTCTTTTAGATAAATGAGCTTTTGTCATTTTACGGAAATTGAGAAAGGATGTTGCAGATTTGAGTTGTAAAGGGAGATGGTTGTATAGTTTTTTTGCGGAATATAGTATAGATTTCTTTACTAACTCAGAAGACGGGATCGGTAAATAGACATCAAAAGTTGAATTTTTCGTGGAGTAGTCATGATGAGGCCTTGCTGGAAAGACATGCATGTGTTTACGAATTAAGCAAACAGTTTCTAAAATATACAAAGATGGAAGGGTTAAAATTTCGTGATCTTTAAAGTAACTGCTGCAATGGGTTGTTCTTCTGAGGCCAAACATATATCTTATTGCTCTTTTTGTAATTTGAAAATAACATCAAATTGGGCAGCTGTACTAGACCCCCAACAAGGAAGAACATATCGAAGATGAGACTCGAATAAAGAAAAATATGTTATTTTAGAAGATGCTAAATTGAGTTCCTTCGAAACAGATCTTATGGCATAGCAGGCCGAGGCGAGTTTCTTACTTAACAAATCGATATGAAGGGACCATTTGAGGTTGCTGTCTAAAAGAATACCAAGAAATTTTACAGAATCAACGGTAGAGATCTGGCTGCTATTCAAAGCAGGGGTTGAAGAGCACCTTTATATGATAATGCTACCGTTTTATCCACGTTAAAGGAGAGTAAATTAGAGTCAGACCAGGTTTTTATCGTAAGAAGATCAGAAGTTATAGTTGCATGAAGAGTTGCAATAGTTGAGTTGCTCCAAGTGATACTGGTATCATCAGCAAAAAGAAAAAATTTTCGATCGATTTTTAAATTAGTGATGTCATTTATAAAGATCAGGAAAAGTAGAGGACCCAATACTGAACCTTGTGGTACTCCACATATAATGTTTTTGAGACTAGAGTCAGTATCATTTGCTCTAACCAATTGTTTCCTATTATCTAAGTAAGATTTGAACCAATTCAAAGAAATACCTCGAATTCCATAGTAATTAAGTTTTTTAATCAAAATGTTGTGATTTACACAATCAAAAGCTTTGGAATAGTCACAGAAAACAGTGGCAGTATAAAGATTATTGTTTAGTGCTTGGTAAACCTCGTGAAGTACAGAAAACATGGCATCAGTTGTACATTTATTAGTTAAGAAACCGAACTGATTCTGTGATAAAATATTGTTATCAAAGAGAAAGGACATAAGTCGGGTTTTTATGAGCCTCTCAATAATTTTGGAGAGTACCGGTAGTAGGGCAATAGGTCTATAGTTGCAGGCATTAGATTTTTCGCCACCTTTATGAAGAGGAATAATAATGGCTGTCTTTAGGCACTCTGGAAATTTACCGTTTTCAAAGGAATCATTAATTAGTGACACGAAGAGTTCTAACACATTATCTGTGAGATTTGAGAAGATTTTTATGGATAGTCCATCAGTACTACAAGATGATTTGCTTTTGATACTATTGATCGTTTGGATCAATTCAGATTTATAGATTGGTCTTATAAAGCAGAGGTCGGCAACGCGGCGCCCGCGGGCGCCACTGCGCCCTTCGATAAATTTTAATGCGCCCTTATAGTATAGTATAGTTGCTCCAAAAGATGGCATAACCCAGACATCCAAAGTGAAAGTTATCCTTCAACACCAAATTGTTCTATATGATCCACACAATGTCCAGAAAAAAAGTCACACCATTTTGAGCGTCGGGTTTGGGGGGGAGAGGGGGGAGAAATTGGTAAATTCGTAGTTTTTTAAGTTTTTCGCCAATATTTCTAAAACTATGCGGTTTAGCATGAATAACCCTCTATACAAAATTGTTCTACATTAAATTTGAAATAAAGAAGGCCCTATGCATAATCTTTCTAAAATTAATGGTTCCAAAGTTACGGAGGTAGTATAGTATAACTGGTCCAAAAAAAGGCCTAACCCAAACATACAAAGTAAACGTTTTCCTTCAACACCAAAATGTTCTATATGGTCCACATATTGTTCAGTAAAAAGTTACACCATTTTGAGCGTCCGGTTTGGGAGGGAGATGGGAGAGAAGCCGGTAAATTAGTCGTTTTTTAAAGTTTTTCGACAATATTTCTAAAACTATGCTTTAGCGTAAACAATGTTATATACAAAAATGTTCTACATGAAATTTAAAACAAAAAATGTTGTATACATAATTGTTATAAAATCAACGGTTCCAGAGTTACGGAGGGTTAAAAGTGAGGTTTTCGATACTTTTTATATTTTTTGGGCAATATTTATGATATAACTATACCAAAAACCCAGACATCCAAAGTGAAAGTTATCCTTCAACACCAAATTGTTCTATATGGTCCACATAATGTTCAGAAAAAAGTCACTCGAAAACCTCCACTTTTCACCCTCCGTAACTCTGGAACCGTTGATTTTATAACAATTATGTATAGAACCTATTTTGTTTTAAATTTTATGTAGAACATGTTTCTATAGAACATTCCTTACGCTAAAGCATAGTTTTAATAATATTGACGAAAAACATAAAAAAACTACTAATTTACCGACTTCTCCCCCATCTCCCCCCCAAACCGGACGCTCAAAATGCTGTAACTTTTTACTGAACAATATGTGGACCATATAGAACAATTTGGTGTTGAAGGAAAACTTTTACTTTGGATGTTTGGGTTAGGCCTTTTTTTGGACCAATTATACTATAGTACCTCCATAACTTTGGAACCATTCATTTTAGAAAGATTATGCATAGAGCCTTTTTTATTTCAAATTTAATGTAGAACAATTTTGTATAGAGGGTTGTTCATGCTAAACCGCTTAGTTTTAGAAATATTGACGAAAAACGTAAAAAACTATTAATTTGCAGATTTCTCCCCCCTCTCCCCCCCAAATCCGACGCTCAAAATGGTGTGACTTTTTTCTGAACATTATGTGGACCTTATAGAACAATTTGGTGTTGGAGGACAACTTTCACTTTGGATGTCTGGGTTTGGGTCTAACTATACCATACTATTAAACTATTGTTAATTTAGACAAGAAATTCAAAACGTATATTTTTATACGTTTATATTAATATATTTGTTAGGTCAAAAAATAGTTGGCGCCCGCCATGAATTTATAATTTAGTATTTCACTCTTTACATTAAAAATGTTGCCGATCTCTGTTATAAAGAATGAATTCGAGACAATTTCTGAATTAGGGAGATAGGAAATGGGATCTTGTTGAGACTGAATAGTTGATGTTATATTTTTACTCACGTTAATGAAGTATTCGTTTAGATTCTCAGCGTTTGGAAGGGCAAATGTTTGAGCTGCGTGGGTTTTATTTCGAAGATCGTTTATTATGGACCAAGTTTCTTTTGCAACACTTTTGGAGCTTCCCAGACGATTTTGATAGTAGGCTTTTTTAGCTGATTTGATGAGTTTTAGGTATGTGACTCTGTAATTGGTGATATATTGAGTGACAGAGACGTTGGTAGTAAATTTCTTGATATAAAGTAGTGAACGCATATTTTTTGCTGATATGCGGATACCTTCCTGGATACCCCCGGTAGTCCAGGGTTTGCGACGTTTTGGCTTAATCGTAATTAAAGGAAATGCCTTATTGAAGATACAGTGCTTCTCCAAAAAATCACTGAAATTATAGTCCACGTCCGTAGAAGGAAAATGCCAGTCAGAAGTTAAACATAAATTTTGAAATTTATGAAAATTCCGAGCGGAAAAAATCCTACCTAAACGTCGGGTTTTCGAGGAGGGTTTGCTGAAGATGTTAAATTTCGTATATACTGCTTCATGATCCGATAGTTCCGCATTAATAACTGTAGAGCAAACATTAAGGGGTGAGAAATCAGAGACAATATAATCAATTATGGTAGATGTAGTTTTTGTAATCCTTGTAGGAGAATTAACGTGCATTGAGAGACCATATGATTCAAATATGTTGACCAAGAACATTTGGGTAGCACAAGCAGCAGCATAATTTATGTTGAAGTCTCCGCATAGAATTTTTCTGCTTTTGTGAGGCAAGTCATCTAACAAATTTAGCAGGTTCTGAAAAAATAGTTCCACGGAAGAGTCAGGTGATCTATAGATGCAAGTAATGTAAAGATTAAGATTTTTATTAAAAACTAAGGAAAATTCAAAGAAGGATTCATTCAACAAAAAGTCATATTTTGTTATCAGAGAAAAATCATTGTTTGCAGAAAGAATTAGGGTGCCTCCATGAGCTGAGTTTGGACGATCTATTTGGACGATGCTGTTTGGACGATGCTGTTTCTAGTTTCTAGCAATCTTTTTTCTCCGTGTCAGGTTGTGTTTCTGTCAAGTATGTAATTATTGGTTATTGGTCTAATGATTGTTTTTTATCTATTTTCTTTCATTTAGACAACATGCGGCTCTGATTGCTCTATTCACTTGATCTTCCACTTCTGTTTCAAGCTTTCCGTAGCTATATGGTTTGATACATAGATATTTAAACTCCATCGCTTTTGTTCTATTATCTGACCCCATCTCTAGTTTACCGTATTCACCATGCATTTTGTGTTTTTTGGGAAAATAGTATGCTAAATTATTGTCTGGCGGTTGTATTAAATTGGTGCAACATTCATTGTAAATCATCTTCACTTTGAAAGATTAGTATTGCGTCGTCTGTATAACAGATTACTTTAAGTTGTATTTCTAACATTCGGTATCCTTTTTTTTTTGTTCTTACGTTTTTAATTACAGTTCACCAAAAGAATAGCTGAAAGTCTGAAAATAACCACGCCCATGATGCGCATTCGTCATCCGACGGATCTCGCACTGAGCGTTCACTTAATATCTACCGTTTGTAACGTGAACAAGTCGGTACAGTCTGGAAAAAATTTTTTGTAAGTACGAACCGCAAAGGAGAATCAATTTAAAATTTGCAAATTTTGTTTAAATCGGATCTGAAGGGAAAAGTTTTAAATAATCAGACACGGGAAGTGATAGCAAACGTGATTCATTTTATGATAAATGAAGCGAAAAACAATGAACCGTGTAGAGATTTGAAAAAAGTGCAGGAACGTGTGGTATTGGCAACAGGTGTTAGTTTAAGCAGCGTTCAAAAAATTGCTCGGGAAATGCAATTAATTGAAGATGGCGAATATTCCTCATTTGTAACTCCAAACAAAAAGAGAAAAAAAAGCGCTTCAAAAACGTGCTTGGACGATTTTGATATAGGGCGTCTTCGACGTTATATAATGGATTTTTGTATAACACAAAAACAAGTCCCAACTGTGAAACGCATACATAGAACATTTGCAGAGGAGTACAACTACTCAAGTTCCATAGAAAGCCTACGAACAGTAATTAGAAAGATGGGATTTCGTTGGCGAAAAACCAGAACTAATAGAAAATTATTAATGGAAAAGCCTAATATTCAACATCTTAGACTGAATTTCTTACGTAGTATGAAACGTTACAGGAACTCAAATCGCCCAATTATATACATGGATGAAACATACGTCCATTCATCTCATACCTACCAAAAGAGCTGGACTGATAGTTCAAACAAGGGCATACAAAAACCAGTATCTAAAGGACAGATGCTTGTGATAGTGCATGCTGGAGGTGAAAGTGGGTTTGTTAAAAACACTTATCTGCGCTACAAACCTACTATAAAAACAGGAGATTATCATGATGCAATGAACTACGACAATTACAAAAAGTGGCTTCAGGATAAACTGATACCAAATTTGCCCCCGAACAGCGTTTTAGTGATTGTTAATGCACCGTATCACAACGTACAAATTGAGAAATGTCCAACTATGTCTTCCAGGAAAGTAGAAATGCAGCAGTGGCTGACAACGCGAAATATTCCCTTTACAGATGACAAGTTGAAATTTGAATTATACGATATTATAAAATTACACAAACCTCTGTTTAAAACCTATGAAATTGACAAAATACTCGAGGATAAAGGACATTCGCATGTCGCTGAAAAAAAGTCAGTTTTGATTTTAAATTAGTGAAAAGTTTGTGTGGACTGAATAAAACGATGACGACAAATGCTATGGAAATGGATACGAGAAAGGTTATAAATATCTCTTTTAACAAAAAGTACTGGTACAAAGACACCATATTTATGCTTCACCGGGACCGAACATCTAATTTCTATTTAGTATTGCAATAGACGATTTTATTACTACTTTATTACCCTACTGCTTACGCCCTTTTTCTCCGAAACCTTTTGGTCAATATAATGGTAATATAAAGTATAAATAGTCAATATAAAAATATAATTTTTGGTTTATAATGCCATAATTTATAGCAACGCAAGCGGTTTTTGTTGGATCTATTTTATTACATCTCACTTTGTAAAAAAATACTACAAATATACTGAAGAAAAGTAATGACAGTAATAATAATTGTGTACGGGACCTATTAGAAACTATTCAAACTTTACGTTTCTATATTTGTGTCTCCGATTGTACCTATATTTTAAAGTTGACCCGCGCGTACAGGCTATCTTTTTCCTTCCGAGTGCGTTCTCACTTCATTGTTCGCGCAGGCAGTTAGAATTTCAGACTTTCAGCTATTCTTGGTGAACTGTATTTCATTCATGATCACTATGATCAGGTAGAACAATAGAGAACTCTACGAATTTGCAGTCCTTACATTTACGTATACAGAGAGGGGCAAAATTATGGAATACATTCATTTTTCGAGAATGGGACGTTTTGTAGAGGAATCCCGAAAGAGATCGATTTTTATTTTTAAATTATGATTTTTTGGCATATGTATCGACATCATCCATCTGAGCGTGATGACGTAATCGACAATTTTTTTAAATGAGAATAGGGTTGTGTGATAGATTGCTTGAAAGGTTATTCAATTCTCTTTTCAGTACTTAATATAAACATCACCATAATTACATACAGGGTGGCCAAAAAAGTAATTTTTGAATTAAATTAATTGATACAAAAAGAAGATTGTATGTAATTTATTTAATTCACAATTCATTTTAATGCTGTCAGAAAACAGATTAAAAATGTTTATTTAATAAATAAACATTGATTTTCGCTTAAGGGCATGGGCGCAAATATTTTACGGCTATCCCTACTTTTTCTGTCTTTACACGGCAAATTATGTGTAGTAAAATTTTCACTGGTATGGATATGTAAACATTACTTGACAAATGTCAACATTAACTTTAAAGAGATGGCTTTTGAATGTTCTTGGATAACTGTTACTTGTAAAATTGCATTATTAATTCAGTTAATTAATATGATAATTTTTTCACCAACTATGTATTCAGTGATTGTAATATACTGTACAACAAAAACTAATACTCAATCGAGAAAAGAGGAAAAGTGATAAAGTGATGTTTTAATAATTATTTATTGTTACTATGGAACGCTTACAATTTTGAACATCTTTAACAACAAAATACTTGGATCATAGAATATATCCTGCTGTATTCTTTGCTTGGATCTTCCATAAATAAACAATAAATAACTTTTTATTCAGTTCACGTCTTAAGTCAATTATTTATCAAATACACTATCAATATTATTTAATCAACAACTCAAAATACTCCCGATGCCATGTCAAATATTTAATATTGTCACTGTCTTGTCATTATATTCTATTTGATTCAGTACGTTGTATGACAAATATAGCGAATGTTCGATTTGGAAAATATCACCACGGACATGGTGTCCATTTTATCAAATCCTGAAAAAACTAATAAATATTTTTAGAAAATTTAAACGCAGAATGAAAGACTAAATTATTATCGAGGGCCGAAACTCCCCTAGAATAAATAAAAAGTTTCTTTTAAATAAGATATTTGAAATTAAAAATCACACTACATTTTCTCTTAGTTTTTCGTTCCTGTAACTCATTAAAATAAATATTACAGAAGTTTTCATGGACTTCCGGCCCTCGGTAAGAACGTAATTTCGTTCAAATTTAAATTTTAAATTTTTCAAAAATACTTATTAGTTTTCTCAGGATTCGCAAAAAATGAATTCCATTTAAATAGCATTGGAGCCGAAACTACGTACCCATCCCCTTAAATTAAATGTTCAATCTGTCACCCACCTGCCTCTTGGCAATTTAAACATCTAATTTAAGTGAAAAGCACTGTTGATTTGTCATAAAAATATGTTTTTCTGTTTTCTGTTTTCTCGAAAAAATTAATTTATTCCATTATTTTGCCCCTCACTATATATTCTTTTCTTGTCGTCAAATGATTGATTTGGAAGTGATTAATATTATTTTCTTAAAAGAGGTAGTAGAACGACTAGAAAAGGCAGCTCGAGAAAAAGGACTTTATATAAATGAAACAAAAACTAAGTATATGGAATGGACCGACAAAAAATTTGAACAAGGGCAATATTTAATGATAACAACGAATGAAGGAACAATGTATAAATTTGAAAAGGTAGACAGATTTGAATATTTAGGGACCTTATTTTCTAGTAAACCAAACATCCGGGATGAAATACACAAAAGACTAATGGCAGGGAATCGTTGCATGTATGCACTCAATAGAATACTCAGAAGCAAAAATATATCCAAAACAGCTAAATTAAGAACGTATAAAACTGTGATACGACCAATAGTTACGTATGCCTCAGAAACTTGGACTATGACAAAAACCGAGCAATCAATGTTACAAGTATGGGAAAGAAAAATACTTAGAAGGATATTTGGGGGAAAAATAATCAACAATCAGTGGACACGAAGAACAAACAAGGAATTAGAAGAATTGTATAAGGAGCCTAATATAATTGCAGTTGTAAGATCACAAAGACTTAGATGGTTAGGACATGTCCAAAGAATGGTCCAAGTTAGAATGCCTAAAATCATGTTAAGCGCTACAATAGGTGGTAAAAAGAGAAAAGGAAGACCTAGGACCAGATGGAGCCATGAAGTTAATGATGACCTGAAGTATCTCAATGCAACCAATTGGAAAGAAAAAGCGAAGAACAAGCAAGAATGGAGGAAGATTGTAAACCAAGCCATGAGCCTGCTTGGCTCGAAGTGCTAATGTATATATATATAATATTATTTTCTATTTGTAATTATTTAAATCGAAAGATATTATGAATAACCTGCACTAATGAAGAAAGCATATTAAGAAAACAAAACAAATTTATTTCTATTTCTATTGACACAGATTTTACCCAGAAGCCATTACCAAAAATCTTTTGTGAAACGTATCCTTCTGGGAATAATTCAAATATGAATAGAATATTTTTAAAAGTATAGCATGACCATAAAAATCTTTTTTTTTTTTAATGGAGAATTTCTATTGTCACAATATATAAGACAGCTGAGCTATACACCACCATGGGAAAACTTGCCAATCCTTTCAAAATAACCACACACAAACATATTTATATACCACAAGTCACATTAACCCAATTCTAAAACTTCATAACCGATATGATCTTCTTATCGAAAATTACGGTTTACGAAACTTTAGACTAGCTGGTGACGAGATGATGATAAGGCCAAAAGCGATACTTAATTCGTTTTGTGTTCTCAAAATCGATTTTTCGCCTTACATTCTATTCTTCTCGACGTTTTATAGTACATATTGTATTTCGATTAAAAAAAAGCAAGATGTTCGCGACCTTGGCAAAAAAGCATGTGTTGGGAGAGGTTTGGACAAAAAATGACAAAAAATTATAGGGAAACCAAAAATTCTTCTACGGCGCATTAAAGCAACTCAGACAAAAGAAAGAGCACACGATTCCAAATATAAAGGACAGGAATGGAGACGTACTAACAGAAAAAAAAAACAAGCAATGGAAAGATGGAGAGAATAGATGGAGAGCTAACACATGCAGACATGGACAACATAGTGGAGATACAAGAAATGAACGAAGAACAACAAGTGAAATCCATAACAAGGGAGGAATTAGAGAAAGCAATAGAAAGAGTAAAATTAGGCAAAGCACCGGGCAAGGATCATATCACCCCGGAAATGATAAAATTCATGGGGATATAGGGAATGGACAGCATGAAAGAACTAATGATAAATAATAAAGAATGATATCATAAATAGAGCAGAAATACCAAAGGACTGGACGGAAGAATGACATTATATTACCAATACACAAAAAGGGAGGCAAGAGAAACCATAATAATTTCCGGGGTATCACCATACCAAGTATCCCTGGGAAGGTATTCGCAAGAATAATAGAAACAAGAATAAAAGCCCAAATATAAACAACTATGGAAGATACACAATGTGGATTCAGGAAGGACAGAAGCACGCAAGGCCTAATATTCACAGTAAGACAAGTAAGTGAGAAGGTAATCAATAAGAATAGAGAGATACATATATGCTTCATCGACCTGGAAAAGGCGTTTGACAGAATCCGATGAAAGGACGTATGGAAGATACTAAAAGAAAGAGGAGTCGACAGGCACATCATATATGTAATAAAGGATATGTAAAAAATAACACAAATACAGTAAGAATCAATAATGAGGAATCTAGAGAATTTACTAGAAGTCATGGCGTCAAACAAGGATGCGTGTTGCGTGTTGAGTACACTCTATTCTCAGTGATACTGGATGAAACAGTTAAGAGAGCCAAGAGAAGAATGAGAAAACTAACATAAGGATACTGTCGAATGAAACAGACTCAACTATCGGAGCTACTATTAGCAGACGACATGGACTGTGACATGGTATTGATATTAGAAAACAGAGAAGACTTACAGAACAACTTTGAAATCCTAGAACAAGAACTATCAAACATAAATATGAAAATTAATAAAGATAAAACAAAACCATTAATAATTTCAAATGTGAGGAAGAGACGCGTAATAGAATTAGACGGGAAACAATCAGAGCAAGTGGAATATTTTAAATACCTAGGAGTAATAATTGAATCAAATGGTAAACAAGACTTGGAAATAAACGAGAGAATGGGACGAACATGAAGCGTATTTAACACTATGAAAACAATATTTTTGGGGAAAAAGAGATACCGGAGAAACTAAAAACGGCAGTTGTTAAATCAGTAGTTAGACCAACAATCATGTATACTAGCGAGAAATGGACATTGACGGAGAGACAAAAATCCAGAGTCAATGCTATGGAAATGAGGTTCCTAAGGAAAGTAGCAAATAGAAAGAGGACAGACAAAATACGACAGAAAATAATCAGACAAAACCTAAAACTAGAACCAATCAAAAAAAATAGTAGTTGGACAACTTAGATGGTTCTGGCACGTGTGTAGAATGTCGAACGAGTGACTAACAAAACGAGTATTCGAAACGAAGGTGCAGGGGAAAAACAAAAGAGGAAAACCAAGAGTTATGTGGGTAGATAAAATCAGAAAAAAAGTCGAGAAGAAAGGATTCACATTGGAAAGTGCAAGAGACCTCGAGAAAGTCGAGTAGAACGGATTGACATTGGAAATGCAAGAAACCTAACCCAAGATCGGAAAGCATAAACACTACAAAGATAAACTCCACCAGCCTTGCACCTAAAGGTAGAAAGGCTTAGGACTACGTAAGTAAGTAAGTAATACTATTTTCTATACGTACCTAATTATTCCAATTTAAATTATTTTATTAATTGAAAAGTTAGGCAAATATGCATATGGTAAATATCACAAAACCAAATATTCTAGTGGCTTATGATAATAATCACTACTAAAATGCACTAATAAGAAAGCATATTAAGAAAACCAAACAAAATTTCTTATACTCTATTGACACAGATTTTACCCTGAAATTATTACCAAAAATCTTTTGTGAAACGTGTCCTTCTAGGAATAATTCAAAAATATGAATAGAATATTTTTAAAAGTATAGCATGACCTATCCTAAAAAATTTTTTTGTTTATTGGAGAATTTCTATTGGCACAATAAGAGAAACTATGGGAAACCCATATGGGTCCACTACCATGGGAAAACTAGGCAACCCTTTCAAAGTAACCACACACAAACATACTGACATACACCACAAGTCATATTAACCAAAAGTCTAAAACTTCATAACCGATATGATCTTCTTATCGAAAATTACGGTTTACAAAACTTCAGATTAGCTGGTGACGAGATGATGACAAGGCCAAAAGCGATACTTAGTTCGCTTTGTGTTCTCAAAATCGACTTTTCGGCTTACATTCTATTTTTCTCGACGTTTGGTATTGTATTTCGATTTGAAAAAAAAGCAAGGTGTTCGCTAGTGCTTTGTTCAAGTTCAATTTGTTTGCGATGTGTTTGACCAGTGCCGGGGAGCGTGGGTGTTCCTCATTAGACAAAAGAAGTATGGTTCTTCTGATTTGAACGATTTTTTTAATTCTTAAACCCTTGTGAAAACAAAGTTATCTCCTACTACACACCACGGCACAAAACTCCGCCACTAAAAAATTTTGATTATGTTTTTGACAATTTATAACTTTATTATTTGTACTCCGATTTTCAAGATTCTTGCATCAGTTTGTAGGTACATACATGTATTGATGTCGTTTGTTATTATTTCGGTAACAAATTTTTTTGCTTAGACGACATTATACGTGGGTGAATGGAAACGTTGTATTGTAACGGCTGATTTTGTTTCATAATCCTTTCGTATTATCTTGGAGGCATCCTTAAGATTTTGTTTTTTGAATTATCCGAATATCTCTTTTCTTGTAAAAGCTGTAAATAAAAATAGTGTTTTGAAGGTTTATTTATTTATAATATCAAACACACTAAAATTAACAACACAAAACAAAATTAACAACAAAATAAAACAATGACTTCTCGCAATCTGTTTGGCATCGAATGAATAAGATATATGTTATCCTTGTCTGGCGAATGGCCCGATATTTCTCTACCAGCGCTAACCTTATCTGTACCAAATTTTCTAGAGGCTTAGCATGACGGCGAATAGCTATTCTCAGCAGGGGCGGCCCGTGAGGGTAGGCAAGGTAGGCGCCGCCTAACCTCTTCAAATGTACAATAATAAATTATTTATTAATATAAATTACTTATTTCAAAACTGTAATTTATAAATTTTGATACAATACCTAAGTATCTAAAAATCTAAAATAAAACAAAGCTACTATTTAATTCATCTCTGAAGTTGTAATAATTACTGTACGCTCCCCGTAGCGTAGCATTACTACGACGGCTTTACCCTAGGGCAGGCTCTCTAAAAAGTAGCCGAACAGAATTCGCATTTGTCTCACTCTTTACGCTAAGCACAGCGGCTGTATTGTCGATTGTCGCTTACCTGGCCGTGTATTTTCGGGCTATAGGTAGACTAGATTTTTTTGAGCCTTTGACATTGGTTGTGCCGAGCTGCATCTCGGAACTGCCCTGAAAAAAACGAAAAGTTCGAATTTTGTCCTGAAATTTGGTATATGGGGTTAGAATAATATTTCTAACAATTTGTCCAAATAACTTTTTGCGATATCTCTAACGCGAAACAAAACATTGAAAATTCGTCCTGTTTGTGAATTCGCAGTAGGCCGCGTTTAAAATTTAAATTTCAGTTGACTATCTTAAAAAGTGTAAACCATCAAAATGAATGACTGCAAAATTTCAAATCTGTATTTATTTTGATAGCCGAAATATAAGGGTGTTTTCATCTTAAATGCGACACACTGTATACAGGGTGTTTGGTAAAGAATGGGCCATAGCTTAACACTAGATTCCTGAGGTCAAAATATGTCGATTTGAGCTAACTTACCTTAGTACGAAAGTTGATAATAACCGAAATACAGGGTGTCAAAGTTAAAACTTTTATTTTATTTATTCTTGAATATTTCCTAACAGACATGGGATAATAACACAAAATTTGGTAAGCGGGGATTTTTTGAGACGAGAAATCTAAATTCGGCACCAAAAATGATGTATTATCTAGAGAGCGCCACATACGCCTTTCAGCGCTCATTTAATATGTTCAATTTTTTTATTACCCACTCTACATACTTTCTAAATAAAAAATTTTATTCTGTTAATATTTTTACTTAAAAAAGGTATACTACATTTATCTCGCTAAACTCAACCGTTTTCGAGATAAACGCATTTTAAATCTGCGAGGCAACATAATTTTTTGCATATCATTGTAGTTATAGTTACACCCGAAAAATAACTTAAAATCATACTTTACAAAAATGTATCTCAAATTTCTTCAAATGGAATTTGCGATGCAATGACATAAATATGAGAACTGGCACAATTATTATGGTTTCAAGTTTATTTTTCGTTTCTAACTACAATGATATGCAAAAATTATGTTGTATCGCAGACTTAAAATGCGTTTATCTCGAAAACAGTTGAGCTTAGCGAGATGAATGTACCTTTTTAAAGTAAAAATATCAAGAGAATAAAAATGTTGATTCGAAAACTACGTGGCGTGGGAGATAAAAATTAAACGTATTAAATGAGCGCTGAAAGACGTATGTAGCGCCCTCTGGGTAATAGATCATTTTTGGTGGCAAATTTAGATTTCTAATCTCAAAAAACCCCGCTTACCTACCAAATTTAGTCAGCGGCGGCTCGTGGGTCAATCTTCAGGGGGGTCATTTTGGTTTGAAAACTTCAAACTGTTGATTTTTTAAAGTATTTAAAAGATCTTTTAGCATTTATATTTTAGATAAAAAATACAGACTTAGATAAAACTCAATACTATTTACCCTAGTTTTCCGAAAATTAAATTTGTCTTTTTTTAGAGTAAATCTTTTAAAAAATATAGGAAAAATGGTATGAACAGGTTATTGACTGATATATAGATAGGAATATTTATAGTATAATAAATTGTAAATTTATTAAAACGAAACTTACTTTAAATATTTTTATATTTTAAGTCAATTCTTCTATCCTTTAGTTCTGCAAAATAGTCTATGACCTTCTCATTGAAATTTGGAATGCTCTTGACAAGCGTTTTCTCGATGCTCAGCATAGACAAGGCACTAAGTCTAGGTTGTCCCATCGTATTACGCAGGAATGTTTTTACTCTTTTTAAAGTAGAAAAACATCTCTCACTTTCCACGGTTGTCATAGGGAGTGTGCACAAAATATTTAATAACTTCACTGCTTCAGAAAATGTTTCAGACAAATTCATGTTAATAAAAAGCTGAAGTATGGCTACTGCACCAGCACTATTGCGAAAATCCTCACGACAATATAAGACTTCAAGTTCCGATTTTAGTTTGGAAATATTCACTGTGGGATAATTAGCCGTCACCATTTTTAAAATATTTTGCGGAAAGTTGGTAGTGTATGCTTCAAATTTCTCTATGTAGAATAACTGTGAAATCATGAGATGATCATTGAAACTAAACCTGTGATTTATTTCAGATATAATAATATCACAAATTTCAAGTGCAGTTCGTCGCTTTGGATCCTCTGCAGTAGTTTTTCTTTTTTTTGCTGTTGATGTGCTTGGTACTTCTGATTCCAAAATAGTATTTCTAATTATTTGGATATTGTTGTTAAAAGACAGGATACAATTTTTGACAGATATAACATCAATGTCTCGCATTTGCAATTGTTTAAACAATATATCAACATGGGGCATTATTTTATGGAAAAAATTTAACCAAAATAAAAAATGCTCATCTTCCAAATGTCTTTTTAAACCAGTTGCTTGATTTATATTGTTACCATCTTGCTCCTCATCAATAATTTCCTCTAAGCAAGATTTTAAATCATCTTTATAAGTGTATACAATTTCAACACATTTTGTATTGAAAGCCCATCGAGTAGGCGCAGCTTTAGGTAGCCTTACTTTAACCACTCTATCCAGAACCATCGTACGTTTTGGAGATCGGCCGAAAAAGGACGAAAATCCGTGTAAATTTGCAAAAAATATTTTTATCGGTTTGTGTTGACTCGCCGCTTTTTGGAGGATAAGATTAAATTGATGGGCATAGCAGTGAATGAAGTGTGCATTTGGGTATATTTCTTTAATTTTTGTTTGTACTCCTCCCAGTTTACCGCTCATGACTGATGCACCATCGTAACTTTGGGCAATCAATTTTTCAGGTGCTTCATTAATTTTTAATAATTGAAGTTCTTCCAATATTACATTAGTTAAATGTTGTGCTGTAGTACCTAGGGGGTTAACAAATTTCCAAAATCTTTCATGTACAATACCAGTTAATACATATCGCAATATGATAATCATCTGCGTTTTATTGGAGCTGTCTGTGGTCTCATCTACTTGAATGGCCACAAAATTTGTCTGGCCAATCTCCTTCATGATATGAGTATGCACAATGGCTAACATTGATTCTAAAATATCGTTCTGAATTGTTTTCGATGTTCCTTTAAATACTGTACTTTTTTCAATGTGTTCTTTAAACATTAAATCCAGTTCAGAAACAAAATCGATAAGGCCCAGAAAAATTCCACGATTATTGGAGCTGTCACTTTCGTCATGACCGCGCAATGCAATTTCGAAAACTCCACAAAATTTTACACAGTCGATTAGTTTGTTTAAAATATACCTATTTTTAGATACCAATTCATTAAAGTCATGCACAGATTTACGATATACACTATCAAGTTGCTGTCTTATGTTAACACGTCCTAAACTTGCGTAACTCATTGATGAATTTATATGAGTAGTTGAAGAGGCATGTTTTGTAATTTTCACTTTTAAATGCTTAATGTCAGTTACTCCATTTTTCGCCCATACAGCGTCATTCGAAAACAGTAAACACGGATAGCAAAAAAATGCATTTCTCACACTGCAGCCACAAATCCAATCACACAAATTGTACATTGATTCTTTAAAATATCTTTGAATGTCCTTACCCCTATCCTTTGTTGTTTGTTTTAAATTCATGTTTGGTTTTGGTCGACCACTTTCTTTTTTCTCAAGCCGCCGTTCATAATTTAGTGTTCCAGCAGATTTTAAGGCAATTATTTCGTCAACAACACTCATCTTGTTTTTGTTACAATCACAAAAAAATCCAACAAAACAAAATAAATTACGCAAATACGCCGCGATCGATATAGACCTGCCGTGAAGTGCGGTCAGCAGACGGTAACTAACTAAACGTGAGGCCGTCGACTCTACTAGAGGTATACGACGGAAAGGTCACTCCCACTCTCGCCCACGAAATTGCTATCTGCCGTCTCTTTTCTATTTTACATGCATTTGTCCATAAGCCATAAGAACTGTATATAGACAATTTAAAATACGGCCCAGCCACGGGCTTGTGTATAGCGCGAGGCGCGACGTTATTATATCTATTATATTTGTTTTGCCAATGCAGACTGCTGAGAGAGAATTTTATATTTCAGAGTGAAGTTTTAGATAAAAGATATTTTTAATAAAATTGGTATTTTTATGAGATTATTTTAGGGGGGTCATTGACCAATTGACCCTAAGGAGGAGCCGCGCTTGAATTTAGTGTTGTTATCCCATGTCTGTCAGGGAATATTCAAGAATAAATAAAATAAAAGTTTAAGTTTGACACCCTGTATTTCGGTTATTATCAACTTTGGTACTAAGGTAAGTTAGCTTAAATCGACCAATTTGAAGCTCAGGAATGTAGGGTTAAGCTATGGCCCATTCTTTACCAAACACCCTGTACCTATACAGGGTGGTTCATCTTATTCGCCTCGGTCTCTGTACGGAAAACCACTTGATATTTTAAAAAAATTTCTTCACAGAAATATACAGGGCCTTTAATACTACAACCTAAAAATAATGTGAATTATACAGGGTGTTCCAAAAAAGAGTGGTATATCAAAGTTATATTTTTTCTTATGGAATGCCCTATATCTGATGACATTATTGAATTGACCTTAAAAAATAAGCTATACTTTCATAAGGGTTCCCTATACCTAAATACAGGGTGTTTTGATTTATTTCGATTTTTATAAAAATGTAAGGTTTTAGAAAAAAAGTAAATATCTACGAATCTAAGAAGCAGTAACAAATTCTTTCTTGGATCTTAATAATAGACTATTTAGCATACTTAAACAGATGCTTATTGCAACAAAATTTCTTACAGGGTGGTCAAAATATGAGATTGTTCTATTAACAAATTCAAGCTGTAATAACTTACTTATTTTAAATATAACACCCTGTATCTTACTAATCTATCGCGTAGAAAATTTGCTTAACTTTCAATTTGTATTAGGGTTTCCTATACCTATCTTTTTACAGGGTGGTCAAAATATTAGATTGTTCTATTAACAAATTCAAGCTGTAATAACTTACTTATTTTAAATGACACACCCTGTAGCTTACTAGTCTATCGAGTAGAAAATTTACTTAGCTTTCAATTCTAATTAGAGTTTTCTATACCTATCTCCCTTCATTTTTTTAGATATTTAAAGATTTCCTAATTTGTAAGCTTTAAAAATTAGAATTACATAAGTACCTACGTCGTGTTTATGTACAACACATCACCAACACCGGCAATATACTTAGACAAGATACTGTCATTAATAATAAAATTTTCATTGTTATCATGTAATCACACAGAGTGTTGTATTATTTTAGTTGATTTTGGCCTACATGTGAAATTGAATAATATGTTTATTTTAAACTGCATACCCTATATTAGATACCGTATTCTGGAAGATATTTAAATTATACATATTTCATTCCGTATAAGTATTCTCCATATTTTAACCCAACGGTTATTAAGTAAATTTAAAAACGCCACTTTTTGTTTGAATTTTTAAATCGCAATTACAAACAATTAAATGCAATGGCTACTTTGACGAAAACGAGCCTATTGTACAAAAATATGTAAAAATGGGTATTTACAGAATAACATGGGAATTTATATTTTTACAGAATAACATGTGTATTGCTATTGAGAATGTTAACATGGAATTGAAGAGATTTTAAATATCTTCCATTATAAAGAATAGAATATCGAGTATGTCATTTAAAATAAGAACACTCTGTGTGACTAAATGATAAAAATGTGAATTTTATTAATGAAACTATCTTGACTAAGATATTTAAGTATATTGCCGGTGTTGGTGATGTGTTGTACATAACCACGACATAGGTACTTAATTCTAATTTTTAAAGCTTACAAATTAGGAAATCTTTAAATATTTAGAAAATGAAGCTAGATAGGTATAGGAAACCCTAATAAGAATTGAAAGCTAAGTAAATTTTCTACTCGATAGACTAGTAAGATACAGGGTGTTCCACTTAAAATAAGTAAGTTATTACAGCTTGAATTTGTTAATAGAACAATCTAATATTTTGACCACCCTGTAAAAAGATATGTATAGGAAACCCTAATATAAATTGAAAGCTAAGTAAATTTTCTACGTGATAGACTAGTAAAATACAGGGTGTTCCATTTAAAATAAGTAATTTATTACAGCTTGAATTTGTTAATAGAACAATCTCATATTTTGACCACCCTGTAAGAAATTTTGTTGCAACAAGCATCTGTTTAAGTATGCTAAATAGTCTATTATTAAGAACCAAGAAAGAATTTGTTACTGCTTCTTAGATTCGTAGATATTTACTTTTTTTCTAAAACCTTACATTTTTATAAAAATCGAAATAAATCAAAACACCCTGTATTTAGGTATAGGGAACCCTTATGAAAGTATAGCTTATTTTTTAAGGTCAATTCAATAATATCATAAGATATAGGGCATTCCATAAGAAAAAATATAACTTTGATATACCACTCTTTTTTGGAACACCCTGTATAATTCACATTATTTTTAGGTTGTAGTATTAAAGGGCCTGTATATTCCTGTGAAGAAATTTTTTTAAAATATCAAGTGGTTTTCCGTACAGAGACCGAGGTGGATAAGATGAACCACCCTGTATAGGTATGTATTGTACCCTCGGAGATCGCTGGGAAAATTTCTACTCAAAATAACAAAATTCAGTTTGACAACACTGTGTGAATGTTGATAGTAACATATCCTTTTTAAGATAAACAGAACTGTAATTTAGTCCAGACAAATTAATATATTTTTTTGCCAACAAAAATGAGTTTTTTCAACCAAATAATGTTTCAAATCTGATGTGCAAAATAATTTTTAATTGGGTTCTGCTAATGAGCTTGCTTTTTTGTCATTAAAGTAGAAAAAACTATAAATTTCACTCATTAAATCAATATGGTCTTAATTATTTTAACTGTACTAATATCCCTCGGCTAATTCTGAATGATTAATGGGCTCTTAAAACATTTTATCTGTAGCGGCTTCTGGACTATCTTAAAAATATCGAATTTCATTGATAAAATGCGCATAGCCCACCGATCGTCGCTTAGACCATACATTGTACATATTATTATACAGTATATGTGTCGCCTACCCAGATACTGAGGTCACGAGCCGCCACTGATTTTCAGTTCATTCCATAAATTCTCGATAGGATTGAGATATGGGTTGTATGCGTGCCTTTCCAATCTTATCAATCCAACCTCTATTTAAGATATTCATGTTTATGAGTCAATAAGTGTTTTTATTTACAAAAAATTGTGCAGCTCTTGCAAAAAAAAGAGATATTCGGATAATTAAAAAATCAAAATTTTAGT
The DNA here is from genome assembly GCF_917563875.1 of Diabrotica virgifera virgifera. Classification (NCBI taxonomy): domain Eukaryota; kingdom Metazoa; phylum Arthropoda; class Insecta; order Coleoptera; family Chrysomelidae; genus Diabrotica; species Diabrotica virgifera. Next base: position 194,540,574 of record NC_065447.1, on the reverse strand, counting down.
TTTAATCCGGAAAAATACGAAAGGACTATGAAAAAAAATCAGCTCTTCAATTTTTCCACAGAATTTTATAAAGTTAGCAGAAAATACAACGCTTCTATTCATCCCCGTACAATTACATCTAAGCAAAAATTGGTTATTATTACAAGAATAATAAAAAAAAGGGAAACGGAAACGATGTCAATACATGTACCTATAAACTGATGCAATAATCATGCAAATCGGCATACAAATAAAAAAATTATAAATTGGCAAATAAAAAAACTTTTTTTGAACACTGAAAGATTTTAATAAGTTTTTCCCAAAAATTGCTTAATTTTTTGATTATTTCACGTTGAAATATTCGATTTGGAATTGTTGACGAATAAGAACGTATTTTTCATGAGCTACAACTTTGCTGTTATTGTTCGTCCGCTATAACTTTTCCCATGCGTCACGATTCATTTTCAAACAAATTAAGTCAAAACATAAAGTGACACGTACTCCAATGTGTGTAGTATATAGTATTATAGAGTATACAAAATGTATCGGTATACACATCGACGTTCGTTTCACTTTATGTTTTGACTTAATTTATTTGAAAATGGAGTTCGAGTTTGGCAAGCGAGGCGAGAGGTCGTGTGGCAGGTGTATTGGCGATAAGGTAATTTCGAATTCGAAACCTATCACAATAAAAACACCGGTTTTTTAAAAGACCTATCGTTATCGATAATCGTTAAACTTAAAAAGCGTTCTTGTGCGAAATAAAAATAAACTTCTAAGTGTATAATAATAATATTTATATTAGTGCTGAGGTTAACATTTAATTTAAAATTGCCAGTGGCGGAACAGGAACAATCCGAAAGGAAACCTATAGAAAGAATGAAGAACTATCTGATAGTGGCGACGAAGAATCTAAGAAGAAAAAATATAAAGAAGATAAATTATATTTTGAAAAGAGTAACCTGACGAGACGAACACCGAATAAAAGCAACGACACAAATGAAGAGATGATAAAAATGATGCGGGAAGTTATGTGGAAAAATGATGAAATGATGGCAGAAATAAGAACCATACGGAAAGACCAAAAAGAAACGATGGAATATATTAAGGAGCTGAAAGAAAAAAACGAAAAATTGGAAGAAGGTTTAAAAATGGCAAACAATAGAATAGAACAATTGGAAAAAGATAGACGGAGAAATAATATAGTATTAAAAGGCCTAACACTAGATGCTACCGACGGAAAGCCTGTAAAGGAGTCAGTAGAACACTTCATAGGAAGAAATCTGAAATTAGAGGTCAGACTGAGAGGAGCGGTGAAGATCGGCGACCAAATCTTTGAAGCCTTACACCTAAAGGTAGAAAGGCTTAGGACTAAGTAAGTAAGTAAGTATTTGAAAATGAATCGTGACGCATGGGAAAATTATAGCGGACGAACTATACTGGGTTCTGGGGACTTCATTAACACACCATTTTTTTCTTTTTTTTTTTATGTAGGCTTTATCTTTCTTTTTATTTTATCTTTCATAAAATATTTACTTTTTGAGATATTTGAGAAAAACTGCATGAAAAAGTGTTTTTTTTTTCGAAAAATATTCATTTACAATCGCAAATAATTCGAAAACTATTAACTTACAGAAAAGACCCTATAGATCGAAAATGTCTTAGAATTAATCAATTTATCCATTTCAGAACTTACTTTAAACGCGCGTTTTTTCACCCCCGAGAAGGGGTGACTGCCAGCACCCAAAATTACACTAAAAAACGATCATTTACTGGACTATAGTAGAAAATCTTAAAACCAAATGGTCACAATCTTAATTACAGAAATTTTATCCCCTCTGATTTTTACTAATACATATCAATTTTCATCATTATACTCCTACGCATATTCAAATGCTATAGGTAATATGTATGCTACGCCTCTGTTTATTTCTGTGGTACAGTTTGCAAGTGAAAAAAGGAGGTAATAATAATTGACAAAAGCCTCTGCGGCAATTGTCACGTGTGGCGCTGTAATCTCCGTGGCGAATGTAAAATGTCACTAGCAGGAAATAAATGAAGGTGTTTGTTACGATACGCTTTCAAGTAGGCCGCTCATGGCCTGTACAAAACAGCAAATAAGCTGCTCTGACATCTTAATCTTTTTCGGTATTCTGTTCTGCTAAAGCGAGCACCACGAAGAACTTGATCTGATTATGGACTTGTTGTTTTGCTTGTCATGAGTACTTATTTATGTCTTCTTTTTGTCGTGCCGGACTTAAATTCCAAAAGTGGAGGTATTGGCCAAATTGAAAGCCAAATACTAATCAAAATTGTTTTAATAGGGTAAACGTGTTAGGGTTTTGCATGGGTTATGAGCGATTTTGTCAAAGCTTTCTATTTTTAGTTTGTTTTTTCATCTTCTGTAAAGATATAAATATGTCATTTGAATTAGGGGCCGTCCATTAATCACGTGCTGTTTTTTTGGCATTTTTTAACCCCCCACCCCCTTGGTGATACATGGTGAGGTTTAAGGCTAACCACCCCCCCCCCCATATCACGTGTATTTTTTAGTATCTAGAAAAATCTATTTTTAGGTATTTATAAAAAACACGTAGGTATCTATAAGTATCATCTAAATTTAGTATACAAAATTAAAACTACTGAAGAATTAAAACTGACCTATCAACCCTGTTTACCCATATATTCAGTACCAAAACAACAGAATAACTGACAAGACTACCAATTCATCAGATAATAGGAGGCCATGTACAGACTAAAACCTCATAAATAAAATAGGAGATGGCGACAGGGTCAGTATTCCTAGTGGAAACACATGGTAAGAAACAAAACACTTCGCAAGTGTCCCTTCTTATCTTAAGAATTTAAGATAATTTACCATAAAGAATAGGTATCCCATATCGCTTTTAACATTAACATCAACATCTAATATAAAATATAAATAAAACTATTTATTATAGAAATTTGGGTGAAAGGAAAAAAATTAATGTGTTGTTGTATTGTAGAATATTGTGAACGAAAAATTAATTTTTTTTATCAGTCACACCAATGCCGCTCTCGATTTTTGAACACGTGTGACGAAAAAATAAATACACGTGATGTATTACTACACCCCCCTCCCCCTTGTGATGTTTCGTGATTTTTTATGGACCCCACCCCCCCTTTTGAGCGTCACGTGATTAATAGACAGCCCCTTAGTGGCAAAAATACCAATGATATTCATGGAGTTTTTATCTAACTTTAAAGCATTCGTCCTGTTTTGTAACTTCTTCAGATATTGTCAGGTTTTCTTTAAATTTAAGAGACCTGGTGTGAACTTGAAATCTATCAATTTAATAAAATATAAGTATGTACAACAAATTTATAAAATAAAATATACAGCAAAACATTAAAAATGATTTCTACTTCTAAAGGTGCCTATCTTCTAGAGATGTTGACGGCCACATTGACTGTTAGACCAGCACTTCTCAAGATTGACCAGCCAGGATATACGTCTACGTCAGGTCCTCCCTTGCCTTTAATATTGCCTTGTAGAATCAACTTTAAAAGGCGGTATTTATTATTACCCATAATGTGGCCGAAGTAAGCAAATTTTCTGTTATTTACGGTGTTAATAATTTATTTGTCTTTTCTTAGCCTTTGGAGAATAGTTATGTTAGTTGTGTGGTATATAGGTATTACTAGATGAGACCCCCAACATAAGTTAGTAGAATCACATTTTAAATGACTCTAATCGTTTTATGGCAGCTTCTGTAAGACTCCAGCTTTTTACTCCGTAGAAGAGGACACTAAAAACATCTAAAAAAATTTATGCGTACCTATATTAATACTTAAAGATAAGTTGCAGATAATCTTCCTGATTGTTAAAGGAGCTTCTGGATGTTTCAATACGAGTTTTTATTTCGTAGCTATGATCCCAAGTATCCTTAATATTGTAGCCCAAAAAGATTCTCTCCACTCTTTCTAACGGTGTATCGCTTATTGTAATCTGGGCGTTTATGTTGGTGTTTTTACTAATGATCATTATTTTTGTCTTCTTACAACTTAGTTTTCGGCCGTATTTGTTACATATTTTTACAACATTATCCATTATATCCTTTGGAGCCCCTGCACACTATCTGCCAGCAATACTATATCGTCTGCATATCTAATATTTTTTTATAAGTTGGCCATTTACTGCAACATCTTCTGATTCGTCCTAGGCCTCTTTAAAGATGGTTTCAGAGTACTTATATGTTGAGTAATGCTGGTATGTAGTATGCAGCCCTGTCTAACTTTTTCGACTATGATTTCTTTCTGTTTTTCGATATTCTGTTCTGCTAAGCCAGCACCACGAAGAACTTGATCTGATTATGGACTTGTTGTTTTGCTTCTCATGAATATGAATACTTATTTATGTTTTCTTTTTGTCGTGTCGGACTTAAATTCCTAAAGTCGAGATATTGGCCAAATTGAAAGGCAAATATTAATCAAAATTATTTTAGGGTAAACGGGTTTTGCCTGGTTTATGTGCAATTTTTTGCTTTCTATTTATTTTATAATCTACATATGAACAAGTAATTGGAGTTCGTATGTGCTAGGTTTTCACCCAAAGTGATCGAAAGTAGAACCGGAAGTCGATATTTTTGAACTCTTCGTGTAAATTTACGTCGATTGATATACGATTGATATACGCTTTCATTAATTTTGAGTAATTTTTACTAAATTGGTCATAATTGTTTAAACAGAAATAACTTCAAAACCGGAACTAAAGATTCAACTTCGACTTCTCAATAGGCTTCGATCACAGATTAACCCAACACAGATGCGAAAGCTATGCCATGATGCCGGTACAAAAATTGGTAACCTTGAAACTAAGGAGCACAGTTGTTGTGCCGGTGTTTGCACCAATACAATTGATAACTTACAAAATAGTTCATTTAGTCTATAATACTTATTTTACACCTGATTTGATATTATATTTACACTAAAAATAAAGACAAACAAAACTTAACAAAATATTGGTCATTTAATAAATTTATGTGTTAAACAAAAAAGGAAATCAAAATACAATAGGTAATTTGGGAATTCTAGGTATGTCCTTAACAAAACAAGAGAAAGCTAACTAACTGTTAGAAAAGTGACAATCGTTAAAGATTTATATATAAATGGTCATTTATTAAATTTCTGTGTATATTGAAAAATAATAAAAAGTTGCGCTTGGAAATAAACACGATATAAATATAATAGGGTAATTTGGGAATTCTAGGTAGGTACAAAACAAGAGAAAGTAAACTAGCTACAAAACAAAACAAAGTTTTGTCCTTAACAAAACAAGAGACAGTAAACTAGGTATTAGAAAAGTGACAGTCGTTTGGTGACAGTAATTTGGGAATTCCAGGTATGACCTTCCAGAACAAAACCAAATAAAGTGTTGATAATATAATAATTTTCAAGTTCCAGGTTATTTAATTATATAATCAAATTTAATTATATAAACAACGTTTAGTTGGTAAATAAAGATTTTTTTTTCAAAAAGTGATAAGTTTTGGGTCCAAAAAAGTATAATGTGAGAGCGAATTGTTTGTATTCCTGAGAATATCTTCTGGCCTTTGGGACTTCTTTCTGCAACAGTGCCTGAGTTTTTACAATTTCGGCCAATGATTTATTAAGAAATTTGTCACATAATTTTTTAAACTGCTCTAACTCTTGTTTTGTACCATTTTGTTTTTTACATATTTTTCTATTCAAAAGTTTTCTTTTTAAAAACCTGATTTTACATTTCAGTTTATATTCACGTGGCAAGTTATACATAAAAGATGCTGCTGTTTGTAATGATACTGAAGGTGATAACTGGGAAACATCTTTTGTAATTCTTGTAGAAATGTGTCCATCTTTTTCCTTACTGGGGCTGATAGAAACTTGTATAGAGGATATTACCTGTAAATTTTCCGCCGCAGGCGTTATTCTATTAAGAGCTATTCAATTAGATATTCTATTATTATATTCTTATCTGAAAAATCATATCTTTTTATTATTGAAATTATTGATATTTACCTAATTTCTTACCTGACAATATTTGAACTTTTTTCGGCGGCTCCTCAGACGTATTCGCGCAGATATCTTTAGATTCGGTAAAAATTGAAGGCAAAGCATTTAGGTCTGGATCCCGCTTATGAAAAAAAAGTTGATTAATAGCAAGCTGAAAATTTGTTAATATCTTAAGGGTGTCTAGTCGTATAAACTTTGATATATGGGAACACTGGAACAGGGGCAGTTTTCATCGTGGAACAAGTTAAAAATTTGGAACGGTAACACCACGAAAACGGCACATTTATTTTGTCCGACAGAACAGACTTAAACTCTCCGAACAGAGATTAAACTCTCATGCAAAAATCAGACTGCTATTCATCACCTGTCATAATTCCTGTCATTTGACATATTCTACATGTTCCACTCATTAAAACGCCCATTTGGTGATAAATAGCAGTCTAATTTTTGCATGAGAGTTTAATCTCTGTTCGGAGAGTTTAAGTCTGTTCTGTCGGACAAAATAAATATGCCGTTTTCGTGGTGTGACCGTTCCAAATTTTTAACCTGTTCCACAATGAAAACTGCCCCTGTTCCAGTGTTCCCATATATCAAAGTTTATCCGACTAGACACCCTTAAGATATTAACAAATTTTCAGCTTGCTATTAATCAACTTTTTTTTTCATACGCGGGATCCAGACCTAATTGTCGTACAAGAGTTTTCGTCGTGAAGATGAGCATAAAAATTTATTTTCAAAATGCTGTTCGCAAATTCTGTATCTAGTTAAATCCTCCTCTAACAAATCTTGTCTTTTAGTAGCTTTTAACCATAGCTCACTCCTATAATATAAGATGTTTTTTAATAAAAATTTAATGTCTGGTTTATATCTCTTTTATTTTTTAAGATTATTTTGACTATCTTCAATAACAGGGCGTTATTCATTCTTACTAGTAACTAAAATTTACTGTTTTCAAGACAGGAATTTTTTCACACTTATCAAAATATTTCTTGAAAAAATACTATTGGAACTATTTCTAACACACATAGCTTGAGTAACTATTTTATGTAAGTTTTGAGATTAATATAATTAATATGATATAAGTAATATGCCGCTTAATCAGTATTTAGTAAATCAATTTATTAATGACACTACATACCTTACTTCATCCTTTGGCAATCTAAAAGATGATATTTCTTGACCCGTCTTAGATGAACACCCTTCACAAATACACGTATATCCAACACATTTTTAAAAATATAACAAAACTATTTAAACACACTTGATAAATAGAAAAAATTCCCAATAATCAATAAATTTAACACTACAATAAGCGCATGTACTGTCGAGGTTATTCAGGAACTGACAATAAGCTTAAGCCTACATACTAAGCGAGCTACTAAGCGACTACCCTTTTGGTAACTCAAAGTGGGAGGAGTTTACCAAAACTCGGTACCAGAGTCATCGCCAGGGTTTCGCATCTGGTGCTTGCTTCGATGGATATGTCACATGTACTATTTCTGCGTCTTAATATGGCACTTCTGGTTAGAACTTTTTAACCGGAAATGATATAAAAACCAAAAGTATACTTTGTTCTCATCTTGCTAAGGCACGTCGACTAATATATCGCTTATACTATTTCCATGAATTTAAAACGGTACTTTCGGTTGTAACTCTAAAACCGGAAGACTGGGGTCAAATTTCTTATATTTAGTGCCATCCTTGGGTTATAAGCTTTCGTTCGACACCTCATTTGTCATTATATCTGTATTAATAACGGAGGAGTTATATTCGCGGACGAGGGACTGACCGACGGACAGTCATGAAACCGGAAGTATCTATTTATTATTGACTTGCTAAGGCGCGTCGAATAATATATCGCTTGTATTATTTCGGTGACTTTAAAACAGTACTTCTGGTTGCGTTTCTAAAACCGCAAGTCCTAGTATAGGTCAAATTTCTCACCTTTAGTACCATCCTTGGGTTATAAGCTTTCATTCGACACCTTATTTGTCATTCTACCTGTTATACTGACGGAGGAGTTGTGTTTACCGACAGACGGACGGACAGACGGACGGGAATAAATTCAACGTTTTCCTATTTTTTTTTAAATTGGATGAAAACAACATATTATAGACATCTCATTCTCATTAGAATTAGTAGTAAAAAATCTCAATGACATTTCGTGGTGTTTTTATCTAAGTTAAAAATTTTCGTCCTGTTTCGCAACTTATTCAGATATTGTCATTTTTTTTTTCAAATCTAAGAGACCTGGGCTGAAAAAAATTGGGGACTTCTATTTTAAAAATTCTATTTTATTATTCTAAAAAATTTAAAAGTATTTAAAAATATTATGTAAAGTCAATCGTTATCCAAATCAACAGATCACAAACATGCTCTATTTTATGTTTCGGTGTATCTATATACCACAAATAAAATATTTTGTATAAAAACACTGCCGTCGTTTTTATTCGAATCTAATAAACATCATTGGCTTGTTATATTTGACGACTACATAATAAATAAAAATATAATTCCGAAGAAAAAACGATCTGTACCCCATAAAACAGCTACTAAAAGTTGGTAGGGAATCAAGTGACAATTAGATGCATGTATCGCTAGAAGTAACAGCTGTCCCATGGAATCAAACATCCAGTGCTGGCTCGTTTTGAGTTTAGAAAAAGGAAAAACTCCTTAAGGAAACAGATTATTTTATTAAAAGGAAAGAAAATATACAATAAAAAAATATATGTTGTTACTAATTCGACTACCAGCGACACTGATTCATAACCATCCGGATCCTGACATTCTACATTCTACGAGGTAGACTCTATTCAAAATTCCCAAGGAAAAAAATTTCCTGTACTCGGCCTTATACCATAAATCACAAAAATGTATTAATATTCCTTTATAAAAGTTATATTTATATTAAAAAAAAACCCTTGCGAGCTATATCACAGAACATTTTCGTAACGCCAATTACCTCATCAGTGCTGCTTACGAAGCATACATGGTTGAGCCACTAAAAGTATCTGAGGGGAAACCTCACTAGCTACATCAAAAAACGTTTTCGTAATGACAGTTCCATCATCAGTGTTGCTTACGAGGTGTACATGGTTGAACCACTAAAAAGATCTGGCTGCAATCCCTTTAAATTATATTAGTTACATTAATGTATTCAATATTATGTAATGTTTAAACTTTTCCTTGATTTGACATCACGGCAACGCATACCGGTTGCTGGCCCTGAGAGAAATTCTCACTAGTGAGGCCACATAGGAAGTTCTGCGTTGCCGTTATGTAAAATCAAGGAAAATTTAAACATCATAAATAATATTGAATATAAAAAATAAAACCTTATTTTGTAAAAGGTATATATATTTAAAATCCCTAAAAAGGGCTGTATCACAAAACGTTTTCGGAATCAATATTACATCATCAGTGTTATCACCTAAAATAAGTATAACTCTATAAGTAAAACAAACGTGAGGTTAAATTTTGACAAAGGTAAAAAAGTGAATGGATAGTTATACTTACAGGTTTACATGCTTTAAGCCGGGTAAAAATCCTTAAATTGATTTTAAACAGTTGGGGTTACATTATGTTATCAGATTTTGAAGGATGTTACAAATATTTTCAGATTAACCCCTGGCATCACATGACATCAACCATATTGGTTGGAAAATTGTAGGTAGAACCTTACATGGCAAAGTTTAGGTGACAATTGATCGGAATGACCCCCGGAAGGATGTCATTACCAGACTGACACCGCACTTTGACAGAATCTAATATGTGTAGTTAATTCAGGCAAAAGAATATAAATTTTATGTTAATATTTAAATAATAACAGTAGTGAAAAATATTTGTTGGGATTAAAAATAATTTACCCTAAATAAGTAGAGTGGATGAAAGTTAAAAATTATAGAATCAAACAGAAGTGAATTAATACTTTCTTTAGGGTAGGCAATTATCATTACATTAGATGGAAAGTTATGTTATTAGGTAAGCCGATGTTATGAGTTTAATATTTGGTGTAATTTATTAATAGAAGGATCCAACAAAATAGGTAAAAGATGATATATATTTAGTTTGGCTGAAGAAATATGTATTACTAGATGTGAATATAAATAAGAAAAGTAGTAATGAGGAGACTGAGAAATCCAGAGACCCGACATCAAAGTATCTGAAGATGAAAAATTTTAGCAATGATGGGACAGGAAGGATATAAGGTTATTGGTGTGTAAGAAAGGAAAAAGAAGTAGTGATGAAAGAAAGGATGTAAGTTGATATTGGTGAGTTGGTCTGTTGCAGAAAATTAGACTGTAAATGAGGTTTAAATGAGTGTGATAAGTCATAGGTATAACTTATCGAAAATGTGGTTTAGAGTCGAAGTGTAAATGAAGATGGATATGTAAAGAGGAATAGATGAGTAGTGGATATCTTGACTATGAGAAAAGTTGGCTATGTAATGGAATGAAGTCTCGATTAAATGATACATGAGGGTTAACGCTATTTTGTTTCTCGTTGACTATTTCTAGGTCCTCATACAGGTCCAATTTTAGGTAGTCTTTCTGAGGAATGTTGTGTAGCAAGGAGACGTCTTCTGGGATGTTGAGAGTGTGTTTCTGTTGTTTAAGATGTTGTGAGAAGTGTTCTCTCTTTTGGTGTGTTCCAGGGCCCCCGTAAGGTCTACTGGCGCCTGTGTGCAAAAAATGATTTTGGCGCCCCTTAAGGAATTTGGGTTCATCTTTATTTATTTATTTATTTCTTTGAAGGTAAGTATTTTGGAAGGTGCTTGAAATAAGGCAAAAAACTAAACTTTAGAAGACCTAATAAGTTTTAATGAGTTTTCCCCGAAAAGTGTTTCAATTTTAGGATATTTCACATAGAAATATTCGATTTGAAATTTGACGAATAAGAATGTAATTTCCATGAGCATAAAATGAAATGCTTACGTTTGAAAGGATTGAGATTAAATTGATTTCAAATATATATTGTAAAATATTTAAGGGGTCAGTGTTATCAAGTAATGAAAATAATTTGAACGCTTTAATTTCAAAACAAATAATTGGAGTCTATATCCGTATTATCCTGATCTCTCAGTGATTTTTCAAGAACAAAACAACGTTGTAAAAGTTCGCTGTCACTTGACTTAAATATGTTTCGCGTGTATTTATACCTTATTCTTCTTCTTCTTCTTCTTCTTCTTCTTCTTCCTGCTTAATTAGTAGGCTCGTGCCTGTTCCATCTTCGGATGCCTCCTCATCAGATATCCAGGTTATCACTCCATTTCTTCCTTGGCCTTCTTATACTCCTTCGGCCGTTTGGTGATATCTCTAGTGCTATCTTTACCAGTCTTCCTTCTCCCATTCTGCTTAGATAGCTATACCATTTCTTTTCTTTTTAGTGTCCAGTCAATTATATTCTCTATATTACAGCTTTGTCTGAGGTCTACTGTGCTACGTTGTCTGTCCCATAATGATTTTCCTGTGATATCTCGGACTATTTTCATTTCACCCGTTTCCATCAGTCTTTTTGTCCTTGTGGTGTCAGGTCTTGTTTCTGCAGTGTAAGTCATAATTGGCATAACCACTGTCCTATAAATCTTGGCCTTTGTTTCTGTTCGTAGATGTGTTTGAGACATCCTGCTATTCTGTTGGCTTTGTTTATTTGTTGAGCAACTTCCGCTTCTGTATCTGTGCATCAGTACTCTCAGGTAGCTGATACTTCTTTCTTGCTGGATTATTTTACTGTCCACTTCCAGCTTGGAACTTATAGGATATTTAGAGATTATTCTTTAGAGTATTTATACCTAATTCTATTTAATCTTTCAACTTTTGTTTTAAAATTATGTAATTGTTTTTTAGAATTTTTTTTTAATTTTCGACCCTGGGATTTGGCGCACCTAAAGGACGGCGCCCGTGTGCATTGCACACTTTGAACATATGGTAGCGGGGGCCCTGGTGTGTTCTAGGGAACGAGAAGCTAGTGATCTACAAGTTCTACCTATATATGTGGCATCACAATCAGAGCATTGTATTTTATAGACCCCACTACGATTCATATAATGAATAGGGTCCTTAGAATTAGTAAGATACTGTGCTAGATTATTAGGGACTTTAAAAGAAATATGGGTGTTATCAACTGCTCTTTTTAACAGATATTTAATGTCTCCAGCAAGACACTCATGGTAAGGAAGCATAGATGGGTTTGATGGTCCGGTCCCTGGGAAAAAAAGTCTCTATCAAGAACCTGAGGTGCCTCTTATGAATGATTTTGTTTATGAGATTGGGGTCATAACCGTTATTGAATGCTATTTGACGTAAGATGTTAAGTTCTTTATTGTAGTTAGATGGAGATAAAGGAATGGTTTCTACTCTATGTACAAAACTGTGAAAGGCTGCATGTTTGTGTGACATAGGATGGTTGAAAGATATTGGTATGACATGATCCGTTTGTGTAGGTTTTCTCTAGATACTGAAATCGAATTGGTCATTTAATCTGGTGATGGTAAGGTTAAGAAAGTTAATTGATTGGGATGATTCTAGTTCCATAGTGAACTTGATGTTGGGGTGGATGTGGTTGATTTTAGAAAGTAATAGATCTGCTGATTCAGAATTCCCGGGTATAAAGAATAAAATGCCATCAACATATCGAAACCAATGGAGAATTTCCGGATTTTTCATAATATGTGTGGATTCTAAATGATCCATAAAAATATTGAATATAACAATGTAACTTTATATCATTTAAAGAGTTTTAACCCAGATATTTTAAGTGGACCAACCATGTGTACCTCGTAAGCAACACTAATGATGGAACTCTCATTACGAAAACGTTTTGTGATGTAGCCCAAAATGGTCTTTTTAATATAAATATGCCTTTAATAAAGGATTTAACGCGTTTGTAATTTAGACATTTAGAAGGGTGTTAAGGATTTCATGGGTGAATAGAGTCACAAATATAGAAGTGATAAGGAAGCGTTCAAGTATTACGTAACACAGGTTGGGGAGGGGGGGTCAAAAATCTTCAAAAATCGCGTTACGTAATACTTGAACGCTCCCTAAGGAGAATAGGCAGAGAGAGCGAAATGGAAAACACTGTAAAAGAAAGGAAATTGCAATATCTAGGACATGAGGTGAGAGGCTAAAGATACTTATACTTATGCCTTCTAATATTTGTGGTTTTTCCTTGTTTATCAGTTCTGGATTTCTTCTGAATTACTTACCTTCAGCTGTTTTTTCTAGGGTATTTTTCTGGTTGTGTGTAGTTTGAACCTGAGGTTAATTTTTATCAGCTTATGATCTGATCTACAGTATGCTTCAGATATAGCTTTTACGTTTACTACTGAGGTGTTCCATCTTTTTCACACAAGTGTGTGGTGGATGTGATTCTTGTGTTCTTTATTTGGACTAGTCCACCCAAAAAGGATAGGTGTTTATACATAATATGTACTGGTAATTTCTAGGTTGTTTTTACTGGAAAACTGTAGAAAACGTTCTATTCTGTTGTTTCTAATGCCTAAGCCAAATGGTTTATTTTCAGTTTTTCCCACCTTGGCAAAGTCTTCAATAATATATTGGCTGCTTTTGTAGGATTTTGTTCAATACATTTTCTATCTTGTAAATATCAGCAATGTCTTCAACTGGGGAATCTGCTGTGGGCTTATCTTTGCCTGAATGACAAGGAAATTTCCTGGTTTTGCCTGTAATTAATTTTTATGGGTCTATCATTTATTGTTTCATATTACCTGATATTATTTCGATATTGAATTATTTTATAAGTATGCCTACTGCATTATATCCTATGATTTTAGATCCTGAAATTATTCTGCTGCAGCCTTGATTCAGTTGGTCCACGGGTGCTTATTTGTTAAGACCTTATTCACACCTATCCTATATGTTTGTAGGACATTTTCCTATGAGCCACAATTCCTTCTCTACGCTAGCTGGGACAGACAAGAAGATTTTTTATACTGGAGCCCTAAATATCTCATATCCATGAATGTTGTCGACAGTGGCGGATTTAAAGAAAAAAGCCCAGTCGGCAAAATTTCTTCAGCCCCCCCCCCCCCCCCTAGAAAATTATGTTGTCAGGTGTTCCATGGAAAGAGGAAGATATATGTTTTAAGAATTTAATGAATATAAAAATTTTTTCATTTATTCATCGAGCATTATAAAAGTTGTATTCTTTTTTACATCGAGAAAATTTATTTATTTTTGAATCCTCTTCTCGCTTTTTTCTCCGCGAAAACTTCGATGGTTGCATCCAGATCAATTTGATTGGCGACTTGCTGTTCGATGAAAAGTATGCTGAAATCGTCCAATGCTTCTGCACTCATTGTAGAACGTTGAAGATCTTTGACTCTCTTCAATGAACTCATTGTTCGTTCGGCGCTGGCAGTGCTGACGGGAAGGGTCAAGAATAAACGCAATAAACTGCAGCACTCCGGGAAACAGCTGATCAAATTTTTTTCAACGATGAAGTTCAAATATTGCAATGGACTATGCTTGGTAGAATCTTGTTCTTGTGAGAAATATATATCCGCAAAACTGATTAACTCATACTTCAGGGCAGTGGTAAAAAAAGTTGGATATTTCTCCATCAAATTGCACACATTTTTTTCAAATTCTTTCTCTTAGTATGGTATCGTTAGATCCAAACCCAGACATCCAAAGTGAAAGTTATCCTCCAACACCAAATTGTTCTATATGGTCCACATAATGTTCAGAAAAAAGTCACACCATTTTGAGCGTCGGGTTTGGGGGGGGGGAGAGGGGGGAGAAATCTGCAAATTCGTAGTTTTTTACGTTTTTCGTCAATATTTCTAAAACTAAGCGGTTTAGCATGAACAACCCTCTACACAAAATTATTCTACATTAAATTTGAAATAAAAAAGGCCCTATGCATAACCCTTCTAAAATGAACGGTTCCAAAGTTACGGAGGTAGTATAGTATAATTGGTCCAAAAAAAGGCCTAACCCAGACATCCAAAGTAAAAGTTTTCCTTCAACACCAAATTGTTCTATATGGCCCACATATTGTTCAGTAAAAAGTTACACCATTTTGAGCGTCCGGTTTGGGGGAGATGGGGGAGAAGTCGGTAAATTAGTAGTTTTTTTTTTAAGTTTTTCGTCAATATTTCTAAAACTATGCTTTAGCGTAAGGAATGTTCTATAGAAAAATATTCTACATAAAATTTAAAACAAAAAAGGTTCTATACATAATTGTTATAAAATCAACGGTTCCAGAGTTACGGAGGGTGAAAAGTGGAAATTTTTGATACTTTTTATATTTACCGATTTCTCTCCCCTCTCCCCCCCAAACCCGACGCTCAAAATGGTGTGACTTTTTTCTGAACATTATGTGGACCATATAGAACAATTTGGTGTTGGAGGATAACTTTCACTTTGGATGTCTGGGTTTTTGGTATAGTTACATCATAAATATTGCCCAAAAAATATAAAAAGTATCGAAAACTTCGACTTTTCACCCTCTGTAACTCTGGAACCGTTGATTTTATAACAATTATGTATCGAATATATTTTGTTTTAAATTTCATGTAGAACATTTTTATATATAACATTGTTTACGATAAAGTATAGTTTTAGAAATATTGACGAAAAACGTAAAAAACTACTAATTTACCGACTTCTCCCCCATCTCCCCCCCAAACCGGACGCTCAAAATGGTGTAACTTTTTACTGAACAATATGTGGACCATATAGAACATTTTGGTGTTGGAGAAAAACTTTTACTTTGGATGTTTTGGTTAGGCCTTTTTTTGGACCAGTTATACTATACTACCTCCGTAACTTTGGAACCATTCATTTTAGAAAGATTATGTATAGGGCCTTTTTTATTTAAAATTTAATGTAGAACAATTTTGTATAGAGGGTTGTTCATGCTAAACCGCATAGTTTTAGAAATATTGGCGAAAAACTTAAAAAACTACGAATTTACCTATTTCTCCCCCCTCTCCCCCCAAACCCGACGCTCAAAATGGTGTGACTTTTTTCTGGTACATTGTGTGGACCATATATAGAACAATTTGGTGTTGAAGGATAACTTTCACTTTGGATGTCTGGGTTATGCCATCTTTTGGATCAACTATACTATACTATCTTCCATGTTTTTGAAAGATTCAGGTTTGAGAAATCCGAAAAGTGAGTTTATCTCATCAAAACCTTTGGCCCTTTCTTGTAACTCACTGCACATTCTGTCCAGAACTTCAAAGTACCCAATGCGATGTTTCGTTGCTGTATCCAGAGAACTGTCCTCTGCTTTCTCGCCTGGCATTTTTTTCGTTCGTCGTTGTCTAATGATCGGAAAATCCGGATTCTTCCATCCCATCTTCTCCCACTGAGATTTAGCTTTCAAAACGAAAGAATCATACTTGCTCTCCTCACGCAAGTTTTGCAAGTTCTTCATTACATTTTTGAGACAATTTTGAGCCATCAAAAGATCAACTTCTTTTTTCTGTAATTGCACTTCAGCAATGTCAATGAATGATAGGACTGAATGCCACCATGTCAGGTTTAGTAAAAATAGCCAATTGATCGCCGAAAGTAGAGAATTTGCGTCCATTATATCTTCTCCAGTAGCCTTCTCTCTCGATGTTTCTCGTTCTAAACAGTTGACAACACAGTCAAGATTTTGGATAATTGCTTCTACTGCTTTCAGCCGTGCAGACCAACGAGTAGCACTCAAGCCTTTGATGTGGAGTCTTCGTTTCTGTGACAGCGCTTCGCTTTCGATATTACAAAAGTTATTTTATTTTATATTTAATTTACGATATTTATCAGGCAATTATTCTGATAACAGGGGGACCCTGATTGAAAATTGAACTTGTGCTGTTCACAAGGGACTCAACGAAACATTTTTTCAACAAAAAAATAACAAAAAGAAATCGAAGGTGTATTTTTCAGCAAGAAGGGCCCTGAAAGCCTTTCGTCGGGGGGGCCCAGTCGGCAAGCGCGCTTTTGCCGACCTGTTAAATCTGCCACTGGTTGTCGAATGATGCGCGTTAGGTTCCTACTACAATAATTGAAAAGTATTTTGGAAGTCAAATAGCAAAACCACACAAAGTAATTTATCACAACCATTACTTTCTTGGAAGCATTTGAGATGTGACTGTATCAGATACTACTTAAAATCCCGTGGACTGACCGGATTACAAATTAAGATGACCTCAGAAGAATGAATAAGTACCGGGAGGTACCTACCGACCACCATCAAATCTCTAAAGTTACAATATCTCGGACATATTATGTGAAATGAATTCAGATATGAACATCTACAAACCATTCTGAGCAAAAATATGTGGAAAGCAAGGTCCAGGAAGAAGAATATCCTGGTTAAAGAACCTCAGAACGCAGAAACAACATGTGTACAGCTTTTCCGCGCTGCTGCAGATAAGATAAAGATTGCCATAATGGTCGCCAACATTCGTCACGGATAGGCATATCAAGAAGAATTAGTATCCTCTTAGAATCGACCTTAAATTGTCAAATTCGGATATCTATATATGTAGATTATCCAGATATATGTAGAGAAGTTGCAAAAGCCTAAATTGGTTATGATACCTCAAAAAATGTTTGAAAGATGACTGAAATGAAAGGAAGCAAAAATTATGCTATGTGGCAATGTGAAAAAAAACGAAATGTCTATCTCAGAAGTAAAAATGATTAAATGAACGAACTATATGAAATATAAACATACAGTGAGCACGTAAAGGTTGGAATAAATTCATTTTCTCGAGAATGGACGATTCTGAAAAAAAATCCCAAAACAGGTCAATTTTTATTTTTAAATTGCGACTTTTTGGCATATATATCATACTAGTGACGTCACCCATCTGGGCGGGATGACGTCATCTTAAAAATTTTTAAATGAGAATAGGGGACGTGTGACAGCTCATTTGAAAGATAGTTTAATTCTCTATTCAGTAATATAAATATTAACATATTTATTTATACAGAGTGACCACAAAAAAAATTTTAATTAAATTTATTGACATAAAAAGAAGAATGTGTGTAATTTATTTAACTCGCAATACATTTTGCTGCTATCAGAAAAGAGGAAATAATGTTTATTTGACAAATAAATATTGTTTTTGCTTAAATTTAATATCAAAGCCACCACCCACCTTCCTCTGGACAGTTTGAACATTTAGTTTAAGCGAAAAGCAATGAATATTTTTCAGATAAACATCTTTTTTCTGCTTTCTGAGAGCAGTAAAATGTATTTTGGATTAAATAAATTACATGCATTCTTCTTTTTATGTCAATAAATTAAATTAAAAAATGTTTTCTTGGACACCCTGTATAAATAATTATGTGAATGTTTATATTAGTGAATAGAGAATTAAATTCCCTTTCAAATGAGCTATCACACGACCCTTATTCCTATTTAAAAAAATCATCGATGACGTCATCACGCCCAGATGGAGGACGTCACTAGTATGATATGTATGTCAAAAAGTCGTAATTTAAAAATAAAAATTGACTTGTTTCGGGATTTTTTTCCAAAATTGTCCATTCTCGAGAAAATTAATTTATTCCAACCTTTACGTGCTCACTGTATAATAAAAAAATATAATTAGAGAGAGATATCTTTTACATTTTGTACAATTGAAAATATAAGTAAATTATTCTTTTACTTTACTCCTTTCCAATTGATACACCACTGTAAAATTATAACGCCCATAAGCAGTGCAGTAAATAAGGAATGGTGGTGACTAAATTTATATTCCCAAATCCCCCAATAACGATAAATATTGCACAAATTGAAAGATAAAACCTCATAAATATCGAGTGGTTCGACACTGGTAACGAGAGATTTAAGCGTCGATTATTTTTAGAAATTTAGAAAAGTTTGCACCAATCTGTGGAATATATTACATACAGGGTGATTGATTAGTGGGGTAAAGCTTAATAGATCCGCTATAGTAATAGATAGCAATAAAAGTTAATAACAAAATTTTTAGCCACGTTTGAGCTTCACATTACAAAATTAGTTAGAATGTTACAGAGTGTTCGATAACACAGTGGCAGACCAAACTTATGGTTTTTTAAATGGACCACCCAATATTTTATTTTATATTCGAAATCCTGTTAACTTCTCCATCACAAAAATATAAAGGTCTGTTATGTTATACAGCGTATTTACAAAGTTATAACCAATTTTATATGAAAATCATAACAAGCTCAACTCACTGTATAAATAAAAATAAGCACAACAGCAATGGTTTATTAATGCCATATTTTTTATTTATTGTCAAAATTTTCAAGAATTATTGACATTGTTAATTTTCTTTACATAATATACAGGGTGAGTCAAAACGCAAGTACATTATTTTCTCATTAGTGTTAAATGGAACACCCTGTATTTTATATCATTATTGAAAAGTAACATTACCGTACTTTAATTTTTATATAACATTCTCTATATCCAAACTTAGTTTTCGAGATATAGGTAGGTGTCTAAATTTATCTAAATTTTAAGTAAGCCATGACTGAATTTTGACAATTGACGATTACTGATTATCAATCCGGTAATCAATGTACCAATGTAGCAAATAAAGAAATAAGAATAATTTATTAGTAATACATTTTACAAAAAAAAAACACAACCACAACATGCAACATTTTTGAAACAATTAAAAACTACTTTTTTATGTAAATGCAATAAATAAACAGAGAAAATTAGTAATAAATTTTACAAAAAACCACACAAACACAAAATATGTACAACATTTTGTGAAGACAGTTTAAACACTACTTTTATATGTAACTGTAACAATGTAACAAATAAAGAACGAAAAATAAATTATCAGTAATACATTTTGCAAAAAAAACATGTTTGAAAAAAATAGAAGCTACTTTTAAATAGGGAATGTTATCTAATAATTAAAGTACGGTAATGGTAGTTTTCAATAGTGATATCAAATACAGGGTGTTCCATTTAAAATTACTGAGAAAATAACGTACTTGCGTTTTGACTCATCCTGTATTTGATATAAAGAAAATTAGCAATATCAATCATTCTTGAAAATTTTGACAATACGTAAAAAAATATGGCATTAATAAACCATTGCTGTTTTGCTTATTTTTATTTATACAGGGAGTTGAACTTGTTACGATTTTCATATAAAATTGGTTATAACTTTGTAAATACCCTGTATAACAAACAAACTTTTACCCTGTATAACAAACCTTTATATTTTTGTGATGGAGAAGTTAACAAGATTTCGAATTTATAATAAAATATAGGGTCTTCCATTTAAAAAAACATAAGTTTGGTCTGCCACTGTGTTATCCAACACCCTGTAACATTCTAACTACTTTTGTAATATGAAGCTCAAAGGTGGCTAAAATTTTTGTTATTAACTTTTATTGCTATCTGTTACCATAGCGGATCTATTGAGCTTTACCCCACTAATCAATCACCCTGTATATTACAAGAATAAAAAACCGCTAAACGTCGCGTCGTAAAAATTAGTGGCGCATACAATATTCCAGCTACAAAAGAGCTGATATGAATATTACGTGGCGTGAAAATGTATTTTCATTTTGATGGAAAATAAAATTGTAGTTTTATTTTAAAAGACGTTTCCATAATATTTGCTAAATTTGAAGTAAAACGCGCCACAAAAGGGTAACTTTGATAGAGTTTGTATTTTAAAGCTCTTTTGTGGCGCGATTTACTTCAAATTTAGCAAATATTATGGAAACATCTTTTAAAATAAAACTACAATTATTTTATTTTCCATCAAAATGAAAATACATTTTTGCGCCACGTAATATTCATATCAGCTCATTCGTAGCTGGAATGTTGTATGCACCACTCATTTTTACGGCGTTTAGCAATTTTTTATTCAGCAATTTTTTATTCTTGTATCAGGAGTTTTTCAAAGGTATTTATAAGTTAAATGTATGAAGTAGAATGTAATGTTTCTCGATTTCACATTAAGCGTTATAAACGGTCGCATTTCTAGCATTATCTCTCAAATGATCTAGTGTTCATTAAATGTACACTAGATTTTCTTCTATTCGAAATAGATTGAAAAAAATATTGGGATGGCCGGTAAATGAACTCGGATTGACCTATCAAATTTAGCATCGTAACCACTACAACTACATAAACCATTATGGCGTTAATGGTCAAATGGATTATAATTTTGGAACTTGATAAGTTCGAAACGGCTTAACAGATTTTGATCACTAAACATGAGTTTGAAATGTATTGCCAAGTAGTATCTGATGCATCCAAGGTCAAGTATGATAAGTGAATAGTGAAAAGTTTCCCATGCGAAATAGATCACACTTATGAAGCCTATAACTTAAAAATTCAAATTTTCCCAGATACCGATACGAGATATACACCGTTAGACGAGTCTAGTGTCCTCCTACAAAAGCTCAGTTATTTTCACAATTTGTAGGTTTGAAATTTTGAGTCGAAAAACCAAGTTTAGTTTTTCAGTTTTTTGGCTATACTGAGCCGTTTGTATGTCTGATCCTCACCGCTTAGGCACCATTGAAAGCTTAACTCAAGGCTATTGATTTGGTATATTTTTGGTTTTCCTGTCTCCCCTTGAACCTAAGATATGTACCCCCAAAAAATATGGTTTTTGTACCTACCCAGTCCTATAAATAGCTGGCTTATGGGTGGTCGAAAGTCACAAACTACACCTAGTATGGTATAGTTAGACCCAAACCCAGACATCCACAGAGAAAGTTATCCTCCAACACCAAATTGTTCTATATGGTCCACATAATGTTCACAAAGAAGTCACACCATTTTGAGCGTCGGGTTTGGGGGGGAGAGGGGGGAGAAATCTGCAAATTCGTAGTTTTTTACGTTTTTCGTCAATATTTCTAAAACTAAGCGGTTTAGCATGAACAAACCTCTATACAAAATTGATCTACATTAAATTTGAAATAAAAAAGTCCCTATGCACTACCCTTCTAAAATGAACGGTTCCAAAGTTACGGAGGTAGTATAGTATAATTGGTCCAAAAAAGGCCTAACCCAGACATCCAAAGTAAAAGTTTTCCTTCAACACCAAATTGTTCTATATGGTCCACATATTGTTCATTAAAAAGTTACACCATTTTGAGCGTCCGGTTTGGGGGGGAAATGGGGGAGAAGTCGGTAAATTAGTAGTTTTTTTTACGTTTTTCGTCAATATTTCTAAAACTATGCTTTAGCGTAAGAAATGTGCTATAGAAAAATATACTACATAAAATTTTAAACCAAAAAGGTTGGTTACATAATTGTTATAAAATCAACGGTTACAGAGTGACGGAGGGTGAAAAATGGAGGTTTTCGATACTTTTTATATTCACCGATTTCTCCCCCCTCTCCCACCCAAACCCGACGCTCAAAATGGTGTGACTTTTTTCTGAACATTATGTGGACCATATAGAACAATTTGGTGTTGGAGGACAACTTTCACTTTGGATGTCTGGATTTTTGGTATAGTTATATCATAAATATTGCCCAAAAAATATAAAAAGTATCGAAAACCTCGACTTTCACCCTCCGTAACTCTGGAACCCTTGATTTTATAACAATTATGTATCCAACATTTTTTGTTTTAAATTATGTATCCAACATTTTTGTATGTAACATTGTTTACGCTAAAGCATAATTTTAGAAATATTGACGAAAAACCTAAAAAAACTACTAATTTACAGGCTTCTCTCCCATCTCCCTCCCAAACCGGACGCTCAAAATGGTGTAACTTTTTACTGAACAATATGTGGACCATATAGAACATTTTGGTGTTGGAGGAAAACTTTAACTTTAGATGTTTGGGTTAGACCTTTTTTGGACCAGTTATACTATACTACCTCCGTAACTTTGGAACCATTCGTTTTAGAAAGATTATGCATAGGACCTTTTTTATTTAAAATTTAATGTAGAACAATTTTGTATAGAAAGTTGTTCATGCTAGACCGCATAGTTTTAGAAATATTGGCGAAAAACTTAAAAAACTACGAATTTACCGATTTCTCCCCCCTCTCCCCCCCAAACCCGACGCTCAAAATGGTGTGACTTTTTTCTGAACATTGTGTGGACCATATAGAACAATTTGGTGTTGAAGGATAACTTTCACTTTGGATGTCTGGGTTATGCCATCTTTTGGATCAACTATACTATACTAACCGGTGTAACTTTTTCACAAACATACACACATACAAACATTTTCCCCTTTTTTAAATAGAAATTGAATAAAATTTCTGAGCTCGGTGACTTTTGAATGGTATAACTGATTTTAAAAATTAAACATGCGTTGGAAAGGTAATGCAAGTACTGTCAGAAGCCGCAAAAGTCGGACTTAAATTTTCGAAATTTTTGGGAGTTTTGGTAACGAGAACGAAAAACAGACCGTAAGTGGGAAGGGCCGTAATATCCACACCCTTGGACCAAAATGGATGGTTGACATATGGATGGGCGAGTCTTTTCCTATACTTTAAGATGGAATTTGGCCCAATTTTAAATTCAGTCAGATTTAGAAAATCGAAAATTTCGTGTATAAAGTGTCACATGTACGGGGGTTGTGCGCCACGGGCGAGAACTACCGTTCTCTGGGATGAAATATTAATATTAATTACTGGCAATATTTTTCGGGCATTATGGTTATTATGCCCCATCGCGCATCAGCGTGCTATGGGGGGGGGGAGGGATGGCCTGGGGCATTGGAGCGAGGTGGGGTGATCCCGGTTTGTACTCGGGTCAAAACACCTCGCCCCAATGAATTGCTACACCCGAATGTACTTTTTCGATAGGGTGGACATCTCCCACAGGTCGGGTTGAATCAAATTGCTTGCTTGCTTGAGGGCATTATGGTTTTCATTATTGTATAGAAATAAATTTGTTCAATTGTGTAGACTGTAGACCTTCCTTAATCTCTCCAGCTTTTCACCGATATGTTATTTTTTTGGTATTCTCATCTTTTAAGAATACTAAGTAGTAATGTATATTTCAGTTATTGCTTCTACTTTTGTAATTATTTTCATTGGTTTACGCCTATTAATACACTAATTGTTGATGTCTAAGGTCGTACGTTAATCTGACCTTCAGAATGTCTCCCATTAGATTTCTTAAAGTCTTTATCATATAACGGATCCTAATATTTTTTGTTTCTGAGCATACCTGCTCCAGTTGCATACTTGATTGTATAATCTGACAGTTATGAATAATTGTATTTCCATGTATCCTTAAGTTGTGATGTAATACCTACGCATTTCCCTAAAACACCGGATTCGAATATCTCAATACTGCTACAACTTTATTTACATGTTTTTTTATACTTATTTAAAAATGTTTCCGCGTTAAGAGAGATCTGCTATTTTCCTTATGATAAAAACAAATATAAATAGAATAAGGCACTGACTTTACTCATACTTATTAATACATATTTATGTCTTGGAAGCATTGGCTTGGAAGATTGAAAAATGGGTATAATCTGAGTGCTACCTGTAAACAGAGTTAAGGTACGATTCCGAACAAGACCGCAAACCGCAAACTGCAAACCGCAAACCGCAAACCGCAGACCGCAGCGACAGACCTACTGGTTCATATGGTTTCTTATAAGCTTAATGTCGAGTAGAGCGGCACTGTCGCCGCCGCACGCAGAACGTCGCCACCGCAGACCGCAGGACTGCACCAGAACCAGTAGTGTCGCCGACCGCAGAGCGACAACATGTATTTTTGTTGTTTCCAAATTGACTGAAAAGTGAAAAGAATTGAATTTCTTTTGAAAATGAGGATTTCAAATGAAGAAGAGAAATGAATTAATTTTGTGGCAAAATATTCAGTTATTTACGACGCCGACGCAAGCTTCCGTCAAATTGTCTATTTTTAAATAGAGACCTAGTTGACTTCCTTTTTCTTTTATAATGCAAAAGTAAAAGATCGTCGTCATCTTCTTCTTCCATCAAAAGGTATAACATTAATTCATCGTTGTTCATTGCGTCTGACAACCTACTTATACGACTTTTAATATTATACTATTATTATAAATTCCCATCGTGCAATGCTGTTGTCGCTATTATGGAGATGCAGTGCAGTTCTGCTCGGAATTGATCTGACCGCAGACGACACTGTCGCTGCAGTCTGCGGTTTGCAGTCTGCAGCCACTTTCGGAATCATACCTTTAGAGATGATACGAGGAGAAGCGGCTGAACCGAATATGTAATATCTACAACTGCAATTAATTTATTAAACACAACACTTAAATTAACAACCAAAGTGATAACAAACAAACTGAATGAAAGTATAGTTAACACTAGCAAAAGAACAACAAGGTTTTATTTCGGGTAGATCATGGACCGACGCTATACCTATTTATAATCAGGCAAGTGCAAGAGAAATTATTAGAATACAACCAACCGGCATATTTATATTTCGTGGATCTTAAGAAGGCATTTGTCAGGGTCTACGCAAGGCACGAAACGGAGATACAGAAAATAGAACAAGTGATGGAGTTTAAATATCTAGGCATCACACTATCTAGCTACGGAAATACGGAAAGTACGAAACAAAGGTTGCCTGAACAGCAGGTTGCCTGAATAAAACGATACAGAGACATAAAAATATTGGGAAATATATGAAAAGCACAATTATTTACAAAACAAGCATCAGACTTAATCATGACATAACTGATACAAAGAAGTACAGATACACGACGAGGATGTAAGGTGGAAAACACAGTGCCGGATTTACCACTAGGCCGACTAGGCTACGGCCTAGGGTCGCAAGCAAAAGGGGGCCGCAGCGTATACGGTCTACGGTATTTTACAACGTTTTGACAAGAGTAGCAAAACATTAACAGCTACAGACTTAAATGTCACTTGCAACATACAAATATCTAAATGAGTATGCATTGAGTCTGAGAGACAACTTTGATTCCTATGAAAAAAGAGAAAAAGAGTTGTCTAAAAATGAAACCTATATTCTTGAAATAAAAAGACGCCCGAAAAGAAAAGCTCTCCCTGGCTAAGACAAAGAAGATAAATCCACTGAACCCCACTTTAATGGCAAACAAAACTTAAAGATTCAATGTTGTAATTGACACGCTTTATTCAGAATTGAATGAAAGGTCCAAGTATATTTCAGTCTTAATGAAGAATATGGATTAACAACTTATCATCAATTTCCAATGAAGACATCGGGCTAAACGTTTCTATTTTGATTAAAAAGTATCGAATCGACATAGATGGCGACTTTGGAGAAGAGTGTGTACGGTTCAAATGCTTTGTTGAAGGTATATTTGATGAAGAAATTTTGATTTTGAACAAAGAGAACCTCATGACAACAAGATTACCAAGCCTCCGAGAAATACACTTTTGGAGTATCTGAAAATCATTCATGAAAAACAGTTAACAACATTATTTCCGAGTATGGACACGGCTTTGCCCATTCTACTAAGCATGATGACATATAATGCATCTGGAGAAAGATCATTCAGCCTGATGAAAATAATCAAAAACTACTTGAGTAACTCGACCTCCGACGAAGATTCTAGATTGTCTAGTTCGTCCAATTTTGTTTCAAATGCTGAGCTTTTCCAAGCCTTAGACTTTAAAAATAAAAGGGCCGGCGTAGCTAAGCGGTAGCGTGCTTGGCTCGTGTGCTAATATGCCGCAGTTCAAATCCTGCCGCCGGCAAGAAAAACTAGACATTTTTAAAATGTTTATAGGCCCCCAGGTCGACTTAGCCTGAATAAAATGAGTAATTTGGGTAAAACTAGAGGTAATAATAGGCGGTTGAAGCGTAGCACGGGCCCTGTTACCTTCCTTGTATACCGTAGGCTCTAGATATAGCAGACTACCCTGCTATACTCCCAAAGCCACGTGAGCGGTATAAAACGGGAGACTATTATTATATAGACTTTAAAAATTTGATTAAAGATTTTGCAGCCAAAAAAGCTAGAAAAGTGAGTTTTTAGAGTTTAGATATGATATTTATTATGAGAGAATAATGAATAATGAATTGAGCGATCTAGAAGTTTATTTGTTGTATTCTTATGCCTGGTTGCACCAACCAACAGATCTTAGGCGTGCATTAACGAAACATTTGCGTTACACCATTGAGTCTTAGATAAATTTTCAGCTTGTCACAATGGATTGTCATGTGGATTGCATTGATAATAATTGAAAATTATGGTGCAACGTATGTGACACTTAGTATATCGGCCCTTTCTATAAACTGAGCTGGGTTAGGCTGGAGCATGAGATTTGTTGGTGCAACCAGGCATTAATATTTTTATTTTTCAGTACCGTAGCCTATTACTAGTACAGTTCATATTATTTTGCTTGTTCTTTTACTTATAATGTCTTTTCAACTCGGCTTTTTTTTAGTTTTTTGTTGTCATCTTTACTTTTCCCTGCGAATGAAACAAATGGTATTTAATTTTAACAATTAACTACAATATTAATTATTTATAATATAATCATATTAGCAATATTAATAATTTTACAAATAACTGCTGTTTGCTAACATTTTGAATTATATATTTTCTATCTTCTTCTTAAGGTGCCTTCTCCATTACTGAAGGTTGGCTATAACTACAGCACATTGTTATCTATCTTGAGCAGTTCTTAGTATCGAATGTGTGTCCATGCCTGTCCAGTCTCTCACGTTATTCAGCCAGGAGCATTTTCTTCTTCCTGAACCTCTTCTTCCTGAACCTCTTCTTCCTTCCACTTTCCCTTCCATTATGAGTCGTAAAAGTTGTATATTTCTCCTATGTAAATTATTTTTCTGTTTTTTACAATATTTAGGAATTCTCTCTCAGTCTCCATTCTTCTCAGCATCTCGTTGTTGGTCACGTGATCTGTCCAAGAGATCTTCAGCATCCTTCGAAAAACCAACATATCAAAGGCTTCTATAAGT
Source organism: Diabrotica virgifera virgifera (assembly GCF_917563875.1). Classification (NCBI taxonomy): domain Eukaryota; kingdom Metazoa; phylum Arthropoda; class Insecta; order Coleoptera; family Chrysomelidae; genus Diabrotica; species Diabrotica virgifera. Next base: position 194,512,680 of record NC_065447.1, on the reverse strand, counting down.
ATAGAATTCTTTCTATAAATTTTGTTTTTCGAAATTTCTATAAGTGTAGAAATTGTTAGAGCTGTTTTGGGGTTTTAGCCAAATTTGCAAACCAAGATTATTTAATTAGTAAATACATTTCAACATATTTATGTCCGTATTCAAATAGAGCATTAGAGGCATTTCTATTATTTATGTTATGCTTTGAATTACGAATTTTAAAAAGTAAAATTAAAATAAACGTTTTAATTATTATTATTATTATTAATTCTTTATGCTTTAATTACATAATCGTGAAGTTATCGGCGAAGCACACTAGTTCGCTCCCATGGTCAAAAACCCTCTTAATTACATACTAGTTCGCTCCGAAAACCATAACCTAGTTCGCTCCCGTGGTTAAGCGGATTAAGCATTTATTTATTCTATTCTAGGAAAATTAATATCAGGAAAATTGGTACTGTGACTTTTGTATTTTATATTAGAAATTATATAAAATATTGGTGGTTACCTATTTATATAAATACAGTGATAAGCGCGCTAATAACCGGCAAAATAACGCAAACGATGACAAAATAACGAAAACATATGAAGTTGTAAGATAAAAGAGATGAAACTAGTAGAGATGAGAAATTTAGAGGTAGAAACCTATAAATTTACATTATAATGATTGTTTCTCATCTTTAGACGTTTGGCAACTACCACTGTGACAGTGACAGTTTTTGTTGACATACTCATGTGATACGGCTAAAAGTGGGAAACAACCAATATAATCTAAATTTATAGGTTCGTACCGCTAAATTTCCAACCTCTACTAGTTTCATGCCTTTTTATTTCACAACTTAATATGTTTTTCATCGTTTTGCGTTATTATGCCGGTTATTAGCGCGCTCATAACTGTATAACGAGACAGTGAAATTAGATAATTTAGATTTAGCCCAATAAATGACTATTTTGGAGTGTAATTTTCGGCGTTACTATGGATTTGGTTGAAAATTTGGTTTTAGGTTCTACCTATCCTCCACTTCAAAGTTGGACGTGTGCCGTTGGTTGCATTTAATTGAGGGTATAAATCACCCCTTCTCGAGGACGAAAAATCATACGTTTCAAATAAGTCCAGAAATGGATAAGTTGACTACTTCTAAGTAACTTTTGTTCTATATAGTTTTTTAAAGAAGTCAATAATTGTTTGACTTCTTGTTTGATTTGAATAACATCAAAAATGTTTATTTTTAAACAACAAAAAATAACACGTTTTCAGGCGGTTTTTCTCAAATAACTGAAAAAATAAGTATTTTATCGAAAAAAAATTCTTAGCGAAAATATAGCCTATAATAAAATGAAAAACAGTATATTCATGAAGTGTAGGTACAGACCCAGCAAAAGAAGAGTTGCAGGTAGCTTATGAAAAATATGTTCCTATGAAAAATGTGTTCCAAGAATACATTTTTGCTGAGAATATTTTTTTCGATAAAATATTTACTTTCTGGTTATTTGCGAAATATCGTCCAAAAATGTGTTTTTTTGTTGAACAATAATAAAATAAACATTTTCACTCGCAGATAACTCGAAAAATATTGACTTTAAAAAACTCTATAGTTGCTTAGAACAACAACAGTTGCTTAGAATTAGTCAATTTATCTATTTCCGGCCATATTTTAAATGTATGTTTTTTCACCCCCGAGAAGGGGTGACTTTCACCCCCCAAGTAAAAGCAACCAACGGCATAAGTCCAACTTCGCGGTGGTAAGTAGAATGTAAATTCAAATGTTCATGCAATTCAGTGGTGACAATAAAAATTACACGGTATCTATCGCCGGATTTCACGTTCCTTTACTGGGCTAATAATAATTATTTTATTTACACTAAATTTTTTTCTATACAGTGATGAGCGCGCTAATAACCGGCAAAATAATGCAAAAGATGGAAAACATATTAAATTGTGAGATAAAAAGAAGCGAAACCAACAGAATTGGGAAATTTAGCGATAAAAACCTATAAATTTACATTCGATTCACTATTTCCCACCTTTAGACGTATTAGAGGAGGATGTCAACTAAAACTGCCACTGTCACAGCGGTAGTTGCCAAACTCGTCTGATACGTCTAAAGGTGGGAAATAATAAATGTAATGAAAATTTATAGGTTCTTTCGCTAAATTTCCCATCTCCACTAGTTTCATTTCTATTTATCTCACAACTTAATATTTCCATCTTTTGCGTTATTTTGCCGGTTATTAGCGCGCTCATTACTATATTTTGAAAAATGTTAATGATTGAATTAGAAATTAGATTAGAAAATTTGAATTGTTTTTAAAAATTACTGAAATAATTTTTGTGCTTATTCTAAAATAAAGATATAAGAAAGCAATACAAGTGTAAAAACTAACAAATAGGTATGGGATATCCTCTACCATTACAAAATTAAACAAATATAAATTAAAACGAGGCATTTATTTTGCTAGAAATCTAAGTGAAATACATTTGACAAAATCAAATCTACTAATTTTATTTTGCTTTAATTCCGCTATTTTGTGATCAACTAATTTTTGGCGCTCTAGAAGTAGATACTTTTCGGTACACTTTTTTTGGTTTCACCGAACTTCGTATTTTTACATAAGTGTCAATTAGTGAATATCTTATAAGTTATATATCGTTATAAGTTTAATATATTTTTAAGTAGGAAGTAGTGTTATATAGTAGCATTATTTAAAAAGACTCATTCTTTTAAACAATGATAGTATTGTCGTATTAGAAAAATCCAAAGTTTGAGAAATATTTATTAAAAATTTTCTTAATAAAATGTATCAAAGTACCTGCTTTATGAAGGCAACATTATCTATTTAAGCTGACCCTGGCTATTCATTATTATTCATTGTGTACCCAGTAAAGACATTATTCAACTATCTTTTCTAAGAAATATATGGCCGGAGCGAACTTACCTATGCCCCTTTTCTGTGGAGTATTAAAATCTGATCGCCGGAGCGAACTAGTATACGCCCGTTATCGGGGGCCGCTCGGGGTAATTTGGCCTAGGGCCGCAAATACCCTAAATCCGGCACTGGGAAAAAACATCACGGACTGTGTAATAAATTGAAGAGTAGAATGACAACAAATCAAGTAGTAATGACAGCAAGAGATGGTTGCCCAATAGTAAGACGATCAGTGGGAAGACCACGAAAACGATGGAACGACAACTTACTGGAGACACATTGAAAATCAGAGAGAGTCATGTCTACATAGAAACAAGAAGCAGTAGAAAAAGAAGACAGAAGATACCCTGAAAAATAAAAACTCTCATTTCTATGGGAAAGATCCAAGGCATTGCCCAAGGTAAACGTGGTCCTGGTAGAAGACGAACATCGCGGCAGAAAAATCTAAGGGTTTGGAAAATCGACTACATCATTCTTTAGAGCGGCTGCCAATAAAGTTACTATAGTTATGATAGTCGCCAACATGATATCCAACGATCAACGACACCTGGATAAGTTTTTTTATCTGCTATTTTATTTTAGTCCATGTGGTGAGCCCGCTCCCGTCTGAAAAAATTTCTGATTCAGTTTCTTTGTGGATTCCTATTCAAAAATGTCCCCTTTAAACAAATTTGGCACAAAGGGTGCCTGGCGGAATTTTTTGCAGAAATGTTTGAACAATTTTTTTAAACAAATACAAAAAATTACGTTTTTTGCTCTGAAATATATATTTTTAGATTTTTTGGGTCATTCTAAACAAGAAAAGTATCTTGTAATTTTTCTCAAAAATTGATAGTTTTCGAGTTATAAGCGATTTAAAATCTGAAAATGCGAAAATACGCATTTTCGAGGCTTAAAACCTCATATTTAAATTAATATTTTTGAGGTCGCGAGATACTTAATTCGAAGGTTAAACATTCAGCTTCAAGATTCTGAAGAGTGATCGCGTCTAACGTTAATTTATACCGTTGTTTTTTAATTTTAAATATGCATGTTTATCCGATTTTTTTGCCGGTGCGGCGCGCTCTATTTCAAAAATCTCCTATTTTATTCCGAAAAATCGAAAAATATTTTTTCTAGATTCTTTGGGATATTCTAAATAAAATAAGTTTCCTAACATTCTTCTCAAAAGTTAATAGTTTTAAAGTTATAAGCGATTTAAAATCCGAAAAATGACAAAAAAAAACGTATATTCGTTTTTTAAATCGCTTATAACTTTAAAACTATTAACTTTTGAGAAAAATGTCACGAAACTCTTTTTATTTAGAATGTCCCAAAGAATCTACTAAAAATATTTTTCGGAGGAAAATAGGATATTTTTGAGAAAATTTACAAGATACCGTTCTTGTGTAAAATCACCCAAGAAAATTAAAAATAAATGTTATGGAGCAAAAAACGTGATCTTTTGTATTTGTTTAAAAAAATTGTTTAAACAATTTCTGCCCAAAAATTCCGCCCGGCATTTTTGAATAGAAATCCACAAAGAAACCGAATCAGAAATTTTTCCAGACGGGAGCGGTCTCACCACATGGACTATTAATTTAGCTTGTACAGAATACAGAATGCAAACCAAAATCACATCGATGACGCAAAATAGAAAGTTACAAAAATATAATTTTACTATTAAACATTCAAAAAGCTTCCAAATAAACAATAGAAATATTTCCTGCAACTAAGCCAAAACAAAACAATTTCAAATTAGAAAGCACAAAACAATTACCAAATACGACAACAGCAGGTAACGTAAAATATAATGTTATTTGTTTTAGTAATTAAGAATTCTTATAATATCTACACCTAAATCACTTATTTCTATAGTTTCAAAAGAGTAAATTTCACCAGTTGTCCCATAGTAATTCATTTTTAATATATTATTGTAATTTTTTCGATTGTTTGTATTGAAAAATATTTCTGACAATGGAGTATTCATTGTATTTAATGACTTTCGATGGAAATTATGATAATCTATTACAGCAGGTAGATATTTACACAATGATAATGATTTTTAACGTTTTTAATTTTGTAGAAGCAAGTAATCTATCTATGATTTACCCATTTATTCAATGAAAAATGATAAAACTTTTATTAGAGCGGTCATCAGCGGTAAATTTTGCAAGAAACGCTGCATTTGGTTGTCTTTTTAAAGACAGATCACATGCTATGATTTTTTGTGGCGGATATTCTTGAGTTGGGTTGATTTCATGTAACCAAATCTTTTAGTAAAGTCGTCCCAGGAACGCAACTTATCAATATTGGCAATATCATTTTAAAGTCTTTTACTTTAAAATGTATAATACATGTCTGAAGTGTCGATATAAATGAGTCAGATTAAATAAATTATTAGAAGAATTTTTTACTAAGTAACAACATTTTTGTTTAATTTAGTATTATTTTGTATTTTGACAACGACACCCGACTTGAGCGTCGAAACGTTAACAAAATCATTTTTTTGGTAAAATTGTGTTTTTTTTCCCATTGAAAATAGTTGTAGACCGCATCTGTAAAAATATTAGTTCATTTCGACGTTGAGAGGTGACTCAATTTTTTTGCAGAAATTGCTTGAAAATAACTCACATAATAATATTTGAGTTATCCTCCCTCTCAAAAAGGTCCGGAACATTGTTTAAATAATCAAAATGTCAAAAAATGAAAGAACAGTTCGATTTCTTTCTTCGTTTTTTTGATTATAACTTTAAAAAGATTCATTTCCGAGAAAAGTTGTACTGACATAAAAGTTGCGTAATTAAATTTTCTACAATATAAAATGGGCTATAAATTTAAAAAATAGTCACCCTTGTTGCAAAATAGCAATAATTGCGAAAAAACCATACAAAAACAAGTATTGGCATTTTACGTTTTTCAACCCTTTATGCTACACTTAGGACCTTCTTATTTCACCCAGAAAAACTTTATGATGCAGTAAAACAATATTTTAAATTTCATTAAGATCGGTTCTATAGATTTTGCAAAATAAATTTTGCAATCCAGCTTTCGCAAAAAAAATTCATTTTTTCAAAATGTTACAGGACTGAAAATAAAGCAGATATCAAGTTGAAAATTTTTTTGCATATAAAAGTGTACTGTACCTTTCATTTACAATTTGCAAAATTAAAATAGATTAACTACTACGGCGTCAGGATTTTTTTAAATAAACATTAATTATTGGTGCTAAGCGCAGGACAGCGGATAGTTTGCTCTGATTGGGCATTCCAATGACCTTTAATAATGATTGATACATTTTAGTTTTTGTTACATTTCGATATAAATAAATAAATTTGTTTATTGCAAAATAAAAACACATACTCAATCCTTTGAAATAACACTTTTTTTAGCAAAAACTTTCTTTGTTCATATATTTTAACTTAAAGAATAAAAGTTTATTATTTTTAAACATATGAAATTGTTTAAACAATATTTCACAAACAATAATAAAATTTGTTTGATTTTTGTGAAATTAAAATATTAAAATACAACAAAATATATAGTAAGAAAATAATATATTATAGAAAAATTAGAAGAAATTTTGGTGGAAATCAACTTGTGTAAATCGAACACCGCTGTCCTGCGCGTAGCACCAATAATTAATGTTTATTTAAAAAAATTTCTGACGCCGTGGTAATTAATCGATTTTAATTGTGCAAATTGCAAATGAAAGGTACAGTACACTATAACGCGACAACTCGCAGACACTAGATAACCTACCTGCTACAAAGTAGTCGTCGGTTCTTCGGTTGTCCCGGGTCTTCAACCTTTACGGCCTTCGGCTTCGCTCAAGTTGAGACGGTCGTGGGTCAAACTCAGTATTCCCGGAATTCCACAACTATATATCTGATCTTACAGGGCGCCAGCTGGTTTGCTCCTTAGGCCAATTACGATTCCCAATTCCCTAACCCAGCAAGAGAACGAATAACAAGACAAACCTCGAACTTACAACTTTTATTGTTGGTCACACAAAAAAAATAAATTAACAGGTGTTTATTCTGACAGACATCAATATGTGAAATCCGATAATATTCCCCCCGTTACAGTAGTTAAGCCATTTAGCTCTAGGTTTCCTTATAAATTAGTAAAATCCACTGCTATTCCCCCCGTTACAATATTAAGGCCACTTGGCTCTAGTAAAATCCGCTAATCCGTCTCTCTCCCCAAAAACTGTCAATTCACTATCTCCCCCCCGAATGCTAAAATATGATAGGTAATAAATTAACTGTTATTATAAAAAAAATAAACTAATAATGAATTAACCCCGGGGGTCGTTAGCGTTGGTACCAAGGCGAGCGACGCGAAAGAAACGAATTTTTAATGCATTAATTCCTGTACCTTTACACTGTCATGACTATGACAAAAAAAAAGTTAATATAAAAGAAGGCAATGATAAGTTAATAAAAAAAATATAATTAAAACCACAAAATAATGATACTCATCGTCCAGCTGAAGTTACTCCATCACTAGGCCTTCTTTGGTGCCTCCCATCCGAAACAGGAAAATAGACAAACGTCCGGCAAGTACATAAACCTCTACCATCATCCAAATCCTGCTGCAGTTAGCACCCGGTACAAGAACTATCGTCCGGTACAAGCCCCCTTCTTCACCAAGGGTCTCCTATAATACTTCTGTCTCCATGAGCAGAGAAAAGACAGGCCCTAATGCCGCTTCCAAAAAAACATGAACGCCCATTTTTATCCACTATACGTGCGATTCGAGAAGAAAATCTGCATCCTCCAAATTCCCCAATTTCTTCAAATCCTTTTAATGATTGGTACACATATTATCCCCGAATAGGGATGTCAAAAACCCCAAAAAGCCTAACTCAAGACAAGTCGTGTGCCTATCTTTTTGGGCGACCTTTACAAGATAGATCAGAAGCCGCTTCCGCCTTCTTCCCCAAAAATGAGACTCCGTTCGAGAGACATACTTCCGTTGTCTGTCATTCGTTGACAGCACTCTTAGAGTACACCATGTACTACAACAACCAACAACCTTGTCGAATCCGATTATATACTACAGGATGATGGCCTTTCCGCATATGGACACCCTGTACGGCCTTCCATCACCCGCAATCCTTTTTATAGCCGAGAAAAATATCACATTATCAGAATATCCACCCAATGACGTCACCTTTTTTCCCAAAAACGAAATATCAACGACTACGGTCAGTACCAGTTTAGAAAAGAGAAGAGGACGAACTTCAAGTCATACATAACCTACGAATACGAATGTCAGATGTTTTTCAAATGTAAACATTTCAATATTTTGTTCATTTGATATTTAATCCTAATTGCTGCAATAATTGTAACAATTGTCCCGAGTGTAATTATCGTAAGTGCAGTGTACACCAGCCATCCGATGGAATCCGAGCCAGCCATCCGATGGAAAACAGTGGAATTCCTCCTTCTTCACAATCTAGCCTATGCCGAAACGGGCTTTTGCCCTGGGGGTGAAAACAACCCCATCTAGGGGATGAAAATTTGCTTAATCAAAATAACTGTGGAAGTCGATAGATTGACCAATTCTATATTTAATTTCAAATAACTCAAATGTGGTGCCATTTTTTGGGAAAACTTGAGAGGCAACTTATAAAGTCCAAAAAAATCCTTTCAAATGAGATCTGATAAAAGTTTTTTGTTTAAGAACTGACTGACTTATGATGAAAATAATGTCGCTCTCTGCTTTTTTTTAATGTATAATTAAACCTTCGTCATTACAATCCTAATAGAAATGAATAGCTTGCCACTTGAAATTAACTTTACTTATGCCCGGTTGCACCAACAGATCTTAGGCTTAAGTCGAGAATATCATAAGAATTAATATAATATAATTATAATATATTACAATAAGAATACCATAATATAATAATAGATATAATTGATAATAAGGTAAGAATCTAAAATTATGGTGCAACGTAAGTGATACTTAAGGAGGCCCTATCTATAAGTAGAGCTTAGCTAAGCTGGAGCTTAAGATCTGTTGGTGCAACCAGGCATAAGGTATTTATAGTTGATACGATCCATGTGATATGACCGGTTTGGAATGCTTAGTTTAGAAAAAATAGTTCATTAAGCCGAAAATGACGTTTTTATAACTTAAAAAAAGTGTATTTTTCTTGATATAAAAGTACCTATTCATAATATGAAAAAATATTTTACATATTAATTGTAGGATATTTTTGACTGATTTTTTGTTGTTAATTTTTGTATCATGAATACTTTTAGCTTTATTTACGAAAAATGCACTTTTTTTAATTATAAAAATGTCATTTTCGATTTAATCAAGTATATTTTCTAAACTAAAAATTCCAAATCGGTCAAATCACTTGGATCGTATCAATGATACCTAAATAAAGTAAATTTCGAGTGGGAAACTATTTATTTCTATTAGGATTGTAATGATGAGGGTTTAATTGTTATATTTAAAAAAAAAAGCAGGGAGCGACTTGTGACATTTTCGTCATAAGTCAGTCAGTTCTTATGCAAAAAACTATTATAAGAGCTCATTTAAAAAGTTTTTTATTGAGCTTTGAAATATGTATCTTAAGTTTTCCCAAAAAATTGTACCACATTCGAGTTATTTTAGATTAAAGGTTTTCCATTTCGAGGATCTTCGAAAATCACCATCCTTTAAAGAGCAATAATAACTCGGTCGTCATTGGGTTTATAGGTATTTCTGGACGCGAGTCTCTTTGTTTTTTTATAACCTACAATTTTATTTTTAATGACTTTGTCTCTAAAGTTAAATTTTTTAAAGTTATTCATGAAAAACGGTTATAAAATGTGAGTTTTTCAATGAAAAATGCATAGTTTCAATCGCTAATAACATGGAAAGTATCAATTTTGCAAAAAAAATTCTATAACAAAATTTACTCAGAAGTGATAATTCTATCGACTTCCATAGTTATTTTGATTGAAAAATGTTCATTTCCTAGATGGGGTTGTTTTCACACCCAGGGCAAAAAGATTTTCGGCGTAGGGTACATTTTGACAAAGGTTATAAATACTACCTAAATCTAAATTTTCAAGGAAATCGGGTTGATTCTCAAAATTCCACGAGAAAATGACTGTTGATTGTACTATGTATTATATTTGTTGTTACTAATCGCAGAAAAGCCTAAAATAACTGCTTCTTCTATTTTAATGTTTCTAATTTAGCATACCCCAGCACAACTTTTTGGTATTCTTCTTATGGTGCCTTGTACCTATAATGCGTTGGCGAATTATCAGCTGGGGTGTCTGGTCAGATGTCTGTCTTTTAAGGCAAGCTTTTATCTAGTGTTGCCCCAAAATCGGTCTTGGTCTTGCAGTCTTGGCCTTGTTCTTGCGTTTTCGCAAGACCAAGACCAAGACCAAGACCGCTTTATTTTAGCAAGACCAAGACCAAAAGTGACCGTGCAAGCCTTGAGCAAGAACAAGAGTAAGCCTGCGAGACTCTTTTAGGGTATATAGTAGTAGTTCGGGTATATGCTTAGAGACTATGAGACGCAAAAAAATATGTAACAAAAATTTGGAAAATTGGACTTATGCGGATTATGAACAATACAATAGACATACATAGCGAATCAAAATATCCATTAAAAGATTACTTGACATATTTATTTGACACGTACTCAGAGATCATAATAAATTATTACAATGTAAAAATAAAATATTTTGTAATACATTATTTCCTAGCAGACGACGGCGACGCACACCTTCGCTCTGTAATTAATTGTATGTAATTGTCTAGATTTTGAGAATAGCTGTCCTTTCATAAAATAATCTGTGTTGTGACGCCGACAGTAACTTGAAACTTTTTAAAGTTGATAAAACCTATAATACGACACACACTCAATTGTTTTTCCTTATCAGTTAGTAGGATTCTAAATACCAGATCATATAAAGATTAAACATTGTACTTTTAACCTTTCTGCAGAGTTTGCAGAAATTCCTTTCTTTAGACAGAGAATGTTCTTTGTCAAGTTTATGTCATTTATTTGGGTTTTTGTATTTTAATCATGTTTTAGCACATACAGTGCTAGTCAAAAGTCCGTACCCCCCCTCGTATCTTTTGAACGGTTATACCTGTAATACTGAAATTTGGAGGGAGGAAACAAACGGACGTAAGCTTCTTAACTAGTTATGACAGGTGACGTAATAGTGACAGATGACGTTACAGAGCCACTGTGACCGATAATTTTAAATAGGACCTTATGGCAAGTGATACCTCGTTTGAAAGGTATTTAAAATACCTATTCAGTCATACTATTTTTTTTGGGTTTAGGTTGATTTTGATTTTGGTGAATAAATTAAATAAATATAATATTGTAGTTTCGAATTTAATTAATAAAAATTCAAATGTCCGCCTATGGATTTTCTTTCAAAGAAGTTGACGTTTTTTAATTCTCTAGTAGTTTTTACGTCAACGTCAACCTGTTTGACAAGTAATCATAGGCGGAATTTTGAATTTTTATTAATTAAATGCGAAACTACAATTTTATATTTATTTCATTTGTTCATCAAAATTAGCTTAAACTCAAACAAAATTAGTATGACTGAATAGATATTTTCAATACCTTTCAAACGAGGTATCACTTGCCATAATGTCCCTTTTAAAATTAACGGCCACAGTGGCTCTGTAACGTCATCTGTCACTATTACGTCACCTGTCATGACTAGTTAAGAAGCTGTCCGTTTATTTCCTCCCTCCAAATTTCACTATTATAATTATAACCGTTCAAAAGATACGAGGGGGGGTACGGACTTTTGACTAGCACTGTATGTAATATAAGGTTATTAAATGCAAATGTTTAAAGAAACACACTCTCCCGTAGGATATGGTAGATAGCTCAGTTAGTGAGAGTATAGGCAGGGATAGTTTAGATCGTGGGTTCAAACCGCACCCGATGTGAGTTGTTTAGACATTTATTAATTTGGTTGGTTTTTACTAGGTCTACAAGGTGAGGCAGATAAAGGTCCTATTAGAAATATCTCGAAAACTAAAGGCAACAGAATCATGAAAATGGGAACGACGGTGTTTTAAAGAGTACTATTTAATGAAAATATTTTCATATATTTCCTACTTCCGATTATACCAGATGTTGCTTATAACTTCGTTTTTTTGAATGGGGCGCTCTGTATATTTTTACATTTTTAAATTCTCCTCGATGTCTTCGTTGTTAAAATATAAGGTTTTGTAATGTTATATAGGGTAGTTTAAAAGAAAATAAAAATTTTTTCTTAATTTCGTAGCACTACTCACCCTGTAGAATTGTAGTAGTTTGACATCAAAAACTCTATTTATATTCATATGATTTTTAATATAGTCTACTGTTGTTAAGAATTGTTAGTATGTACAGCTAAATTTTTAATTTTAAATTAAAAGGTTGGTTGAAACTCGGAATGAGTTTTCTTAAATGGAACACCCTGTATTTTAGTATTGTAATGAAATGATATGTTATGGTACTTTTTTATTTCTTAAGCATTCCCTATACCTAACTGCTTTAGTTTGTGAGTTATTGGTGATTCAAGCCAAATATTAATTGAAACAAAAAATAAGTGAAATTGATTAGGTTGTCGTGAACATATTCAATCGCAAATAATTTTTCGGAAATACATAGATACATATTAATCTAAACTGATCCTAAAAATTACCAATAATGGTTGAGCTATCAAAATACCTACGTAGTTAACATTGTTGGCGCGATTAACAATTAAGCACAAATTAAAGTAGTTAGGTATAGGGAATGCTTAAGAAATAAAAAAATAGGTACCATAAAATATCATTTCATTACAATACTAAAATACAGGGTGTTCCATTAAAGAAAACTCAGAAAATACTCATTCCGAGTTTCGACCAACCCTGTATATCAAATGCAACATTTAAATATACATACTAATAATTTTTAACAATAGTAGACTATATTAAAAATCATTTGAACATAAATAAAGCTTTTGATGTCAAATAACTACAATCCTACAGGGTGTGAAAATTGCTATGAAATTAATAAGAAAACGTAATTATCTTTTAAACTACCCTATATAACATTACAAAACCTCATACTTTTAGAGAGAAGACATGGAAGAGAATTCAGAAATGTAAAAATACACAGAGAGTTCCATTTTAAAAAACGAAGTTATAAGCAACTTCCGGTATAACTTTCCAATAGGGTTTCCAAGTGGTTCTAAATAACCCCCCTATTCCAATTTTCATGATTCTGTTGTTTTTAGTTCTCGAGATATTTCTAATAGGAAGGTTATCTACCTCACCCTGTGTATTAAGTCAAGCTGAAAATGTACCTATACTGTTACGTTGTTCTAAGATCTAAAGTAACGTTTAATAAATAGCAATATGGTAGTGGGTAACTTCGAGACTTGCAAGACTCTTGCTGCAAGACCAAGACCAAGACCAAGACCGGGAGTGCAATACCAAGACCAAGAACAAGACCACGTGTATTGGTGCAAGACCAAGACCAAGACTCTCTAAGTCTCGTCTTGGTCTTGCATTTGGGCAACACTACTTTTATCTGTCCATGGTATGCGAAACATTCTTCGCAACAGTCAAACTAGTCAGAAACCGTCAGCAAACAGTTGGTCAGTAAGAGAGCATAATACAGTCACCATTGCTATCCCCTCTACTCGCGCTGGTCCACTATTCGCTGATGGTTTCAAACCGTTTGAAACTGATGCTAGAACAAACCTATTAGCTTGTCTTGCTTGTTCGGCACGGCATTTTATTTTTTAAATCAAAACGGGAACTGGTGTATGTTTTCAAAGACTGATAGTGTGTAAATAAATTTATTAAAATCATCTAAGTACTTTCAGCATTTTTAATGCCATCATCAGAGCTATCGTCTTATGGTTGTAAATACCTCAAATGAAGAGAAAACTTCGAACAAACACTATTAAAAAATTAACCCAGGGATCTAACCACTGGTCAGGGTAAAAACCCTTGAATATATAAAATATCACATTTAATGTGTTTTTTAAAAAATGGCTACCATTTTTACAATCAACAGATTGAATGAACAGATTGATTGTAAAAATGGTAGCCATTTTTTAAAAAAACACATTAAATGTGATATTTTATATATTCAAGGGTTTTTACCCTGACCAGTGGTTAGATCCCTGGGTTAATTTTTTAATAGTAGAATGTGTTTGTTCGAAGTTTTCTCTTCATTTGAGGTATTTACAACCATAAGACGATAGCTCTGATGATGGCATTAAAAATGCTGAAAGTACTTAGCTGATTTTAATAAATGTATTTACACACTATCAGTCTTTGAAAACATACACCAGTTCCCGTTTTGATTTATATAGAAGTGTGTACAAGTCAAACAGTATTTTTCTATTTTATTTTTTGTTGAGGATCCCATTGGTTATTCACCATGATTCACAAGTATGGACAAAGTTAGAAACAATGGCAACGACAGTTTTTTGCCTCGAAGACGTATGTTATCAACCGATCGTCCTGCAATCAATCGGCTTAATATATATCTTAATCCTTTCATACACTAATTCCAGGATTCTGGAATCATTCACCGGCTTATATACATTATACAGGTCTAGGGAATTGCTTGGTTGTGTCCAAAAGTGTTTGGCGCCTACGATCCTATATGCAGGTGTCACTTGACTGGCGAATGTCCAATACGAAAGTCTGTTTATTACGACTGAGCTAACTTCTGCTTGTTTTCCGCAGTACCTACTTCAGCTCTTTTAGCACATGTCTGTCCAATGTATGTTTTGCTATGTGTTTGACCAGGAATATTTTCCCAATAAGAGTTATGTTGCCTTCGGATCCAGTCTTTTCTCCGGCCACGGACAATTCTTTTAGGCACTCCCATGATGCTGTTCTAGCAAGTGCACCAGCTCTTTCATTGCCTTATATTCCCCGGTGACCTGGAACCTGTATATACCTACCAGTTACGTTCCACCAGTTATGTACAAGTTACGTAGTTATGTACCGCCAGTCTGTCGAATCTGTGTAGTTGGCATTATCTACCACACTTGCCTGGAGTCCACCTTATAAGTGTTTGACTAGCTTTGTATATACTGAGCCGCTTCGAAACCCCTCCTCTTAATTTCCCTTGCACACTGCAAGATTGCAAAAATCTCTGCTGAAATACAGAGGTATATTCTTTTTACAGAGGTATTTTAACAGTGGAACAGTACTAGTGTAATATAAATGTTAAAATTTTCACTACTACCGATTATTATGGGCCCGACCCTTCAGCAGTTTTAGACCTGTCTGTGTACCAGGTATAATCCTGCAGTCTTCGTGAAGTGCTTCCTCTGCCTCATTCCTCTCATGGACTGATCTTCAGTGGGAAAGGTATTTTAGACCTCTATTTGGGTATCATATAGTCAGAAATGATAGTCCATTCGGTACCTCTTCTTTTATTTATGATATTACTGTCATGATCTAACCGGTACGTTACTTCCAATTGGCTTAGCAATTGAAAGAAAACTTAGATGTTTTGAGAGAAAAATCCTCAGAAGAATATTTGGGCCTTACCAGGACCCTAATAGCAACCAATACAGAATGAGAACAAATTTCGAGATCTAGTTTAAGAGATTAAATCCCAACGTCTAAGAAGGGCTTAGACAAAAACGCTTAAGATGTACACAGATTCACTAATAACCGCCTTGCCAAGTTAATCTTGGAATAAGTCACCAGAGGAAGAAAGCCCTTAGGACGCCGAGAAATGCGATGGAGACATAATTATATGATCAGATTTAAGAACAATGAGGCTACTTACTGACCCAACTATCATGGACGACCGTTCGAGATGGAAGCGAATTATGAAGTCAGCCAAAACCCACCCCAGTTGTAGTGCTACGAGAAGAAGACGAAAATCTTATATGAATGGATAAAACAAAACACCTGTGGTGGGAAGTCGGCCAGTAGGAAGACCAAAGAAAAGGTTGATAGACGAAATGAGAACCTATACTAAAGAGATATTGAGGGTGAGAACTGAAGGAGAGCAGCCAAAGAAAAGATGCTCGGAGCGCATGCTGGCCTCCGAGTCAGCCTCAGAGTTCGAGTTTAGCTGTAGCGCCATATGAGAGCGACAGAGGTCTTTGGTATAGGATATTTTGTTAAAGAAATGTTGCGGAGGAAAAAATATATTTTTATACTTATATACAGGGTGAGTCATGAGGAACTGTACATACTCCTACCTCGTATAGAGGCTCCTATGGGGAATAACAGATGACCATTAAAAAGTGTCTGCTCCCATTGTTTAATAATATACAGGGCGAGTTGCGCATTTTGACAGAAATTTGTATTCGTCATAATTTTTGAACGGTCAGATCGATGTGTCTCTTATTTTGGCCAATCGTTACACTATTACCACCTAATCAACTAATTTATTCAAACTAGAAAAAAATCAGGTCCGGCTTTAAAAAAATTAGTTCGTTTGGCTCTTAGAAAAAATTTCACCCTGTATACGCTTTTTGAAAACTCTAATATGAATTTTACAAATTAGACAAATAGGCAATTAAAATGGCATATTTATTTTTTTCCGCACACGAATACTTAATTTTTTATAAAAAAAATCAAATTTCACTATGAATGAAAAGTTTCGTAAAGTGAACCATAGATTTAAAAAAAATAACTTTTATTACAAAAATTATTTTTTTTGCACAAATAAGTAATTTATGTTACCATCCAATCAACTGATTTATTCAAACTAGAGAAAAATCAGGTCCGGATTAAAAAAGTTAGTTCGTTTTGGTCTTAGAAAAAATTTCACCCTGTATACGCTTTTTGAAAACTCTAATATGAATTTTACAAATAAGACAAATAGGCAATTAAAATGGCATATTTATTTTTTCCCCATACGATAACTTAATTTTTTATTAAAAAATCAAATTTGTCAAAATCGGAATATTAACCTAAAAATGAAAAAAAAAATGAATTCACGGTTTAACTCGCTACAACTCTGTTACATTTTAATTTTTTTTTCTGAAATTTTTACAGCACATACATTTTACCATTGTGAAGACTATGAAAATTGTTGTAGACTTTCAGTCTTCTTCTTGTAAAAGTTGCAAACTTGTAAATCGCAAAAATTAGGTGGAAAAATTTAAAATTTATCAATTTGATCACGCACGTCTATGTTAAACTATAGAGTCCAAAAGAAGTGTTATGGGAAGTTTTAGATCTAGACGTGTTATAGAAAAAAAATGGTAAAACTTTTAATTGTAAGAAAAACGTTGTTTTTGTAAATTAATTTTTGTAAAAAAAGGTAATTTTTTTAAATCTATGCAAAAACTTTGCCAAACTTTTTATGCATAGTCAAATTTGATTTTTTAATAAAAAAATAAGTAATCATCTGGGGAAAAGATAAATATGCCATTTTAATTGCCTATTTGTCTTATTTGTAAAATTCATATTGGAGTTTTCAAAAAACGTATACAAGGTGAAATTTTTTCTAAGACCCACAACAAACTAATTTTTTAAATCCGGGCCTGATTTTTTTCTAGTTTGAATAAATCAGTTGAGTAGGTGATAACATAAATTAAATATTTGTTCAAAAAAAATTCATTTTTGTAATAAAAGTTATTTTTTTTAATCTATGGTTCACTTTACCAAACTTTTAATTATTCATAGTCAAATTTGATTTTTTTTTATAAAAAATTAAGTAATCGTGTGGGGAAAAAATAAATATGCCATTTTAATTGCCTATTTGTCTAATTTGTAAAAATCATATTAGAGTTTTCAAAAAGCGTATACAGGGTGAAATTTTTTCTAATACCAAAACGAACTTATTTTTTAAATCCGGACCTGATTTTTTTCTTGTTTGAATAAATCAGTTGATTGGTGGTAACATAAATTAAATATTTGTTAAAAAAAATTTATTTTGTTAATAGAAGTTAATTTTGTTAAATCTATGGTTCACTTTACCAAACTTTTAATTCATAATCAAATTTGATTTTTTTATAAAAAATTAAGCAATCGTGTGCGGAAAAAAATAAATATGTTATTTTAATTGCATATTTGTTTAAGTTGTAAAATTCGTATTATACTTTTCAAAAAGCTTATACAGGGTGAAATTTTTTCTAAGACCCAAACGAACTAATTTTTTTAAAGCCGGACCTGATTTTTTTCTAGTTTGAATAAATCAGTTGATTAGGTGGCAATAGTGTAACGATTTACCAAAATAAGAGACACATCGATCTGACCGTTCAAAAATTATGACGAATACAAATTTCTGTCAAAATGCGAAACTCGCCCTGTATATTATTAAACAATGGGAGCAGACACTTTTTAATGGTCATTTGTTATTCCCCATAGGGGCCTCTATACGAGGTAGGAGTATGTACAGTTCCTCATGACTCACCCTGTATATGTAATATAAGACTGTAATTTCTAAAAAAAATCAAAGAGGAGTATGTTTTCCCTTCCTTTCTTAGTAATTACGACATTTCGAAAATATTCGTGGTTGAGACTAATGTGAGATTTCCTTTTTCTTAACTATAGAAAATATTAAAACTTTAAAAAGGGTAAAGCCTGTAGTAGGCTGTAGGTATACCTTCGATAAAACAACGTGGAATGAAGTAAACACTTTTGTTGTATATAGTGTTATGATCTGCTTTCTATTACTTTTATATTAATTAGTATTTATTTGATTAATTATTTAATTGTCGCAAATCATACATAAAAAATATTAAGAAAAAAATCTCAGGGTGCCTTTTGTCATAAAAAATGTAATCAAATTATCTTAGGTTATACTTATCCTTTTTCGTGGCTTCAGTATCTCTTAGTTGATCCTTATCGGGATAAAATAGGAAAAGGAAATAAATAGAAATATCATAAATAAGTACATACAAATATCTTTATTATCAAAAGCAATGCTCTGTAAATTTATCAATTAAATCCTGTGGGTATAACTGTCCAAAAGAAACTTTTAGCATGTAAATTAAACTAATTCAAACAAATATTTGTTCATGATACCAATAATAAAACAAGCTAAACAAACAAATTTGGTATTCGCAAAATTAATTATACTTCCTATTAAATTTTTGAAATGTTGTAACCTTAAATTCATATTCTTTTACGTAAAAAAATTAACTTCTGATTATAAAGAAAATCTATCACATAGGTTATTGACTGACATTTTTGATTCACACACAATGATGTCTCCTCTTGACCCAAACAGCTCCTCCTTGTTGATTATGTTAGGCTACCAATCAAAGCCCTCTCCGTTCTCAGCAAAAATCCAGCAACATACCAGCAACTATTTCTCCAAAAATACCAGCCAGGCTTCCTTTGACCAGGACTCGTTCAATAAACTCCAAATCTCTCTCCTCTCTTTCTCTCAACAATAATCTCCTGAGACCCAAGTATCTTTTTTACTTGGTGTCACAAATAATTTTAATAACGATAATTCTTGTAACTTACTCTCTTGGACTTTACAGAATCAAAGAGGTATGTCTTCTCGATTTGATTTGTCTCTCGTTCCACTTTTCAGTTACTCTCACTATCAACACAATCACTAGTACTTGCTTCTGAACTACTCACGAAAACTTTTGACTGCTCCTCTCGGATGCCGGTAACACAATGATTTTTTCTTTTCAGAAACATTTCTCTCTCCACCTTACTCTTTTTCATTCGAAAAACCCAGTCATTCTTTCAAACAATATTTCTACTCAACTAATCACTTTTCGGAAATTATCTAAATATTCTTGTCCTTAAACAAACAGATTTAAAATTCCAAATCTCTTTACCATTAGTTTTTCTAAAAACTAATAATTACAGCTACCTGTGGATTCTACCTTTCACGTAACAAAACAAATGTCTATAATTCTTCATGGAAAAACTCATTAAGTAGAAACCACCTTGCGTGAAAACTAACTTCTAATAAATATTTACAAATCAATATACAGGGTGTATCAAATTTATGTGCCCGCGTTATATTAAAAAAATTAAATTTTTATTATATCTTTGATTGATAAATTGATACACAATAATAGGTATGTATATGAATTTATTAAAATTCCTAAAATTTGTCCACAAGGGAGTGGAAGTACAAAACGTTTTCGGTCAAACTGACCATCATCAGTGTAAACCTGGAAATAAGTGAACCACTTAGATTAAAAAGCAAAAGGGTGAAATTTTGACAGTTAAAAAAATAGAAAATGTAGGTTACTTACGTCCAGTGTAGAAATAATTGTAACTAGCCACCTCTAACCTTTTAATTGAAGTTTTTACACATATTGAAGTGGCTAGTTACAATTACTTGTACACCGGACGTAAGTAACCACATTTTCTATTTTTTTTAAACTGTCAAAATTTCACCCTTTTGCTTTTTAATCTAAGTTGTTCACTTATTTCCAGGTTTACACTGATGATGGTCAGTTTGACCGAAAACGTTTTGTATTTCCACTCCCTTGTGGAGAAATTTTAAGAATTTTAATAAATTTATATACCTACATACAACAGAAGTTTTTACTTCATTCCACGTTGATAGAAAATGTTACCGTAAATTGAGGCTACTTTGTGACACTTTTTTAGGTTTTGTGATGATATAGTACATACACTTTCCGTTTATTATAATTTTAAAAGTATCACCTGAAAGCTCAATCTCTCCTCTATGTTCAGTGCCAACTAGAATGTTATATGTTATAGAAATCAAGAAAATCTCAAAAAAAGTTGTCACAAAGTCGCCCCATGGGTGGGGGTTTCTTTGTGACACGCAGTGCCGGTTTATCCACTGGGCGCATGGGGCGGGCGCCCAGGGGCCCGGGTCCCGGAGGGGCCCGTTTCTTTTAATTATTTTATAAAAAAATAAAGTCGCTAAATAATCTACATATTTTCCGAAAATATTCTCATACACAGATACGCCAATACACTGCAAACGCCTATGTTCTATTGTTACATAACTTCACGTCTATACACAGTGGCGTAGCCTAGCCCCACAGGGGCCCCTTGTCAATGTTTGTGGCGGTGCCCTTTTCCAAAAACTACAGAAAGTTGTCAGAAAGATGTCTCGAATTGTAGTGAATTTTGCATGTGAATCCAGCTTGGAAGCAACCAGTTATTTCAGAACTGTTCAAAGTATCTACACGTTTTTTTTCGGCTTCTCCTCAAAGGTGGCTTTACTGAAAGAAAGCGGCAAATGTGTAAAAAGATTAATTAGAACTAGATGGTCCGCCCAATTTGACGCTGTAAATGCATTATTTAGAAACTACGGATCCATCAAATATATTTTTTTCAGTTAAGCAATAATAGAGATGAAAAATCAGCAGATAGACGTGAAGCCAAGGCACTGTACAATAAAATGGATACCTTTGAGACAGCTCTTTTGACACTGATTTGGGCAAGAATTTTGGAACGAGTGAATGCAACAAGCAAAACGTTAGAAACTGTGGACTTAAACGTAGAACGTGTCAATTGGGGTAGAATTAATGGCATCTCTTTTGAGCTTTGTTGGAGACGTAAAATATAAGTTTAGCGAAATTGAACAAGAAGCGAAAACTTTCTTTTGCGAAGGCGAGGATATCCAGAGTCGGCCCGTGGGTAATATTTCTCCCGTGCGAATTACTATTATGGCGCCCCCCTAGGGGGCAACTGGTTTTCAAAAGTTCCACTTTATAGCAAAATCATGGTTGTAAAAGTAAAGTAGGTAGTATATAACATGTTTTATTTGAACTTAAGTTGACAAGTTATACAATTAGATTTTATTTAAAAGTCCTGAATACAGTTTGGAAAATGGTTATACAAATTTAATGACTATGGTTATTTATCAAACGTAATAATGAAAAAATAGTTTTAAATTAATAAGAATTGAACTTGAAATTGAATTAAACTTGAAAATGACAATGTTGAGCTTTGGAAATACAGTGGTAGGCCTTGTAAAGCATGAGACATGACATTGTGTTTTTATGGTTTAAGTTTAACAAAGTTAACTTTCCTAGATTTTCTCTGGGCAAATTCATTTACAATTGCATTAACATCAATATTCTCGAGCACTGCAAACTCAATTGATATCAAAGCTAGTCACACCAATCTGTCTTGCGACATGGAAGACCTCAGATAATTTTTTACTATTTTCAACTTGGAGAAACTACTTTCTCCACTCGCGGCAGACAATGGGAGAGTAAGAAGGATTCGTAGTGCTACACACAGGTTAGGAAAGCTCTCCACAAATCCGTTGTCTGCTAAGTAGCTCAACATGTCAACTAGGCCTTTGATTTTGCCTTTGTCTTCTTTTTCGACATTCTGAATCATGCTGTTGACAAGTTTTAATTCAGAATATAGTTAAAAGACCATCAATGTCACTGTGCTGGCCATCAGTGAGAGCAATGTGTAGGTCCTTGCAGCATTTTAATAAGGTTTTGTCATTACTTGTGGTCTTTGAATGTAGAAACCCAAATAGTTGGTGATAGTTTTGAAGCTGCTAAAATCTGTCTCCTAGAGAAGAGATACACTGATTCAAGACCGCGTAGAAGAATTTAGTTTTGAACAAGATATCAAGATCAAGAACTGTTTCTTCACTTGATTCATAAGAAATCATTTTCTTCTTTTTCTCGGCCGCTGTTCACTTTCTTTAGGGAATGCTGGGTCAACTTCAATCATTTCGGCCACTTCCCTGCAATCGACTAATATTCTGTTGAATCCTGCATAACTCCTTGTTTCTTGAAAAAATTGCTTCGTTGAAGAAATCAAAGCAAGAGAGTTTGCTATGTCCATGTCAACCTCTTGAAGTTTCTTGCTTATGAGGTTTATCTTAAACAAAAGCATATGACACGTTACTAAGCAGCAGATGAATCGGAAATCTTTCAGCTTTTTGGCCAAACTTCTAGCTGTATTTATTGCATATGCGTCTAGCCTTTTTTTGGTCTTGACTACATTCAAAAAGCGCGTCATAGATTTCCTCAAGCTGATATCTCAGTGGCACAACCGCATTAATTCGAGTCTCCCACCTAGTCTCACTCAAAGATTTTAAGGTCAAGTTTGTTACGTGTTGTTTCAGAACATTCCAACGATGTGGTGATGCTGCGAAGAAATTTTAGACCTCCTGGATGATTCTGAACATTGAAATTATTTGTCTATAATAAAATTAAAACTTACTAAGGCTTTCTGAAATATTACTAATTCATCATAAATGAATGAATAATTGGCAAAAAAATTGACACAATTTAAATAATTTATCGCATTTTAATTTTTTTTGGGGAGGGGGAAATTCGCCCCAAACCCTTGGCGCCCTGTGCGGGCGCACGGCTCGCACGGCCCTCGGGCCGGCTCTGAGGATATCTCAAACATCTACTATACAACTGGCCTTCAAAGAATAAAGAAAATAAAAACATTTTTCGAAGAAGCAGGTGAAAGTCAAATCATTTTAAAGGGGCAAGAGATATTCAGAATTGAAGTATTTAATGTTATATGCGACAATATTACTCAAGATCTTTTAAAGTGAATTGAATGTTACAAGGATGTAACATCAGCTTTTAGATGTTCTTTTACGCTAGATAAAAAAGAAATCATGACGTCAATTAATACTTTATGAGAGAAATATAAAAAAGATGTTGATGAAACCAAAGAGAACTTGCATAATGAAATTACCCATTTTGTAAAGTTATGCCAAAATTTAAATAAACATACATTTTATGAAAAATTTGATGTCATCCAGGATGTAAAGGCAACTTTTCCCAATATTTTAACTGCAAATTCATTTGGCGATACTAATTTCTAATGCGTCAGGCGAGCGGTCTTTTTCGGCTTTAAAAAGAATAAAGACCTATTTAAGGTCAAATTTGGGTCAAGAAAACCTAGATGCATTATCACTATTGTATATAGAGAATGAAGAACTGGAGAAACTGAATTGTGATAATATTATATGGCAGTTTACGAATGCCAAATCAAGAAAAAAAGTGATCTAATTTTTGTCTTTATGTATCTTTTAGAATATGTTTTTGTTTGTCATGTGTTGTTTTGTGAAACTTTCTGTTTTTGATTTATGTTTTTAAATGAATTTTTTGGATTATTTTTTATAATAATAGTCTCCCGTTTTATACCGCTGACGCGGCTTTGGGATTATGGCAGCGTAGTCTGCTATATATAGGGCCTACGGTATACAAAGAGGGTAACAGGGCCAGTGCTACGCTTCAACCGCCTATTATTACCCCTGGTTTTACCCAAGGTACGCATTTTATTTAAGTCTAAGTCGACCTGGGGCCTATAGACATTTTAAAAATGTCTAGTTGTTCTTGCCGACGCTGGGATTTGAACCCCGACCTACCAGCACGCGAGTCAAGCATACTACCGCCTGAGCTACGCAGGCCCGGGATTATTTTTTACGTTTGCAATTCTTCTTGCTTGTTAAAAAAATTATTTTATGAATTTTACAATAAACCTTTATATGGGCCATTCCACGAACATACGCCTGTTTTGGATTACTTCGACAATGAATATTTTACTATGCAACATAAGAAGTACGAAAGTAAATGGCGCTAATAATTATTCCAATAAATAACAATGTAATTTGCAATTTACTTTCGTTCTTCTTATTTTGCACAGTAAAATATTCGTTGTCGAAGTAATCAAAAACAGGCGTATGTTCGTGGAATGGCCCATAGTTAATGCATCTGTTTTCTTGTTCAAAAACTAACAACGAATAGCAATGAATGGGGCCCCTAAACCTCCAGCGCCCAGGGCCCGAAGTTAGGTTAAACCGGCACTGGTGACACGTAAGTTTTTCTGCGATATTTATATGGAATTCTAACTATGGCACAAACAAACACCCGTACATTTTTTACAAACAACATTTTAATGTTGAATGGAGGTAACATTTGTGTTAAAATATAAATTTACTTTGGTAGAAATATCTTCTTCAAAAGTCAAAGTTTTCACGCCAACCTAAAATCACCTGTTTTGACGATGATCAAATCAGCTGTGGCATGACGAGCGAAGTTGCACTAGGAACTTTGGTTATTGTTCCCTAGATAGTGCACATAGTCTACTATTGAAATAAAACATTTTAATTATTCCAGCATTTCTAATGGCTCGGCCAAGTTAATAAGTTTAATTTTAGAGGCCACTGTCACAAAGTAACCATATGTGTCACAAAGTCACCTCACTTTACGGTATTTCAATTTTTATTTGATACTTGAATTAATTTTCAACCTATTATGATTTTAAAATCATTTGTATTGAACCTTAAACGTATCGATCTTTTAAACAACTTCAAAATCCTGTTCGTTCCAATTATCGATTGACTGATCTGAACCAGAACCTAAAAACTGTCAAAAAATAACATGATTGAGGGGTTTTTGGATGCAAATATTTTCGAAAAGAGCAGAAGGCAGTCGACAACAAACAGTTTATTGAAATGTTACAGAGCAGTCTGTGGTCCTTCGACATAAGGGACAAAGAACATAATCATGTCTTATGGTGTGCTCCACCCATGGCGGTGGATATCAAAGTCGTCAGTGAAATTGTTAAATTTCAATGAGAACAAGGACGTTCGTTTGACGAGGGATAGCCGCAATTTTTAGTGCCAAAAACCGTTCTTGGAATTGTATTAGTAATAAGTATAGCTTTAATGTGTGAAAGTGAAACCTTATGTTAAATTGGATTATAAATATTACATTTTAACAGTGTATTTTGTTAGACAGATATGATAACTGATAACATATATTATTGCTAAGGCAGAAAATTGAGGGTTATTTCAATAAGAAATTCTGAAATATATTTATGATCAACTAAAACATTGTAAACATAATATATCTATGTACGTAGGTATATAAAAATAAACGATCAGAATTTCAATACGGTTGAAACAACTTGCAGAACTATTAAATAAATTAATAATCTGCAATACTTTTAATTATCTGCACATATCTTCGTTCAAGGTCCACGATTCAACACCAGTCCTCGAAAAAGGACAGAGAAGACGTAGCACATTGGCGGCTCGTGACCTCAGTATCAGGGTAGGCAACACATATAGTGTGTACTAATATGTACATTACCTATATAGGTACAGGGTGTTTGGCAAAGAATGGGCCATAGCTTAACCTTACATTCCTGAGCTTAAAATTGGTCGATTTAAGCTAACTTACCTTAGTACCAAAGTTGATAATAACCGAAATACAGGGTGTCAAACTTAAACTTTAATTTTATTTATTCTTGAATATTTCCTGAGAGACATGGGATTACAACACGAAAGTTGGTAGGTAAGCGGGGTTTTTTGGGATTAGAAATCTAAATTTGCAACCAAAAATGATCTATTACCCAGAGGGCGCTACATACGTCTTTCAGCGCTCATTTAATACGTTAATTTTTTTTTATCTCCCACGCCACGTAGTTTTTGAATCAACATTTTTATTTTCTTAATATTTTTACTTTAAAAAGGTATACTACATTCATCTCGCTAAGCTCAAACGTTTTCGAGATAAACGTATTTTAAATCTGCGATAGAACATATTTTTTGCATATCATTGTAGTTAGACCCGAAAAATAAACTTGAAACCATAATAATTGTGCCAGTTTTCATATTTAGGTATGTCATTGCATGGCAAATTCCATTTAAAGAAATTTGAGATACATTTTTGTAAATTTTTATGATATTAAGTTATTTTTCGGGTGTAACTGTAACTACAATGATATGCTGCAAAAAATTATGTTGCCTCGCAGATTTAAAATGAGTTTATCTCGAAAACGGTTGAGTTTAGTTAGATGAATGTAGTATACCTTTTTTAAGTAAAAATATTAACAGAATAAAATTTTTTATTTAGAAAGTATGTAGAGTGGGTAATAAAAAAATTGAACCTATTAAATTAGCGCTGAAAGGCGTATGTGGTGCCCTCTGGATAATACATCAATTTTGGTGACGAATTTAGATTTCTCGTCCCAAAAAATCCCCGCTTACCAAATTTTGTGTTAAAAATCCACAAGGAAAAAGTTTTCCTGCAGTTGGCTGTATACCATGTAATACAAAAACAGCAAATCCTGTATAAAGGTATATTTTAAATAAAGGTATATTTTAAATATACCTTTTATACAGGATTTGCTTTTTTTTAATTCTGTGTCATTATCCCATGTCTGTGAGGAAATATTCAAGAATAAATAAAATAAAAGTTTTAACTTTTACACCCTGTATTTCGGTTATTATCAACTTTCGTACTAAGGTAAGTTAGCTCAAATCGACATATTTTAACCTCAGGAATCTAGTGTTAAGCTATAGCCCATTTTTTACCAAACACCCTGTATACAGTGTGTCGGATTTAAGATGAAGACACCCTTATATTTCGGCTATTAAAATAAATACAGATTTGAAATTTTGCAGTCATTGATTTTGATGGTTTACAGTTTTTAAGATAGTCAACTGAAATTTAAATTTTAAACGCGGCCTACTGCGAATTCACAAACAGCACGAATTTTCAATATTTTGTTTCGCGTTAGAGATATCGCAAAAAGTTATTTGGAAAAATTGTTAGAAATATTATTCTAACCCCACATACCAAATTTCATGACAAAATTCGAACTTTTCGTTTTTTTTCAGAATTGGTAGTCAAGATCCTAAAACATGCAATTGGCAGTTCCGAGATGCAGCTCGACACAACCAATGTCAAAGGCTCAAAAAAATCTAGCCTACCTATAGCCCGAAAATACACGGCCAGGCAAGCGACAATACAGCCGCTGTGCTTAGCGTAAAGAGTGAGAAAAATGCGAATTCTGTTCGGCTACTTTTTAGAGAGCCTGCCCTAGGGCATTGATTATAAAAATATTCCACAATGTAGTTATTAATCAATGCCTAGGGTAAAGCCGTCGTAGTAATGCTACGCTACGGGGAGCGTACAATAATTATTACAACTTCAGAGATGAATTAAAAAGTAGCTTTGTTTTATTTTGACTTTTAGATCCTTGGGTATTGTCTCAAAATTTATAAATTACAGTTTTGAAATAAGTAATTTATATCAATAAATAATTTATTATTGTACATTTGAAGAGGTTAGGCGGCGCCTACCTTGCCTACTCTGACGGGCCGCCCCTGAGTAACATCGCAGCATTCTTACTTTTATACCAAGAGAGAGGTTGCGGCTCTTAAAGAAGGCCCCCATCTAGTTGAAGGTGTTGGTCCATTTATTTTTGCAAATTCTACGACAACTTGTTCGTATCCATATTCCATATTATGTCTTATTCTGCAAACCTCTGATTTGCAATAGGCCTCGTAGTAAAATCAGAAACGAGTGTGAATCATATGATAATAAAAGGAGTTTTTGGAATCCAACAATCAAAGAAAATAAAAAAAGTGTAAGTAACAAAAATACGTGGTAACGAAAAAAAAAAGGATGACAGGCCAAAAATATAAATCTTCCAAGGCTAAAGAGACTACAAAGGATATAAAAAGTGCAGAAACCTTGTTAAAATTTTCGTTTAAAATACCGGGTGTCCACTTATATTTTTCCCCATTTTAACTGCCTATAACTTCTAAACCGCTCAAGATAGAAATATGCGGTTTTCGCTGAAATGTTTTATTTTAGTAAAAGTTTTGTCTGAATGGATTGAATTTTTTATATCGCTTTCAAATGCGAAAAGAAAAATGGCGGATTTTTGAAAAAAACGTTGTTGGCTTTTTTTTAATAAAACACCAGTATATTTTTTTGTAAATTGAAAGAAAGGTCATTCACCTATCCAGCGATATAAAGTTTTTCAAAATCGGTTGTAAAATCACTGAGTAATTAATTTTTAAAACGAGAGGTGCAACGTGGATATCACATACCTAAATAACATAACTAAGCAAATTAATATTATGTTATGTGATTTCCACATTGCATCTCTCATTTTAAAAATTAATTCCTCAGTCATTTGACAACCGATTTTAAAAAGATTTATATCGTTTGATAGGTAAATGACCGCTTTTCAAGTTTTTGGGTAAATGACCATTTTTTATATCGCTTTTAAATCAAAAATGGCGGATTTTTGAAAAAAAAACTTGTTGACTTTTTTTATTGAAACACCCAGTATATTTTTCTTTAGCTTGAAAAAACGGTCATTTACCTATCCAGCGATATAAAAAATTTTAAAATCGGTTGTCAAATGACTAAGCAAATAATTTTTAAAATGAGAGATGCAATGTGGGAATCACATAACATAATATCATTTTGCTTATTAGGTATTATGTGATATCCACGTTGCACCGCTCATTTTAAAAATTAATTACTCAGTGATTTGACAACCGATTTTGAAAAACTTTATATCGCTAGATAGGTGAATGACCTTTCTTTCAATTTACAAAAAATATAGTGGGTGTTCCATTAAAAAAAAAGTCAACAACGTTTTTTCCACAAAGTTTTTTTTTCGTATTTGAAAGTGATATAAAAAAATCAATACATTCAGACAAAACTTTAACTACAATAAAACATTACAGCGAAAACCGCATTTTCTATCTTAAGCCGTTTAGAAGTTATGGGCAGTTAAAATGGGGGAAAATATAAGCGCTATTGGTGATCGTGATCATCATAACACTCTTTATCTGGTTTACAGCAGCTCGGAAAAACTAGGTCTGAGACGTGGTCTGAAGTCCTTTTACAAGATGTTCTTGTTCTTCCTGGATCTCTTAAAAAAATACCTAAAATTTTAGGACACGTTTTTGACAAATAAATAAAGCTAATAGTACGTGAAATAAGATTAATAAGTATTTCTGAAAAGTGTACCCTTAAAATGTACCTCTACCATAATATATTGGCTCTTAATGCAGGGGAGTTCGTTAAGGGGGGGGCGAAAAAATCTTAGAAAAACTCGGCATCGTCAGATTAAGATAAGGCAAGTTAAGTACATTCAACAAAACAGTGTCTATTTCAAAAATCTGACTATTTAAGCGGGGCGTAAGAAAATGGGTGAGTTTCACAAGAAAAAAGCGAATATTTCGCGAAATGAATGACAGATCAAAGACTAAAAAAATACGTGCTCAATATTTTTCAAAAGTCTATCGAATGACACCAAACATGATTTCCTACGGAGAGGGGTGGGGGGTAAATTTAATGTTTTAAATACTAATCTCGCGATATTTCGCGAAATGAACATCAGATCGAAAAACTGAAAAATACACTTATTCAATATTTTCGAAAAATCTATCGAATGGCACCAAACACGACCCCCCAACTGAAGTGGGGTGCGGGTTACTTTAAAATCTTAAAAGAGAGCCCCCATTTTTTATTGCAGATTTAAATTCTTTACGTAAAAATAAGTAACTTTTATTCGAGACATTTTTTCGAATTATGGATAGATGGCGCTATAATCTAAAAAAAAAAACGAATGTTAGAAATGGAAAATTAAATTAAAAATGGAAAGTTCCCACTAAAATGGAAAACTTTACTTATTTTTTGTTTTGTTTAGGACCTACTCTTCACAAACCAATAGGTCTTCATAACGCTCGAGTGACTGTAGTGACCTACATTTAGCATACTTTGCTCCCTACCATTTTTTATGAGATAGTCGTTTAGTTTTTGAATAACTCGAGTGTTTTCTATAAAAATCACTTTTATCTTAGCTGATTTTAAAGCATTTATTAAATACTTTTAAAAACATTCTGACTTTCTGACCATTTGTTTTTTGAAAAATCTCTTTGTTTTATTGAGTTTTTACCCAAATATCTTGGTCGCTCAAGCATACGTATGATTTAACCTGCACGTGTACCAACATCATCTTGCATTTTAACATCTAGTCAAAATTTTAACTTACGTTCATCATTAAATAGGTTAAAATTATTTTAGGAAATAAACACTGATGATGGAATTGTAATTCCGAAAACGTTTTGTTGTGATGTAGCCCCTTTTTATAGATTTTATAAATTTAGGAACCATTTACAAATAAATTTAACTATTTTTGTTCTTTTTTATGTTATTTGATAAATCGATTCGATCGCAGGTCCAATCAAATAAACCCTCACCTTCATCAGGTTGTAATACGGATTCGGGTTGTATAACAGAGATCATTTTAAAAAAACTATTTGGTTTGTTTATCTTAAAAGGTTTCTTTTTTATTAGTATGACTTTTTCCTTATGATGTAGGTACAGTTTTCGAGTTCAAAACCACCGAAAAAAGCCATTAATTTTAGGTAGAAAATAAAAAATTTCAAGCGTGAATAACTTGAAAATATTGACTAACTGAGTAGGTACCTACCTTACCTAAGTCTAAAAAAATGCTATATTGATTTCGGGAGGTAAGTTTTTAAAGGTTAAATATTTTCACCCATGAGAAGGGGTGACTCTCGCCCCTGGGATAAAAGCGTACATCAGCGCTATACATTTTTGAAGTTATACTTGTTTACGCGCGATATGAGGGTGAATTTTAATAGGATTAAAACCTTTGATACCGGCGCAGTCGCATTACAACTTTGTTCTGATTGGATGTTCAAATGACATGACAAAAATTATCCAATATGGCAGCTGTGGCACAGCTGTCAGCTGTGGGACTGTGGTTTGGTTATGTATGGTTGTTGCGTTTTAAAATTTGTAGGAAGAGAAACAGCAAACAAAAAGTTAGTTAATGGTTATACTGCCTTTTTAAATAGTTTTCATATTATATTTTTGGACTTATTAACATAGAAGAGATGATTGTTGCATGCCAATGTGAAAGCCCATCAAACTGTGACTAGTATGAGTGCCGTGAAATTACTGATAAAAAACCTATTAGCTCTAAGGCGTAAAGAACTGTAGATAACAACAATCAACCGGGACGATCTACGATCTCGCTTATTCAAAGCTAAAGAATCTTACACTGGCAAGTGTTTTAAAAATAGTTGATCAAATTTTGTTATGATATTTGAACATAGCCACTTTGCACGATGCAAGTGATTGCGAAATTTATTAGTCGTTATACGGGCTCTGATTGGGTGTTGAAATGATCTGTCAATAATAAATAATTGTTCAATATGAAAGTAAATAAATGTAAAAAGATAAAAAAGATCAAGGCAGGTTTTGTTTATATTTGATTCAGAGTTGGACCACCATCTCCATATAGCTATTTCAGCATCCTTATGCCTCATCGGTGAAGCTCAGAAGTCTCAACTCTGAAGGAAATACAAACAATTCTGCCAATTTAAGGCAAACCATCGCAATGCAATGAACCCACCTCTGAGACGTAATTCAGCGACAATTAAACAAGTAAACAAATGTATAATATATTAGTTTTATTGTTGTGAGGACAGAAACAAAAAAGTTTATAATTGTAGTGATTTTTAAATAGTTTTTAAAGCAACAGGTACGTAATAATTATAAATGTATCATAGGTATTTCTACCAAAATACATAGTATGTAATACTTTTATTTACATAATTTGATTACCATCAAAATTTCTATCAATATTCACCTAATATATTGTTTTCTTACTCTATGTTTTGTTGTATTTTTTCAATTCTAAATCATTTCAATTCAAAATCAAAATAATTTGATTTACATAATTCAAAAATGTCAAAAGTTTAATCCGTTTAGTTAGTCGATCTTCGCACATAATGACACACTGTCTCCGTGGCGAAGCGTTTAATGCGAGTGAACCCCAATACAACGCCAATACCAGCCGCGGTGGTAAGTTGGTTCGAATCCCAATAGAAACTTTTATTTTTTTATTTTTTTTTTATACATTTTATGATTGTAAGTATATTTATTATATCATTTTATTTTCAGAAAATACGTACATATTTAGTTAAAAAATTTTCCGACAATTAATGTTCAAAAATCATTTGTGGCATTTTTAATGTGTTTGTGTGTGTTTTATTCTTTTATTATTTTAATTATTGGCACTGTTTTAATAAAAATGTTTAAGAAGTAGTAAGTATAAATTAGTTTAATATTTAAATAAAATATAAATAAAAAGTATATTAATTTCGTTTATAATCATATAATCATATAATAGAAGTATAACTTCTTACGTGCGTACAAAGTACACACACATTCTTTTTTTTTTCTTTGACATGTTTCCTATGCGCATTTCAAATTTAATGTTAATCTAAGGTTTAATTCTATGGGATTATTTATACCCCTGGGACTATTTTGGTAGGTACCTACTTAAATTCTTATTGCTGACTCCTTCTTTCAGCATTGGTAACCAAAGTCTGCTGGATTCTGTTGATGGGTTTGCTACACATTACACATTTGTTTTTTCAACTAGAAAGATGATGAATAGGTTGATGAATAGATGATGAAGATGAACTAGGTTTGAATACGCTTCTACTTTGGCTTTTGCTACTGCTACTTTCGCTTCCTTTTTTTCGCCAACATATAGTTTTGAAGATCTATGTCGGATCTGGTGTCTTGCCACTTTTTGTATAATTTTCTCTTCTCTTTTATTTTTCCTTGTACTTCGTTTGACCACCACCAAGTCTCTTTATAAAAAGTTTGAGGATAAAGAGACTTGGTGGTGGTCAAACGAAGTACAAGGAAAAATAAAAGAGAAGAGAAAATTATATAAAAAGTGTCAAGACACCAGATCGGACATAGATCATCAAAACTATATGGTGGCGAAAAAGGAAGCGAAAGTAGCAGTAGCAAAAGCCAAAGTAGAAGCGTATTCAAACCTATATACGATCAACTTGATACCAGGGAAGGCGAAACGAAGATATATAAAATAGCCAAACAGAGAGCAAAGAAAGCAAAAGATTTTAATCAGATTAGATGTATCCGAGATAAAAATAATAAAATACTAGTTCACGAAAAAGATGTCAAAAAGAGATGGAGAAAGTACTTTGACAGCTTATTAAATGAAGAATTTGACAGACAGCCTGTAGAGTCAACGGAGACAGTAGCATCAATGGTCACCAAAATAACCAACGAGGAAGTGGCTCAAGCGCTTCAAAAAATAAAGAGAGGAAAAGCGGTAGGACCAGATGATATTCCTGGGGAAGTATGGAGAGCATTTGAAGAGACAGGAACAAGGTGGCTAGCAGGTCTATTTAATAGAATTATGGAAGTCGGACAAATGCCAGACGAATGGAGAAGCAGTATACTGGTACCTGTTTACAAAAACAAGGGAGATATACAACAATGTACAAACTACAGGGCTATAAAACTGCTTAGCCACACCATGAAAATATCGGAAAGAGTAATTGTTTAAGGATAGTTTAAACACAGCGATAAATCAAACAACTTATCAAGGTCAATCGAGTTGCTGCAACTTATCATTGTGTATAAACGGTGCATCGCACAACTTATCAAAGTTGGAGTTGGGTTGAAGGTGGTATCGCATTGAATCGCAGCGTCTAAACAGCGTTTCAACTTGTCATCACAACTAGTTGCTGTGACTTGTCGTTGTGTTTAAACGACGCTTAAAGCCGTTTAAACACAACGACAAGTCACAGCAACTAGTTGTGATGACAAGTTGAAACGCTGTTTAGACGCTGCGATTCAATGCGATACCACCTTCAACCGAACTCCAACTTTGATAAGTTGTGCGATGCACCGTTTATACACAATGATAAGTTGCAACAACTCGATTGACCTTGATAAGTTGTTTGATTTATTGCTGTGTTTAAACGATCCTTAAACAATTACTCACGTAAAGAGACCGAAATATCCGAGAATCAATTTGGTTTTATGCAGGGTAGATCAACAACAGATGCAATTTTCATTATAAGGCAGTTGATGGAAAAATACAGGAGTAAAG
Source organism: Diabrotica virgifera virgifera (assembly GCF_917563875.1). Taxonomy (NCBI): domain Eukaryota; kingdom Metazoa; phylum Arthropoda; class Insecta; order Coleoptera; family Chrysomelidae; genus Diabrotica; species Diabrotica virgifera. The sequence continues at coordinate 194,478,159 of NC_065447.1, read as the reverse complement.
AAACAAACGCTCATATGGTATTCATTGATCTTGAGAAAGCATATGATAGAGTTCCTCGAGAAATTCTGTGGTGGGCACTCAATAAGAAAGGAGTCCCTGGTGAATATGCAAAGATTGTGAGGGATATGTATGAGGGAGTAACGACTAGTGTTAGGACAGGTGTGGGAGAGACTGATAAATTTCATGTGAAAGTAGGATTGCACCAAGGCTCTGTGCTTAGTCCATATTTATTCTCATTAGTTTTGTACCAGATAACAGCGAAACTGTAGGGTGACATTCCATGGTGCTTAATGTATGCTGATGATGTCGTGTTGTGTGACAGAAAAATTCCAATGAAGCTGAAGGCAAAATTCTATAAAACAGCCATAAGACCGGCTATGATGTACGGAACTGAATGTTGCGCAGTGAAAAAGAAAGAGAAACAACGAATGCATGTGGCGGAAATGAGAATGCTTAGATGGATGAGTGGAGTGACAAAGAAGGATAAAATTAGAAATGAGTATATTAGGGGAAGTCTAGGTGTGGCACCAATTGATGCAAAAATGAGAGAGCATAGGTTAAGATGGTTTGGTCATGTTCAACGTCGAGACGTTAATCACCCAATACGAAGAATAGCTGAAGTGCAGATTCCTGGAAGGAGTAGGAGAGGAAGACCAAAGAAGACCTGGGGTGAGGCGATAAGGCAGGACATGTTGGTCAATGGGATTAACATTGATATGACCCAAGATAGAATTGGGTGGAGAAATGCAATTATGGAAGCCGACCCCGCATAGGGATAAGGCAAAGAGAATGATGATGAACTGGAAAGATGATGACCTTGATGAAGAATTTTGCTGTCTGTTTCTTTCATGACTAGGTATTGATGCATCTTTCCATTTTACAATTTTAATGTTTGTACTTTGCAGGTAAGTCTACTCATTGTCTCAGGTGTGTTTGCATATCTGGGATAGGTATCTCAAAGTCCGTGAGTCACTTTTAATAGGTATTGTATTTTTGTCACTAAGAGCAAAATAAGTTTCGAAACTTGAATTTGGACACATTTTTTTACAGTTTAGGCAAGTTGTTGATTATATCTAGGTATTATTATAAATTCACTTCTTCTATTTGTTAGCTTATGTATGTTCTCAAAATTCCAATTCAACAATTCTGATTTAAAAAATCCTTTAGCTACTTACATTAAGTTTAAGTTAAAAAATCTTTATTTTAGTTTGCTCATAAACGTTCATAACTTTTGTAAATACTCAGTCTTATTTTCTATAGAATATCTATAGGTAGAAAGTAGTGTAGGTAAGTGGGAATTGTTTAAGCTTTCAGAAAATAGGTAGCTCTTCCCTAAACAATTTTCTTAGAAAATAACTATATCAGCCCCCAATAAAAATATCAACTACCATTGTCCAAGAAATCAATACTGTAATTTACAATTGTCATTCATTCATGTACCAGCCAGCTGAATGTTGGTAAAGAATACATCTCAACGACAAGAGAATAGCCCGCATTACTTATCAAACAGACACCATGCAGTGTTACCAAATGTTACCAGAAAATTTACAAAACAAACAGAGAAACACCCTAAATGTCAGCAAACAAGTTAATACATCAAGAAATCCCTACCGTCAACATAGGCGGAGGCCCCTCCCCCAGAGGCGTGCTAGTTACATTCCGCAACAGTCATTGGCCAGTTGCTATTGGCTGGTGTGTTGGAGATATTTATACCCTACGATCCAAACTGGTTGCATTATCCGAGTTAGTTTTTAACTGCAATCGTTGGCGAGAGGTTGTGTAGTAGTCGAGTGATTAGAATTGTGATTAAATTTAAAATATGGTGAAAAGAGAAGACACAGTGTTGATAGTACCTACAATGGCTCGTACACCTTTAAAATCATCTTTTTCAATTAGTTCGATACTTCCTGAAACAGCTTTAGAGGCCCCAAAGAGTCCACAGCAGACGCCAAGTCCAACTCCGATATCAGAAACTGATTTGAGCGATTCTGATTGTGATCTGGACGTTACTGGTGATGACGACGATTCTCCTGTGGTAGACTGCTCAAAATCAGAAGAAAAATCTTCCGAGGATAAGAAATCTAAAGAAAAGCCACCGTACAGTTACAACGCTTTGATTATGATGGCCATTAGAAATAGTCCTGAAAAGAGATTGACTCTGAATGGTATTTACGAATACATAATGTGCAACTTTCCATACTACAGAGAAAATAAACAAGGCTGGCAAAATTCCATAAGGCACAATTTGAGTTTGAATAAGTGTTTTGTTAAGGTTCCAAGGCATTATGATGACCCCGGAAAAGGAAACTACTGGATGTTGGACCCTTCAGCTGAAGACGTTTTTATTGGAGGTAGGCATTGTTTATTTATATTAATTAAACTGATAATATGATGAAAAATGGACTTAAATGTTTATATTTACCAGCTTCTTAAATAGTACCTTTCCATTATTTTTCCATACATAATTCTAGCGAGATCATTATTCAAATACCTACCTACCTCAATTTTTTGGAAATGTTCCATTCTTTAGAAATTTATAATTCTTTTCTAACACCTTATTTTGATTTATTGCCTTTCTGTATTTCGTTTTGATGATGCTATTACTCAACAGATTTTCATTTATAAACTTTCTTCTCTTTATGGCAGGTAAATACCTACAACTTCTTTTGATCTTGACGAATATAATGTATAAGCTACCTGTAAAAGTTTGACCAAATAACTCAACGTCAGATGAAATTTTCGTTGTCTTATTCCAATTTTCATAGTTAAGCTTTTATGTAGTTCATTTAAAGCGCATATTATTTTTGCTCCTACAGATAAAATATTTGAAAGGTACCTAATATATAGCTACCTACTTTAATTTTTTTTCAAATGAAAAAATGATGACATTGTTATTAAATATTGCTATACAAATTAATATATTTCAAGTCAATAGCAATATTATAGATATATTTTTTTTCTATGCGCTTTTTTCTTTACCTAAGCAGTTTATTAGAAAAAAATCATTTTTCTATAGGTATTAAACGTTAATGTTTAACATGTATCACATAGAAATATTTTTGCTATATTTTCATAAAAAAATGTTTGCTTTTAAATACTTATATGGACATGTTTAGTTTTAATATAAAAAGAAAACAACTTTCTTAGGTCTAAAAATACGTTTTCTTTACAGGAACCACTGGAAAGCTTCGTCGCAGGTCAACCGCAGCTTCCAGGTCCCGTCTAGCAGCTTACAAGCGAACATTATCCATGTACTCACCCTTACAACCGATGTATCCAGGATTCTATCCTCCATCTCCGGCACTTCTAGCAGCAGCTTACCAAAGGTACCACCCGTATATAGCAACTATGGGTAGTACGGCCATACCAACCGTCCTGAGGCCATCTCCAGTACAACCACAGCCTGGTCCACAACCTTTTAGTATGGAAAGGTTACTCGGGGCAGCACCTAGTGTTGACTTCTTCAGACAACCTTTGGATCTGTACAGTAGCTTTAGGCTGCCTCCTCCGCCTAGTATGTTAGCGCATCACCAAATGGCGTTATCACCTACGAGCAGTTCCAGCTCACCAGAACCTAGAACCAGTCCGGACACATTGTTTAAACCAGTGGCTGTGATGTCTAGGCATAGTTGAGAATATTTTGAATCACTTAGAAAATGAACATTACACAATTTAGAAAAGGCTGGTTCTTTTTTGACTTGGACATTTGTCTGTCTTTCTCATAGACGTTTTTATGTACAAAACTTTATGTGAGTATCACATTTTAGCTTTAATAGGTACGTAGGATACACAATTCATGCATTCAAAAAGTTAGGTATGTAGCCTATAAATTTATTAATATTTCCTATGTTGTTTCACCAAAATAACTGTCAACAGTACAACTACAGTACCTATATTTATATTTTCAGCTATATTGATGTTTATAAATCAAATATTTAATATTCGACTAATTAGTTAAGAACGTAAGCGCAACATTTCGTTCCAATGCTTTTTAAATGCATTCATTTTTTTTCAAATCCTGAGAAAACTAATAAGTATTTTTAAAAAATTTAAACGCAGAATGAAAGATTACATTATTACCGAGGGCGGAAACTCCCTGAAAACTTCTATAATGTTTGTTTTAATAAGCTACACGAGTGAAAAAAAAAGAGAAAATGTATGATTTTTAATTTCAAATATCTTATTCAGAAGAAACTTTTTGTTTATTCTAAGAGACTTGCTGTCTCGGTAATAATGTAATGATTCTTTCTGCGTTTAAATTTTTCAAAAATATTTATTAGTTTTTTCAGGATTCGAAAAAAATTAATGAAGTTAAAAAGCATTGGCCCGAAATTTTGCGTCTACGCTCTTAAACGTAGTCATCTTACTTTTTACATATTTTGATCTCTATGACACGTCCAATTAAATTGAAGATTTTTGTAGTATCTGTAAATAGTTGTAATATAGTACATTTCTCTTGTGATGTTAGTTGTAAGTAAATTGTACAGTATTAAATTATCTATTACTTATTGAAAAGAATAAACTATATCAAATAACCATTTTTTTCTTTTATTTAGATAGGTATAATTTAGTTAGGTACATAGTGTCCAATAAATTAATCTAGGCCTAGAGATGAAGAACAGAGTAGGAATAAACATTTTTTTAGTTCAATTTTAATTTTTCAATGAATATTTTTGGTTGAAAAAGAAAAAACAAAACATATTAAACTTTTTATACAAAACTTACAGTTAAGTAAAAAAGAATATCGAAATGCACATAGCAAGCAATTGAAAGTAGTCACTTAATAAATGTAATAACTTTTGGATTGCATATAGTCCATCCGCTATAACTTTTCCCATGCGGTACGATTCATTTTCAATCACATTAAGTCAAAACAGAAAGTGAAACGTACGCCGATGTGTGTAGTACAGTATACATACGGTGACCATATGTACTTATTTAAGTAGGACAGTACTTATTTTTAAATATTGTTCTAATGTAGGTACTTTAAAACATTTCTAAGGACACGCAAATGTACTTATTTTTTCTAAAAAAATTAATATTTTTATCATTTATAATTAAAGCATTTATACTCAGTCCTGTTGGACAGGGAAGTGGGCAGCGTGAACGTGTAAATAGCTCACTCGCGCTGCCGCTGCTAATGCTACTGCCATTGCAGTTTCATGAAGCCATTCTGAAAGTAGAAGGTGATAAAATAAATGCGGCAGATGCTGCCCAAGATTATTTTTTAATCTTAAAAACAAATTACAACATCGGTTGGACGCATTATTTTTGCCGCTTAAAGTGAGAGAATGTCTTGGTAAACTTGAAGACGGGCAAGCCGCTACTGAAAACTTCAGTACACAAGTGAGACATTTTTACACAAAATGTGTAACCTACCTAGAAAACTGGAGTACAAATCTTCATGAGTTCAAACTATTCAAATGAATAGATTTAAGAAATGAAATAACATGGAACGATGTTTGCTGTTCTTTTGAAGCTTTTAAACTGTATATCAAGGCAACCATTTTAAATGAAGATCATAAGATCAACTCTTTGACGAATTGGGAATTTTGAAAGACGTGGCTACAAGTGAAAAAATTGCTGAGTGGAACAGAGAAGAAAAAAATAGTCAGGACCGATGGCTTGAAGTTTTTAAGTGTGTAGATCAATTCAAACTGAAAAACTTACAAATATTATGCGAATTTATGTTTTGTCTTCCGGGTACTAGTGCAGCTGTCGGGCGTTTATTTTCTGTAATAAATAATTATTGGACGTCGGAAAAGTCACAAATGTCCATCTCCACTCTCAAGACAGCGATGCAGGTGTACGCAAATTTTGATGAGACTTGTAATGAAATGTTTCATTTACTTCAGTCGAAGCCGGACCTTCTTAAATTAATTTTAAGTTCAGAAAAATATGAATGGTATAAAAAACCAGAAGAAGATGAGGCTATTCCAGGTCCCTCATCTAAAAACTTTTAATTACAGGCTTCTAACCTTTTTAAAGTTAATATAATATGTTATGTTTAATTTAATTAATATAATTTTTTGTGTTTAGCTACATAGTTTATTTATTTTTATTGACAAAAATTATGTTTGTCCAATAAAAAGATACATTTTGCGTTTTTAATACACTTTTGTTTTTTTTTTGTACTTTTTTTTCTTTAAAAATATATGGTCACCGTAAGTATACAAAATGTATACACATCGACGTTCGTTTAAATTTATGTTTTGACTTAATTTTATTGAAAATGAATCGTACCGCATGGGAAAAGTTGTAGCGGACGGACTATACATAATGTGTACATATTATGTAAATGTATTAAAACTAATGAGACATGAGGTCGGTGTTAAATGATTTCACTTTAAGCAAACATAACGAGCGATCCACAATTTTGGGATCAAAGCTAGTCCTGCAAAAAATTACGTATGTCTTGTTTTAATCTGAATTTATATCATTGGTTTATAACATTATAAAACATAAAAAATCAGTCAAAACCTTACACAGAACTTTAATCGCAAATAAAAAGAATTAACAACATTATAAGTAGATAACAATAATACAGTGGAACCTCCATAAGTCGGATTAATCGGGACCGCGGCCGATCCGGGTTAGCCGGAGAATATGGTAAAAATTAATAAAATACGGTACTCTTACAGATAAACTTAATTATAATTGCCAAAAAATTGAAATACTTATGTCCAGTACATCTAAATTACATACAGTTGTATACATTATTGTTTATTTCTTGGTAAAAAATCTCAGTCAAAGAGAAAACATTTTTATTTTACCTGATGAAAATCGATCCGGGTTAGCCGGACTTCCGGGTTATCGGGGTTCCACTGTAAATAAAATCAAACAAGATGCTATAAGTATATGTCCACCACCAACATCTCTACATAACCTAACTTTTCTTGTTAAATTGACGTACCTACACTGCAAAGTTGACGTAAACTGGAAACGCTGGAAAGTAGGTCTATCTATATCTGAATTAAGAATAGACATGCACTGTATAGCTATCTCTGTCGTTCAGAGCCACCTATGGTGATAATAATTTTGGATCGTACTGAAACGAAATCTACACGAAAAAAGGATACATACATCAGCATCCTAAAGAAGATACCAGCCAACCATAAATACAAACTTTCACCTGAAAGTCACCTTAAGATGGAAAAAATAATCAGGAACCAAATAATTATTACATTATTAGGTATCTTAATTGGAACAAAATACAGAAAATGGATACCTAATAGTCCATTCCCTCACGGTAAAATATTGCAAAAAAAAACAGCTTAGATTGCCATGAAATTTGGCATACACATAGCACATAGGTAAAGTAACATGTCAAAGAAAAAAAGTGATATTGTCCCGATGTGTGCTTTTTTCCGGGGGTGAGTTTCACCCCGTGTTTATTCACCGGAGATGAATAAACATACGTTCAAGATAAGTCTGGAAGTGGATAAACTAACTAATTCTAAGAAATTTTTGTTCTATAGAGTTTTTCAACAAGTCAATACTTTGCGAATATCTTTATTTTTCAACAAAAAACAGCTTTTCGCAAATATGTCAAAAAGTAAGTAGGTACTTTTACGAAAAAAGCATTCCTAGCAATAATATAGCTTATTAGAAAGTGAAAAACATGGTGTACATATGTATCTACGAGGTCCATAGACCTAGTAGAAGCAGGGTTGTATCTACTGGAAAATAGGTTCTTATTCTTCCATTTTCTAATCGAATATTTCAACGTAAAAGAACCAAAAAATAAAGCTCTTTTCGGGGAAAACTCATCACAACTTTTTTAAGGTGTTTAAACAAAGCTTTTTTCTTGTTTTTTAACAAAGGTTTTTGGCTTCAAAAATAAACAAGTAGCAAGTTACGCTCAAAATAAGGTTGATTCCTTTTTTTTTGTTAAAAAAATCGTGAAAATAACCCCTTTAATTAGCATCCAAAATGAAATTAATCGTTACCGCTTTACAAGTTACTTTACTTATGTATTTTTTATATTTATGATCTGTACTGTAAGTTTTATCGGTTCAAAGTGCTTATTTTTGAAACAGCTGTAGTTGAAAGGACTTGAATAAGTCAATACATAGTCACGAGTGTATGCCAATTTTGAACAGCCATATCTTAACCAATTTTTGTCCTCCAGAAACACAAACAATACGAAATATTCAAAAAAGCCAAACCTACATTTTTTTACCCCTGAAGATTTTTCGTATCACTAATAATTTTTAAGTTATTTTAAAAAAGAGACATTTTTTCATAATTAAAAATTTTACTTTAGAATTACTAAAATTTTAAAAAAGCACTTTGAACAAATGAAATTTACTATAAATGATATATTTATTAAACAATACATAAGTAGAGTAACTTGTGAAGCGTTAACGATTAATTTCATTTAAGATATTAATTAGGGGGTGATTTTCACGATATTTTTAACCAAAAACAAAGGGTCCAAATTTATTATAACTTGCTTACTTTTGATGCTAGGAACTTAAAAAAAAAACAAAAATAAAGGTTGTCTTAAACACTTTAAAAAAGTTGTGATGAGTTTCATTAGCTATAACTCTGCTTCGACTGGATCTACAGACTACAGACCTCACACATCGGTATACCATTTTTTTTCACTTTTTTTATAAGGTATACGCTTTAAAAAGCTAAAAAAAGCTGTAAGCTCTGTATCTTTTTCTATAAGCTATATCTTCGCTAAGAATGCTTTTTCGATAAAATACTTTCTTTTTGAGTTATTTGCGAAAAACCGTCTAATAACTTGATTTTTTTGTTGAAAAATTAACATATTCACTCGCAAATATCTCGAAAAGTATTGACTTAGTGAAAAAACTTTATACAACAAAAGTTCTTAATATATTTAATCAGTTTATACACTTCCGGACTTACTTTGAACGTATATTTTCTCATACCCTCGAGAAGGAGTGAAATTCACCCCCAAGACAAAGGCACACATCGGCACAATATCACTTTTTTTCTTTGAAATGTTAGCATTGTTAGCTATGTGTATGCCAAATTGTATTTGAAGTAAAAACCGTGAGTAAATGGACTATAAAGAACGCTAGGCAGATCCAGTTACTCAAATAGCTTTTGATAACAATGGATATTTCAAAGTTTAAAAAAAAGAGACAAATAATACTAAATAGAAAAAATATTCTAATATTTACTAACTACTGGACATAACGAAATAATATAAAACAAGCTAGAACTGGAAATATAAAAAAGAGAAAAATAACTACCGGTACTGGATGTTGTAGATAGGTATTACATGCGATAGGTATATTTAGAATATTCGAAGCAATCCACAAATTAAATATCATATACTTAGTAGAATGTTGTATTAATTTAGAATAAGACGTTTGGTATAGGCCATTGTTGTATGACACATCCTGTATGTACTGTATGAGAAGATTTTGTTGCAAACAATATGCAACCAAAAATTACAAATCCACGTATCCCAGCGTTTTCTTAACACACTCCCATTTAGTTGTTATCGGATTTATTCCATTTGGCTGTTGCACTCTGTATGGCTTATTAACTGTAAAACATGAGAAAGAACTCATTTATTTTAATTTGATATATTTTTGTGGTTTTCATTTCCCTTGGTTGGTTCCTTGATAACGACAAACTTAGTACGCACCCTTGTTTAACCTTCCGATGACCAACCTTTTTTTGTTACACGGATGACCAAGGGGGCAAAAATGACCCCAGGTCAAAAATGTCAAAAATGACAATAAACAAAAAAATGAGGTATTTTTTTTTTAAATTTTTTTTTATGGCATGGACTTTATGTCATTCAGCTAGTCACAACATGAGTATTAGTGTCATGTGTAGTGTGTGTGTTGAGTAAGTGTCTTGTTACTTTGCAAAGTCGACGTCATTAGCGTAAAACTACTTGGAATTACACATAATAGACGGTATTTTACTAAACATCAACTTCAGAATATATTTTTTATTCGTAAAATATAGGGAATTTTTTTTATTTCAAAATATGAGGGTATCTAGAATGATATTAAAGTCAAATAAAAAAATAATGAGTTAAAAATTGAAAATTCTTTTGAATTTATTAAAGAAAAACATACGCTGGGGTCACAATTTCCCCCACTTGGTCATCCGAAGGTTAACTACATATTAACTACCTATTTTACCTAGCAACCTTTTTAACTAAAATCTCACTTACAAAAATTCTCTCTGTTGGGGCCCCAAAATTGACATCCTCAACAAAATTCACGTATAATTTTTAGAGTTTCAGTTGCATTTTCGACTCTGATAACTGGAGTAATAATCCCAAATATGATTTTAAAATATGATGATATTTTAGAATAGGTACCTATGTGTAGAAATACGCTACTTTCGTAAATCTTTATAGTCTGAATCCCGCGTATGAAAAAAAAGTTGATTAAGAGCAAGCTGAAAATTTGTTAACAGCTTAAGGGTGTCTAGTCGGACAAACTTTGATATATAGGAACACTGGAACAGGGGAAATTTTAATTGTGGAACAGGTTAAAAATTTGGAACGGTCAGACCACCAAAAAATCACGTATTTTGTCCGACAGAACTTCCAATTGATTTGTTACCCTTTCATTAAACTCTCAAAAAAAAATTAGGCTGCTATTTATCACCAAATGGGCATTATAATGAGTGGAACACGTATAAAACGTCAAATGACAGGAATTATGACAGGTGATAAATAGCAGTCTGATTTTTGCATGAGAGTTTAATGAAAGGGTAACAAATCAATTGGAAGTTTTGTCGGACAAAATACATGTGACGTTTTCGTGGTCTGACCGTTCCAAATTTTTAACCTGTTCCACAATTAAAACTTCCCCTGTTCCAGTGTTCCCATATATCAAAGTTTGTTCGACTAGACACACTTAAGCTATTAACAAATTTTCAGCTTGCTATCAATCACCTTTTTTTTCATACGCGGGATCCAGATCCAGACCTATTACCTTTTTGTATATAGGGTGAGGCAGATAACTGGCCTATTAGAAATATTTAGAGAACTAAGGGCAACAGAATCATGAAAATTGGAATGAAGGAGTTTTGAAGAGTGATCTATTTAATGAAAATATTTTCATCAATTTGCCACTTCCGGTTATACCGGAAGTTGCTTAAAACTTCGTTTTTTTAAATGGGACACCCTGTGTATTTTTACATTTTTAGATTCTACTCGATGTCTTCTTTCTTAAAATATGCGATTTTGTAATGTTATACAGGGTAGTTTAAAAGCTAATTACGTTCTTTTATTAATTTCGTAGCAACTTTCACACCCTGTAGAATTGTAGTAGTTGGATGCCAAAAACTCTATTTATGTTAAAATGATTTTTAATATAGTCTACTATTATTAAAAATTATTAGTATAGCTAAATGTTAAATTTTAGTATACAGGGTTGGTCGAAACTCGGAATGAGGATTTTCTGAATTTTTTTAAATGGAACACCCTGTGTTCCTGTATTTTAGTATTGCAATGAAAATACATTTTATTGTACTTTTTTATTTCTTAAGCATTTCCTATACCTAAATGCTTTAATTTGTGCTTAATTGTTAATCGCGCCAAGAATGTTAACTACGTAGGTATTTTGATAGCTCAACTATTATTGGCAATTTTAAAGATCAGTGAAGATCAATATGTATTTATTTCCGAAAAATTATTTTTGATTGAATATTTTCACGGCCAACCTAATAAAATTTCACGTATTTTTTGTTGAAATTAATGTTTGGCTTGAATCACCAATAACTCACAAATTAAAGCAGTTAGGTATAGGGAATGCTTAAAAAATAAAAAAGTAGCATAAAATATCATTTCATTACGATAATAAAATATAGGGTGTTCCATTTAAGAAAACTCAGAAAATACTCTTTCCGAGTTTCGACCAACCCTGTATAGTACAATTCAACATTTAGCTATACTAACAATTTTTAACAATAGTAGACTATATTAAAAATCATTTGAACATTAATAGAGTTTTTGATGTCAAACTACTACAATTCTACAGGGTGTGAATGTTGCTGAGAAATTAAGAAAAAAAACGTAATTATCTTTTAAACTACCCTGTATAACATTACAAAACCTCATATTTTAAGAAAGAAGACATTCAGGAGAATCCAAAACTGTAAAAATATACAGGATGTTCCATTTAAAAAAACGAAGTTATAAGCCACTTCCGGTATAACCGGATGTAGCAAATCGATGAAAATATTTTCATTAAAGAGATCACTCTTCAAAACCGCTTCATTCCAATTTTCATGATTCTAGTTCCTTTAGTTCTCGAGATATTTCTAATAGGACTTTTATCTGCCTCACCCTGTATTTCTGTACATTTTGGTTTTATTGTTTGTTATGGATTTTTACATTGGTGGATATACACACCCTTTTGGATGCTACAGTATGCGGTCTACGTCGAATTTTTAAGCGCATAAATAAGAATTATTATTTTAATTTTACAAATAATCCTTTATTATATCTCTATTTACTATTTTAGTTGGGAATAAGCCAATTTTGTGGCTTGTTCCAAATCAACACAATAAATTGATATGACAGAAATAAAAATGTATACCATTTTTATTCAGTTGCAATGCGAAACCAAAACCGTCTTAATTTTTACTTAGATTAGAGAGTGCAGCCAGCACTCTTATCGACGATTTCACCTCTTGTTAGAGGCTCTTCAGAGAATGTATAGGCTGCTTTCTCTAATCCTTGCAAAAATCTTTCGAAATATTAGTCCCCCACTGCAACTGATATCTTTTAAAATCTTTTGAAATCTTTTAAAAATATTTTATTTAAAAATATTTTTATTAGGTTGAAAAAAGACTTTCATTTAGCAGATGCCGCTACGCACCTACTACCTTCACGTCAGTTGCAGTGGGGGACTAATATTTCGAAATATTTTTGCAAGGATTAGAGAAAGCAGCCTATGCATTCTCTGAAGAGCCTCTAACAAGAGGTGAAATCGTCGATAAGAGTGCTGGCTGCACTCTCTAATCTAAGTAAAAATTAAGACGGTTTTGGTTTCGCATTGCAACTGAATAAAAATGGTATACATTTTTATTTTTATATTAGTATTACTCCTATAGAGTAACTAGGTCCATTTTCCGTTGGAACTTTACCACGCTGCAGACGGGGGTTGTGAATTGCATAGTGTAGAATTCCTTCCCTTTTGTCTTCACTGCAGCATCCATTTGGCTTGCATATTGTAGAAGCGTTGGAGGTGTCACCAGGGAAATGGACTAATAAGTTTTTCAATTAAAAATCTTTTAAAAATATTTTATTTAAAAATATTTTTATTAGGTTGAAAAACTTAGACTGATATGACAGAGTATAGAGGAACTGGTCCGAATATGGGCTATGTATTATGGGCCACCACACTATCTAGGAAACAAGTAGTACTATCTGTTAGAAAATGCCCAAATATACTAGAGGGCCCCTCTCTTGTCATATATTTACAGATTTCTCCACCAGTGCATATGTTGTTGTTACACAGTGTAGACCGTTTGATTTTGACTCTTGAAAAAATTTTATTGGGTAAGTTAATATAAAGTGATATTTGTGTTTATGGACATTATTTCGGAATTGATATATTTTGCTTGTGCGACAGAAAGAGGGAAGAAAAGGGTGTTAATGTAGATTATGACCAAAAAGTAATTACAAAATCATAAGCTAATATTTTTCTTGAACGTACATATTTTGAAATATGGGCCCCTTGTGTGACGTAAATATGGGCTAGGGGCTCATATTCAGACCGCCCGCATTGATCTAGATCTAGAAGAACTATTGGAAAAAGCCTTTCTGAAATGTCAGACGGCAGAAGCTAAGAATGGGTTTAAAGTAACAGGACTAGGGCCAATAAATATAACCATTTTTTCTGATGCTGATTTCGGTGCTGAGAAACTTGAATCTGAAAAAACTTGTAACTCGACTGGAATTTATTTGGAAGGATTGACAGGTCACCTTGCAGAAACGATTTCTTTAGAAAATATAGCAGTTCCTTCAGAAGATCGAGGACCAAGTTATTCTAAAGACCCAGATCGACCATTAAGGAACACAGCGAACGCAACAACTAAGTATGCCAGAACATTGTTCAAAAATATTCATCAGTCCATTCGTTTATTCAGCTGCCCCTTCAGTTACGAACCGAGCGTTTTCAAGAGGAAGGAAAACTTCTTGGTTCTCAAGTTATAACTTTATCTCCGTATATAAATTATCAATTGAGAATATAAGACAATCAAAAGAAGGGAAGGAAAAAAGAACAGTATTTTCAGTTAAATTAAAAGAAAATGTAAAGATAAAGGAAGGAAAGGGGAAGCTAATAGGGGAAAATATAAAGAAATCCAAGAGAAAAAACAAAACCAAATTCAGTTCGGATGAAGAAGATAAAGAGGAATTTTTGCCCGCTGATGAAGACCTTGACATAGCGCAGATAGGACAGTAATCTCCTGAAAGCAGTGGAGCCACATGTCTATTATGTATGTAAAAAACAGTTTTCTGATGATACTAGATAATGGAGAAGAAACTGGTTCAATGTTTAATGTGCAATCTCTGGGCACATGAACAGTGTTCCGGAGCAGAAAGAGACTCTTATCTACGTTTGCGATTTTTATAAATAATTTTATTTTATTTTTCAGAGATATTTATTATTCCTTAAGCATGAATTGTTGGCTAAGTTATGTTGTATTTTTGTTGTCAAAAGAAAATTTTGATAGTTTTTTAATGGTGCCCATATTTCAGACAGCCTGGCCTGGTTAGAAAAATATGCCCCACTTCATATTATTACCTGTAAAATAAATAAGCTTTATAATAAAAAATACATAGTAAGCAGTTTTATTGCTAAGGTCTTATAGCATGTATACATGACATTTAAACAGTATTATCAAAATATAATAAGCAAGTTTCAATAAAAAACAAACGAGGGGCCCATATTCGGACATTCGGACCAGTTCCTCTACCTATTGATTTGTAGAATAATTGATATAATAATTTTTCTGATTTACGCGCTTTATTCACTTTGTAAAATTTTTTATTCTAGTGTGCAAGCCCACACTACATTATTCTGCAGAGAAAATATTAAAAAGATTATGGTATTGTTTAGCCACACAGATAGGTATGGTCCATCCGCTATAACTTTTCCCATGCGGTACGATTCATTTTCAATCAAATTAAGTCAAAACATAAATTGAAACGAACGTCGATGTGTATATACATTTTGTATACTGTATTGTATACTATATACTACACACATCGGCGTACGTTTCACTTTCTGTTTTGACTTCATTTGATTGAAAATGAATCGTACCGCATGGGAAAGTTATAGCGGACGGACTATAGGTATACAGTGCCAGCAAAAAAATCTTTACAAAGTGAATAAAACGCATAAATCACAAGAATTATTATGTTGATTTTGCAAATTAATATGTTGTCATTTCAATATACCTACTTTACTTTTGTTGAGAATAAGCCGCAAAATTGGCTTATTCTCAAGTAAAATAGTAAATAGAGATTAACATAGTAAATAGAGATATAAAAAGGGATTATTTGTAAAATTAAAATAACAATGTTTCCTATTTATTCTTTTATAAACGCAACGGTAGACCACATATATAGTAGCACCAACTTTTGGGAATGAGCAATAATTGTTTCATTGGATAATACGATCGTGTTATTTGTTTATATTTTTCATAGCGTGTCGCTATTTCATCTATTTTCGGAAGCTTTTTGCTTTGGCTTATAAAGTTTATAACGGGTAATAAGGCTACTTTTCATAAATACCTACTATTCAATCTGACCAACCATAGAAAATCAGTGCGGTCGAAACGTTACAAGGACGACAACCTCAATTTGTGAAATTTTATAGCTTCTTAAGGTTAAGCTGAATAAAGTCATAAAGTTTATGACATAATTAAAAATGCCGACAAGCTGATAGGTATCGGCACATCGGTTAGTTTTCTTTATTTTCAGAAAATATTGAAGTTCCTAGAAATTTGGTGCAGAAACTTAATTTAGTAGGTCTTTTCGGTTAAATTTAATTAAGAACTATGGCTACCTTGCCATAAAAGAGAAATTAGATGTTTCTTAGACTCGCCTTACATATCGAATTCGCTTCCTTTCTTAAAATCGTTTGAAAATGAAGTTGTTGAAGGAGAGTAGAGTTTGAAGAGGTAATTTTATGAAAATATTAAAAAATCAATTAACGGAAAGATTAGGAACGACTAGATTTTTATGCATTGGAGGTTATATTTATGTAGAATTGTAGATATTATATTGTAAAATTATGTAATTATTATAAAATTGTGTAAAATTGTATTATATTTATGTAAAATTGCAGGTTATATTGTATTTAAATGTTTTAAGTAGTTGTTATTTATGATATAAGTGTTAAAAGTACAATTTTAAGGCACGCATGTGAAAGTTTGCAGAATGAGCAAAGCGAATTCTGCAATTCACATGAGTGACTTAAAAATGTACTTTTTAACACGTATATCACACAATATTTTTTCTACAAACGTCTTATATATCAACAATTATAATTTATTCATTCTCAATTACAGGACAATATCTACAAAAACTTTTACTTGAACTTGACTGACATTCCATTATTATATTTTTCTTGACATTACATCAAAACTGCCTATATTGTCAATACGTAAATCATAACAACTATAGAATAATAACATCTACTTTTATTGTTGTATATTCTAATAAATTTTAATAATTTTTTTCTACAAACTTGTTAAAAATGCAGTTTAAGTTAAATTTTAAAAAACCTTTTAAACCACCTTTTTTAAATTGCGCAAGTTGTACTATTAATATTAATGTTAATAAATGAAATATAAATATTTTGACGTTATACAATTTGACAATTCACTTTTAACTGCAGTGCCTTAAAAATGTTAAAGCACCAGTGCTTTAAAATAGCATTTTTAACGCTCCTATGGAGTGCTAAAATAGTTATTTATGAAACAGTTTGTGAAGTATGTTTTTTGCGAACGCACGCGATTTTTAGAGCACGAGCGACAACGAAGCGAGTGCTATAAATCGCGTAAGCTCGCAAAAAGTACTTCACGCACAGTTTCATACAATATTTTATCTACGATAAACAAATAAAAAAGCTGTAACTCTTCGACACTGGAATTCATTTCTATTCTACAATTTTTAGAACTTTGACATTTAAAAATTCTAACTACTTTCAAACCACAAAACTGTCAAAACTATTGTTGTAATTCATTGCTTATATTGTCACCACCATGATAACGCGAAAGTTACAAACAGTGCGAAAAAGTAAATCACATTTAAAATACATTGTTACTTCACGCACACTTTAAATCCTTCACGCACTGCTATCTATAATGACAGTTTTCACAAACTAAAAACTTATACATAATATGACATAGAGTAGATAAATTGTCTAATTATGTATAAGTTTTTAGTTTGTGAAAACTGGCATTATAGATAGTAGTGCGTGAAGGATTTAAAGTGTGCGTGAAGTAACAATGTATTTTAAATGGGATTTACTTTTTCGCACACTTTCAATGGGTTTTTTGGCACACTTTCATATAATCAAATATCGTTAACTTTCGCGTTGTCATGGTGATGACAATATGAGCAATGACTTACAACAAAATTTTTGACAGTTTTGTGGTTTGAAAGTAGTTAGGATTTTTAAATGTCAAAGTTCTAAAAATTGTAGAATAGAAATCAATTCCAGTGATGGAGAGTTACAGTTTTTTTATTTGTTTATCGAAGAGTAGATAAAATATTGTATGAAACTGTGCGTGAAGTACTTTTTGCGAACTTACGCGATGTATAGCACTCGCTCCGTTGTCGCTCGTGCTCTAAATATCGCGTGCGTTCGCAAAAAGCATACTTCACGAACTGTTTCATAAATAACTATTTTAACACGGTTGTAGAAAAAGGTTGTTATTATCATGCAGGTCGTAAAATAGGTATAATTAAATTTAAATAACACATTATCTTACATTTTAATGAGCTCGTAACAATTTGTAAAAGGCAAACATTTTGCAAAGCAGTTTGAACCAAAATTTAAACCTAACGAAGCAAGAAAGCACTGAACCTCCCAAAAAGAAACGACAAGGCGGATCTTAATAATTATTTTGCATTCGATTCGTGAATGCGCCAGGAAACTTTGTGACCCCGAGCCATGATATAATATTGAAAAACTGCATACAAAAAGTGCATTCTTAAAGTGCATCTCAAACAGACAATAAAAAAAATTCAGAACTCGCCAATTATCGACGAAAATGAGTCCAATTTTGTTACTCGGGGCATTTTGGGGTCGCTGAAAACGAATGTGATGTCGATAGTGATCTCCGCAGTACCTGGTTCCCAGGGTACCTACTGTTAGTTTATCTCGTCTTGTGGAGTTTTCGGCAAAAAATTTATTAAAAAATTAGTCAAAAATAATTACTCGGGGGTTTTGGGATCGCTAACGACGAATATGACATCGGAAGTGATTTCCGGAGTACCTGGTGCCCAGTATACCTACTGTTTACCTCGTCTTTGGACAGAGTTTTACCTGGAGTTTTCGGCAAAAAATTTATTAAAAAATTAGTCAAAAATAATTACTCGGGGGTTTTGGGATCGCTAACGACGAATATGACTTCAGAAGTGATCTCCGGAATACCTGGCGCCCAGGGTACCTACTTCTGGAGTTTTCGGCAAATTCATTAAAAAATTAGACAAAAATCATTACTTGGGGTTTTTGGATCGCTGACGACGAATATGACATCGGAAGTGATCTACGGAGTACCTGGTACCCATGGTACCTACTGTTTATCTCGTGACTAATGATTTTTGACTAATTTTTTAATGAATTTGCCGAAAACTCCAGAAAACGAGGTAAACAGTAGGTACTTTGGGTACCAGGTACTCCGTAGAACACTTCCGATGTCACATTCGTCGTCAACGACACAAAAACCCTCCGAGTAATAATTTTTGACTAATCTTTTAATACATTTTTTGCCGAAAACTCCACAAGACAAGGTAAACAGTAGGTACTCTGGGCACCAGGTACTCCGGAAATCACTTCCGATGTCATATTCATCGTTAGCGACCCCAAAAACCCCCCAAGTAATGATTTTTGACTAATTTTTTAATGAATTTGCCAAAAACTCTACAAGACGAGGTAAACAGTAGGTACCCTGGGCACCAGGTACTCCAGAGATCACTTTCGACATCATATTCGTTTTCAGCGACCCCAAAAATCCCCGAGTAACATAATTGCACTCATTTCCGCCGATAATTGACGAGTTCTAAATTTTTTTTATTGTCTGTTTAAGATGCACTTCAAGAATGCATTTTTTGTATGCAGTTTTGCAATATTATTTCATGGCTCGGGGTCACAAAGTTTCCTGTCGCATTCACGAATCGAATGCAAAAAGAATTATTAAGATCTTGTCGTTTTTTTTTCGGAGGTAAGGCCGATTTTATTGCTTTAATGCTTCGCCTAGGAAGGCTAATGCATTGCCAAAAATCAACATTAGATGAGTATCTTGACAAAGTCCAAGTAATTCTTTTATTACAGTATTCAAAGTAAATGATTTGGTTACTATGTAGTTAGATTAAAAATAAATTATGACAGATATAAATGAAAGATGGCCATAAACAATGTAAAATTACCCAAAAATAATGTTACCTAAGAGCTTCTCAAAACAGATGGAACACGATTTCTACGGAACACAAAAATAAATATGGAAAATGGTCAGAGGTCAAAGAAAAGAGATAAACGAACTAATAAAAACGAAACACATTCAGAAGGAAACAGGGGCAGACTACTTTCTATCTCTATTTGCTGAAGGTAGCGATAATAAACCAGTAACACCTGAAGTGACGACAAACGAAGAAATAAACATTGAGGTGGGAGTGGTAAAGGAAGCTTTAAAGGAATAAAAAAAAGAAAATCACCAGAAGAGAACAGAATGCGCTCCTAAAGTACCTACGGAGGACAAGATCTGGTCAAACAACTGTTAAAACTAATACAAAAAATAATAGAACAAAACTGATTATCACAAGAATGGAGATCAACCATCCTAATACCTCTCTTCAAAAAGGGAGACAAGTGTCGAACCCGAAGAATTAGTGAGGAATTAGTTTATTAAAGCAATATTAAAATTAACAACCAAAGTGATAACAAACAAACTGAATGAAATTAGAGCATTAGCAGAAGAACAACATGATTTTAGGCCGGGAACCGACGTTATATTATTTATAATGAGGTAAGTTTAAGAAAAATCATTAGGCATATTTATGTTTCGTGGACATTAAGAAGACAACAAACCGGTATACCTATGTTTCGTGGACCTTACGAAGACATTATACAGGTACAAATTCAAGGACGTTATGTATTTTTATACGTATAAGATACCTCTGGATGAGATATATCTGGGACTAACTAAAACGATCGAAAATATCTACCAGAACAACACAATAAAAGTAAAAGTAGGAGAAGAACTAACTGACCTAATTGAAATCAATTATTCTAAATGGGAAATAAGCCACAATTTAAGTAAAAAAAATATTTTATTAACGTTTCGACGTCCAAATTGGATGTCGTTGTCAAAATACAAAATATTAATGATCCAATTGAAGCTGGCAATAGGATAAGATAGGGAGATTCCCTGATTCCTCCATTTTTAAACTGATCGTGGATGAAATGACAAAAAAGTATGAATTCAAAAAGAATACCAAACAACTTAAAATAATCTGCTATATTCACTCTCAAAGTGAAGATAATTTACAACGTATGTTGCACCAATTTAATATAACCTCAAAAATGGATCTGGCGGCCATTTTTATTTATAAACAATTCACTGTCAAAAAATGGCCTTTTTCCTTTTTCTTTCTTCAAATTAATGGAAAACAGTAAGACTAAGCTAAATTTTCAAATTGGTTTAAAAAAGTGAATAAAAAAATGCATTTATTAGTAATAAATAATTATGCAAAAGCTATTAATGCTTAATTTTTTGTTACTTATAACTTTTAATTTTTTTATTTAATAAATTATATATATTTATTACAATTTTTCATCAATTATCACATACATAACCTTACTTGGTAGTTGTGCACCTAAAACACGGTAAAAAATAGATTTTTTTGAAAAAAGTTAATCAACAAGTTATAAGGAAAAATTTACGATACTTTTGCATAAATATTTATTACTAATAAATACATTTTTTATTCACTTTTTTTTAACCATTTTGAAAGTTTGGCTCATCCTATTTCATTTGACACCTGTAGAATCGTTCTGAAACCTTTTTTTTTTTTGACTTATGTTATTGCAAAAAAAGCTCTCTGGGATAAACAATTTGAATAAAATTTAAACAATTGAATGGATCGCTTTGAAATTTGTATCACGTAGGTATTATGCACCAAAGAACCCTCATTTGACAAAAATTTCAAAGCTGTACACTTATTTTTACAATGGTTATTGCGAATTTAGTTTTTTTTGCATCTTCAACCGTTTTTTTGCAATTATATTAACAATAAATGAGTCTATCAAACTCTGTAATACGCCACTTTAAAGCTTTTTCCATTCTCTCGAAGATGTTTGTACTAAGAAAGCTATGAGTCTTAATGTTTACCATTGATTTGAAAAAAAGGAAAAAGGCCGTTTTTTGACACTAATTAAATTGTTTATAAATAAAAATTGCCGCCAGCTCCTACGCAGGAAATACGTAGTTACAATTTGTTCTTACACGTATTACCTGTCGAAAAAACGCTTCAGTACCCTGACTGTTGAAGTGTCACGAACAGGGTATATTTTTGTCTTATTAGTTATTACCCTGGCCTAATGGATATAACAGACAAATCTACTAAGATATAAATTAGAGCTGAAGGGTCAGATAATAGAATAAGTGATGTTAAATATCTAGGCATCACACTATCTAGCTATAGAAAGCTCGAAAAAAAGTGGAAGATCAAGTGAATAGAGCAAATAAAGCCGCAGGTTTCCTGAACGAAACAATATGGAAAAATTAATATCGAGAAAAAAATGAAAGGCAGAATTTACAAAACAATCATCAGATCAATAATGACATACGCGGCAGAAACACGACCTGACAGACAGAGGATAAAAATAATGCTAGAAACAGCAGATATAAAAACCCTTCGGAAAAAGAGTAGAATGGAACGATCACATTAAGCCGAATGCCAACAAAAAGGTTAGTAAAGAAGGCCACAGAAGGTTTCTCAAGACGATCAGGGCAGACCATGAAACTGACAACTTACTGGAGATACATTGACAAAGTAGACAGAGGCATGTCTACACAAAAAAAAAGAAAAGTGGAAGAGTTTGCAATTTTGAGTGACGTGAAAATTGATTTTGGGTGAAACTTGGGCTATTGCTATTGAAGGGGCCCTGAAATACCTCATTTCAGGTGCCTTCTCCATCGAGTGTGGGTACCACGGCAACTACGACACCCACTGTAAATTCCTCTATGGACTATATCCCAGTTTGGTATGTCCTATAAAGCCAACTGCACACATAAATATTAAAACGTTAAAGACACCATAAAGAAAAAGTGTCCAATATTAAAAGATTTGTCAAAACTAACTACACACTCGCCTCTAGAACTACCGATGTTGAGAAATAGACATGATATGGATATGTATCCCTACAGAAAGGTTCAAACTTGTTTTCGAATATACAACAAAGAACTTGTCGTATATAAAAGGCAGAGGAGGAACAAAGCTATAACGTATTATTGATTAATATGACGATTGAACAATTACCAACATCGTAATCAACGGAGGTAATTAAAAGATTACTTGCCAGTTAAAAGTTCGTACACCAATAAATTAAAACACCCACTATATTTTTCCAATTAGTAATTAAGTAATAAGGACAAGTAAATAAAATATTGTGGAATGCTCAATTGAGACCACCGACAGTTCGGTGTTGAAATTTATATTAGTTGGGGCAGTTAAGAGTTAATGCGTGTAGGTAGACGGACACAATACAATGTATGTATCAGTCAGAGGTCAATATTTATACACAATATGTACCGTGAGAGTAATTCGTATATCCTTGGCTGAAATATTACACCACACCAGTTATAATTTTCTTAGCCTTTATCCGAATGCGGAGTCAGTTACCGATAATTTAATTTTTCCTTAGCAGCATCCACCCTATTTAGCCTGTTCTAAATCATCGTATACAGAGCAAATCATAATCTACCGCACATACACCAAGTGGTGAATTTCGACGTAATAGACAGATCTGTATACTTGGGCTCCCTGATACCCAATAATAGCGATAACTCCTTAGAAATCAAGCGTAAACTAGCAACGGCCCGAACGGTAACAGCTAAATTAATTAAAATGTGGAAAGACCAAACAATAAGAAGGAATACTAAGCTCAGGTTGGTCAATGCTCTTATTTTTCTTGTTACTACATACGCAGCTCAAACATTGACTCTCAAAATAATCGATAGAAATAAGATCGAAGCCTTCAAATTGTGGTTCTATAGAAAAATTCTACGCGTGCCCTGGAGAGAACAAAGAGCCAACCTGCTAATTCAGGAAGAGCTTCATATAAAAAACAGGCTATTAAAAAA
This sequence comes from Diabrotica virgifera virgifera, assembly GCF_917563875.1. NCBI lineage: Eukaryota > Metazoa > Arthropoda > Insecta > Coleoptera > Chrysomelidae > Diabrotica > Diabrotica virgifera. Next base: position 194,454,600 of record NC_065447.1, on the reverse strand, counting down.
AGTTAACCATAGTCAGAACAGTGGGGACTATGGAACTCTTGGTAGTAGAAAGCCGAACACCAAAGTCGAACATGATGGGCAGACAAAATGTAAAATCCCTCGTCCGTGCATTTGGCACAGGATCGCAGCCAATGAAGACAGCAAGCTAACAATATTCCTACTGGACCCTATTGTATCTTCTATTTTTACATTTACATAATTATAAGGTGGAGGCGTGGATAGGATATTACAGACTGCGATAAAACCTGAGTTACTTACCGTTTAGATCAGGACGTAGTACCATAGTAAATGCAATTGAAGATAACGAATGGAGGATGATTTCTGACCATATATTGTACCCAGATATAGGCCCAAACTACCTTTCCAAATGGACATCACCCCACGAGAGAAATTGGGCAGGGGAAACCCTCGACTAAGACTGGAGAGTTCCTGGAAAATAGATGGGTCAAAAGCTCCAGAAGGGTTCGGCGCAGGAATATTTGATAGTGATGGAAGTTTAAAAATTTCTATTCCACTAGGAAATTAGCATAAGGACTTTCGAACAGAAGCGGATCAATATAGTAGGGCACTAATAAACCCTAAAGTGGACTCTAAGCTAGGGTCGGACTTCCGAGAGGAACTGGACAGACTAGCGGAATATCACAGTGTCACACTGCAATGATGGGATCCAGGCCATCGGCAATAAAAGAGCTGGCGCACTTGCCAGAAGAGCATTAGGTACAAAACAATCAGGTCAGAGCCGACCGTGGGAATGCCAAAATGCTTCATTCGGGACCGGAAAAAAGCCTAGAGCCGAAGGCAACATAACTCTTACTGGGAAATATATCCGGTCAAACACATGGCACAATATGTGTTGGACGGATGCGTGCTAATAGGACTAAAATACTGCGGAAAACTGCAGACTCTGTAGCAGAGAACCTGAAACAGTCAACCATCAACCATATCATGCATTACTGCAAGGTATTAGATCACATCAGCAAATACTTTTTGAACACAACCAAGTGACTCCAAAAATATATGGTACCCATCCACTGGACATTTATATGATGGAACAGGTTCCAGAAATCCTGGAATGGGTATCATTAGGGAATAGAAGGTGTACAACAAACCGATTGGCTATAATACGACCATTGGTTTATAACGGACGGCTTCCAGGAAAAATAAAATACTTAAAGTTTTTTTTGTATTAGTGACTATCTCAATCTCATAATCTAGTTTTGGTAACGACTTCTAATCTATTATTCTAGAAAATTTAAAATGTACCTAAGCTATATTCTATAATATTGTTTCGTGCCAATGGCCATAGTTTTCAAGGAACCAAAGGACATCGCACACATCTTATGGAAAATATAATGTCACTCAAATTCAATAAAACTTACATGAATAGATTCGTTTCAATGTAACGGTCACTTATTATCATTGCGCCAACACTGAATTTTCAGTAATAAGAGCAGGAATTGATATAAATTAATCTGAAATCAAATGGGTAGGTACATAAGTTAGAGAGAGAAAAATATTTTAAGATATCCAAATTATCGGGAGTTCATAAATCTTCTGAGATTATTAAGCCTCTCACTTCCATTGACGCACCGTAAAACAAGGGTATTTAACGCACTAATGAGAATTTAACAGAATTTTATTTAATTAACACTATTGAATTACGACTTAAATTGCATTCTACTGTGTTTTAACATTATCGATCAATTAAAAGAAAATTAGGCAAATCGTTTGCTTTAGAAAGATTCAAAAGTTGGTGTCACTAGTCAACTTTATCTGGTAATTATTGTAAACTAGTAATTATTATAAAGGGTCGTTACGTTCCGCCAAATGGTTAGTTTTTGTCGAACTGTTGTTCTACTATTAACTATTTTAATTAGTGAAAATGCAGTGTTATATTTGTGATGTTCGAGTTCGTGCTAGAGGTTTTCGTCGAGTTGAGAACTTAGATAATCTTCCACCAAGATTTCAGGAGATTGCATTGGGTCGCCGCATGAACAACAATCTACCGGAAGCCAATTTTGATATTGGGATTGTGATTCACATAAACTGCTACAGATACATCATTGAAGAAATTGAACAAGGTAATGATGATAATGTGAATGCTTGCAGATTCAAGTGTGTATTACAAAGAAATAATTTATGTTTTGTATGTGATAGAGCTAGAAATCTTGAACGTTTGTCATTAGAAGCTAGAGTAGATATCTACATGAAACGAGAGATTATTGTAGGAAAGGGTGCTTTATGTTGCAGTGATCACATAAATGATGACAGTATGCTAGATCATAATATAATAGAGAATTTGCGTGGTCATATGCGTAATGTTAACTTAAGTCCGAAAGAAGTTTCAGAGTGGTTTCAAGCGTTACGCCTGACAGCAATTGAAAATACTACTAATCGTTTTGAGACAGACACGGGTATTCAAGAGGACGACTTCAAAGCATTGACAAACTTAAGCAAAAATAATTTTCAAGATATTTATACTTATTGCGATGAGGTCGTAGTTTATGATAGAACTAGAGTTATTACTAAAAAGGATTTAATTACATTTCTTATGAAATTAAAATACAATTTAAGTGACGATTTATTAAAAATTTTGTGCTCATATTCTAGCAGATCCAACGTTAGTCTGACAAAACTGCAGTACGTACAAGTCTTTGTCAACGATTTGTTAGAGAAAATCTGGGTTTAGAAGCAATTGGTCGCCAAGAATTTATTAGAACCCATGTTACAGATTTTGCTAACTCTTTGTACAATCCGAATTCTGACAATCCTCAAGCCATTATTTACATAGATGGAACCTATCTCAAAATTCCCAAATCGTCTAATTTTCGAAGTCTTCGCCGAACTTACTGTCTACATAAGGGTTATCATTTAAGCAAACCTGTTTTAATAGTCGGATCTGACGGATATATTTTGGACGTACAAGGCCCCTATTTTTCTGATTCAAGAAATAACGATGCTGCAATTTTACAACATCACCTTGAAGATGAGGAACAAGACGAAGTAAATAACTTGCGTAACTGGCTGCAACCAAATGATATTGTAATTGTAGATAGAGGCTATCGTGATTCTATTCATTTATTAAATTATTTAGGCCTAGAATATCATATGCCACCACTTCTACCAAGAGGACAAAGACAGTTGTCTACTGAAGATGCTAATAAAGCGCGATTAATTACTAAAACAAGATGGATAGTTGAAGCTCGGAATGGACATTTAAAAAGTATTTTTAAATTGTTTTGTGGATTATTACCGGTCCATCATGTGCCTAATATTAGAATGTTTTTAAAAATTGGGTGCAGTTTAATTAATAAATATTTTCCACCTATTCAAATGCAAGGTGCAACTGTAGAATTGGCAGAAACAATGCAGGAATTGGCTGCATATGAAAATGTCGTAAAAGCTCGTGTTGAAGTTGACCGTTTGGACTTACAACGTATTCAAGACGATGCATGGGTGAATTTAGATGAACTTATTTTACCAAAATTTTCCATTTTGTCGTTAAAACAGATTAGAGATTTGACTATTGGAATCTACCAAGTAAAACTTGCAGTCAGTTACATTCAAGATAAATTACAGAGAGAAAACAGTGAACATTTTACATTTCAAGCACTTTTAGAAGAACAGGGTCTTCTTAGAGCTCGTGTTTACTCTAGATTTCGTCAGGCGACTAAACATCAATTATGGATAGCTTTTCAACCACTCCATCTAGAAAATGACGGTGACAATATACCAATCGACGGCTACTACTGCACTTGCAAAACTGGTGCACGAACTGTTGGATGCTGTGCTCATGTTGCAAGTGTATTATGGTATCTAGGGTATGCAAGGCATGACGCAAGTGTAAGGTATCCATCAACACAGTTATTACATTCTGTCTTAGACGCTCCTAATAGAGACGTGCATTTGAATCAGTAATTGTTGACTTTTTGAATACCACAACTTGGTTTTCAATTTTTTTATATATTTTTAATAATTAATGACAACATGGATTAGGCATAATGGGGAAACCATGCAAAAAACGCGCCTTGCATTTTACCTCAATGGTGGTGGGGAAATGAAATGCATTATTTAATCGAAATTAGTTACAGATTTTATGTATACTTACCATACATAAATAATAAAAAATGATTAGTATCTATTGCACAACATTTACACAGACGAACCACTCACTAATGAATGCATTATTTAATCGAAATTAGTTACAGATTTTATGTATACTTACCATACATAAATAATAAAAAATTGATTAGTATTCCACAACGTTTAAACAGGCGAACCAATCACCATTGATAATTTTTAACGAACGCCTATGTAATAATTAAATATTTGGTGAGAAGTAGGAAAGTATAAATAGTTTCACTAATCCGCTTTTAGGACCCGCTGGGTTTAAGCTGCTTTGAATAGCACCCTGAGTAATAGTGATTGTATCTGATATTTTTATGAACTCCCAAAATATGATTTTGATAAACTTTAATTGCAAGTTGCGCCGTAATTAATCATAATTAAGAGTTGGCGCAATGATAAGATTTGATCGTTAATTAAAAACGAATCTATTCGTATAAATATTATTGAATTTGAGTGACATTATATTTTCCATAAGATGTGTGCGATGTCCTTTAAATTAAAAAAAGTTTACAATATTAATGAATAATTCCGCTTTTGTGGTGGAAAAATTCAGGTACAATTTAAATATAGAACTGTCCCATCATTTGTTATAACTACTAATAACCTTTAAAAACCTTGATTGCTTAACATCAATAGAATGAGTAGCAATTGATTAGTTTACTCATGATCATGAATGAACATTGATAAGGTATACGTAGTTAAATAATCAGTGGTGTAGTTCACGACGGCTGTGGTGTAGGGATCATACGAAGACCAAGACAAGAGATATAAAAGTGTCGACAAAATTACATATCAATACATACATAATATCGGTTTTAGGTTCCCCGCTCGCAGAGAAGTCGCCACTTTCGCGTTTTTAGCAACTTCCCTCCATCTTCTGACCCTCTGAAGACCTTTATTCACATGCTTACATAGTATTAGTTTAGGTATCCCTCAGTAATTCAAAATACGGTTGACTGTTTTAAGTGCTCTGCCACAGATTCATGAAACAGCCTCATTTGATGCGGTGTCACTTAAGTGGTGCATGTCAAGTAAGGAAGCCTGTTATGATTTAGAGCTGATTCCTGATTATTTTCTGCAGTACTTGACCCCTATCAGCGCAAATCCGTCCAATATACATTTTGCTATGTGGTTGACCGAGTATACCTACTTTCCCATTGGAAGTAAGTTGTTTTAGGATTCAGGCGTTTTTCAGGTCACTAATAGTGCTCTTTGGCAACCATGAAGATGACTAATTTTTTATTGCATAAATCCAGGCCCGACCCCAGGGGAGGGCGAACTGGGTGGCCTCCCAGGGCGGCTAATTTAGGGGAGGCAAATTTTAGAGGACGGCCAATTTTTGAAATTGAAGAAATAATAAATTATGTTTTTAATATTATAAAAAAACAAATTTATGAACAAAAGCGGCGAAACTAACGACAGTCACCTAGGACTATCATCAGCATCCACATCTGCTGCCGCCGCCTCTCAGTCCAACGACAGTACAATCATCAGCATCTACGTCAGCTATTGATGACACTACTACTGTCTACTGTCACAGGTAACAATGTTATTATTTATTATGATCCAGCAAAGTGGTCCAATAAAATTAATGATTTTGTTAGAACAACTTTGGTAACAAGAGGACCCCACCAAAATTAGTTACTTAGAATTAGTCATTTTATCAAATTTCGGACTTATTTTGAACGTATATTTTTCACCCCCGAGAAAAAATTTTTCACCCCATATTTTCCAATTTTTGTAAAATGGAGAAGAATTACAATTGTAAACTTTTTCTTATATAATATTAGACAATTTCAACTACCTATTCCCAAATTTTCAGCCTTCCTTTATTTTTTTGGAGGTTTTCGTAAAATTTTGAGTTCCCTGATCGGGCTAAAAAGGGGATAACAGTTGTAACCTTCAAAATATTAATTCTTAAAAAATAGCGTATCTAATCCTATACCTATTTAATCTTACTGCACGTCACATTGTTTTATTTTGGTATCCACATTATATAATAATTAAATATTTCAATATAGACCCTTTTTTAACCAAGACGGTATAAGCCTCTGATAAAAATAGACTGCTGTCTACTGCTCATTCCATCAATTTGTTGCTACGTTTGATAGTTTTTATGAACGTAGGTGTACAGTGTTGGTCATGTTGGCCTGCAGGTCAATATTAAATGCTTAAATGTTGACGTGCTTCTTCGATGCGACATGCTGGCTGACTCATTTATTGACCGTTTCAATTGTTCTACATTAGGACAAAATCGTTCTGTAATTGAAAAATTGTCCTTTGTTTTGTTTTTCATTAGTTTTTTCGACACAAGTAAATTGATACAGAATTTTTCAAATTCCGGAGTCTTTTATCTGGTCCAAGAATAAATCCAAAAACTTTTTTCTGACACTTATTCTTGTTAATAAATAAAGTTCTCGTCCGAACTGTGACGGGAATTTTTGTATTTATATTGTTTTCATCCAATTTTGAAAAAATGTGAAAACTTTGAATTATCCACGTCCGTCTGTTCGTCTGTCTGTCTGTCTGTGAACACAACTCCTCCGTCATTATACAAATGAGGTGTCATATGAAACTTATAATCCAAGGATGGTACTAAAGGTGATAAATTTGACTTAGGTTGTCTGTCCGTCTGTCCGTCCGACCGCGAATATAACTACTCCGTTGCTATACCAGGTAGAAGTAGAATGACAAATGAGGTGTGGAATGAAAGCTTATAATCCAAGGATGGTACTAAAAAAGATGAGACATTTAACCTAGGACTTCCGGTTTTAGAAATGCAACCAGAAGTATCGACTGTTTTAAAGTCACCGAAATAGTATAGCGATATATTATTAGACGTACCTTTGCAAGATGAGACAAATGTCTACTTTTGGTTTTTATATAATTTCCGGTTAAAAAGCTCTAACCGGAAGTGACATATTTTAGTCGCAGAAATATTATTTTCGGCGAAGAAATATTATTTTCGGGAAAGATAATTTCGGCTCAGACTCGATGATTTGTATGGCTCAAGTGAGTTTATCACTTTTTTGATTTTGTCCTTATCTACCACTTCTTTTACCGTACAGTGTAGTGTATTACATATTATACTATGTATTTGTCAGTTTAGATAAGTATATCTGCCTACTTTTAAAGTAAAGATATACTTATCTGACGGTGCTTTGAGAGAAACGTATGCAGCCTCAATATGCCTGTAGTTTGTTATATCTACTTTGCCATCTTAATACCGTGGGGTCACGGAGACTTTTAAAAACTTTTCAATCTTTTTCCGTACTATTCAATAGTGATGTTGATTATAGTTACTTTCGAGTATTCGTTACAAATCGTTACTTTTGTATAAAGTAATCATTTACAGTATTCGTTACTTTGATTACTATGATTACTTTTGTTACTTTTGAATTTGAGTACCGGTAATTATATCGAAAATCGTATTTCTCAGTTTCAGTAGGTAGGTATTTTGTATAGGTATTCCGATATAACAAGTAATCATTTACAGTATTCGTTACTTTGATTACTGTGATTACTTTTGTATTTGAGTACCGGTAATCAAATCGAAAATCGTATTTCTCAGTTTCAGTAGGTAGGTATTTTGTATAGGTATTCCGATACAACAAGTAATCATTTACAGTATTCATTACTTTGATTACTATGATTACTTTTATTACTTTTGTATTTGAGTACCTGTAATCATATCGAAAATCGTATTTCTCAGTAGGTAGGTATTTTGTATAGGTCTTCCGATATAGCATTATCACAGATATAACAACTGTAGAAACATTATCATTCTCACATTTTTCCGGCCAGTCTAGGAACTAGAAAGTAATCAAGTGTACTGGTTGTAGATACAATAGTCGTTACTCGCTTTGATACGATTGGTACGAAGTAACGAAGTAATCAAAGTAACGATTTGCTCTCTGTATAGTAATCGTTACTTTCGGTATTCGTAAGTAACGAGTACTTTGCAACGAATAGTTACTTTTCCAACATCACTACTATTCAAGGCTTCTGTTATATTTAGAAGTGCTTAGAAACTTTAAAATTAGGGTTGTGAGAAAGATCGCACAAGATTCTAAAGCCGATCATATCACTGATGTATATAAACCACAGACTACCTATAGTTTCAACCCCCAGGTTTTACCTACAACTCGTCTGTAGTTCCAGAAGAGTGGCATAGCCCATAGCCCTATTACCATATTTAATGTCCATTTTTCTTGTATTTCTTAACCCAAAGAGTTTAAGCACTAAACTTTGTTTTATTGGACTGCGGGGGATTCTAAATATATTTGGAAGCCTTATCCACTGGTTTTTCAGTTTGTTGACAGGATAAATAACAGGAACGCATATGGGTCGCTACCTTATCTTAAATACCTTTTTACGTTGCTATATTACCGAGCTTACTCTAAACCGGATTTTTTCAAAACTCAATTATTTTTAAGTTTTTAAATTTCAAGGAAAATGTTTTGAATAACTTCTAGTTTACACACCATATTGTACTATATTAAAAGGTCATTTTAATAAAACAAAACCAAACACATTTTTTAGAATTTTATTTATTAGAGCTAATTTGATCCAAGGTACAAACCAGTACTGTACCTTGAAACACGTAGTCCTGCACGTTGAACCACCGTAAACCTTTAAAAAAATATATAAAAAAAACGTGTTATTCAACATTAAACCTCTCAAAATCTAAGTCAAACACATGTACTCCTTTTGCCTTTCAGACAACCCAGCCTGACTTGGTGGTTTCAGTTTGAACAAAACATCTTCAATGTCAATGTCAAATTGTTCACCACATGGGCCAGAATATTTTTTGCTGTTCAGAATACTCTTCAGATACTGGACCGTTAAGTAGGGACTTACAGCAGTTACTTGGGCAACATAAAACTATGTCTTCTTTTTCCCATTAATTTTGTAATGTCCAACGTACAGACGTGATAGCGGTCCAAGGTACAAGACTCGGTCGAAAAGAAAAACAATGTGAATTTAACCTAATAAAACGGTTTTGTTATATTTCTCACTATGTTGTTTAACCACCTATTAGTATGGACATACACACCTTGTTAACACAAAAATTAGAAAAGAAAATTATCTATCCCATAAATAGTTACTTTTCGCGAAATAAAATGCGATATTTTTACGATAGCCGCAAACGATTTCTAATCACGTTCAAACTATCCACAGAAAGGCGACGATTATGATATCCACAGAAAGAAAAATGGGTTGGTCCATGGTACAAGCTGGCCCAAGGTACAAACCTCTCCCCTACCTACTCTAGGCTTTTCAGTAACTTTCTGATGCAGGGGGCTCGTAGCATTCTCTCAAAGTCTCGTTTTATTCTCTCGGGGTCTCTTTACATCCCCATATTTAAAGTTTAAGGTAAGATAAAGATATGGATAGTTACTATCCACGTCTTATTCGCAACTATCCTATATGTCAATAGGGAGTTCCCTATTAACCTGTGGACGTGATGTGTCATGACTGAAGATTTCGCCACCAACTCCCTGGCCTCCACTACTTGTACTCAAGCGAAGATAGGGGAACGTTTGGTTTGTTGTTGTTTGTTTGGGTTTATATGACTGCGGACACTAAATCCATTCGCCAATTTTACTATTTTTTATTTTATTAGTCATTTTTTCTTATCTTATCCTAAAACTAATACTAATATAATAAACAATTCTACTAATAAATAATTATTTTTGTATTTTTTTTAATAATTTTTTATATATACATATATACACATATATATACATATATACATATATACACACATATATATATATATATTTTTATTAATTTTTTTCCAAATGATGTTCTCAGAGTTCCACAGCAAAAACTGCAACATTCTTCTTTAGCCCTCTACTTCATTCGAAAGCTATTTTACTATGGACTGTCCAAGTTCGTCATTCATTTTTATCTACATATTTTTTTTTTATATTTTTTTAATTATTATATTTTTTTTTTCTATTTTTTTTTATATATCTTTTTTATATTTTTTCTTTCTTTTTTTTTATTATTTTTTTTTTTTTTTTTATTTTTATTTTATTATTTTTTTTTATATTTCTTTTCTTTTTTTTTTTTTCTTTTCTTTTCTTTTCTTTTTCTTTTAACATATAACAATTTACAAGAAATACTTACTCTATATTTTACAATTACAATTTAAGCTTAATATCTAAAATATGTTTATACAATAGTCGGTATACCAACTCATTATTTTCTAATGTTAATAAATAATTTAAATTAATGGGATGGTGGACATCAGTCAAAGAATACAGTGAATTTAAAAACATATTAACTTTATTAGAGATAAGAGAACAGGTCAAAATTTTGTGTTGTAGATTGCCCAACTGTCCACAAATACATTGTGGACTATCAGCTATATTAATTTTAAATAAATATGATGGAGTAAGACAGTGGTCAAATCTCATTCTGCATATGGTTCTTATCATATCTTTTGTCGACTCCATTTTAGAAAACCAAGGTTTATCCGTTATATAGTTTCTGATTGATCTGTAGTGGTTTCCTGTATTTACGTTTTCATCAATATACCTTTCTTTCCATTCTTTCTTAATCTCTTTGAATAAATTTGATTCAATATCTTTTGGCGTACAAAGATAATGGGTTAATACTCCTTGTGTCACCGCGTTTTTAGCCAATTCATCTACCATTTCATTTCCAGTTATTCCACAGTGGCTTTTAACCCATGCCAACTTAACAGACTTTCCTTGTTGCTGAAGTTCTTTAATTTTATTTATGATATATAATTCAATGTAGTTCACTTTTGATTTAGGATTTATAGCACTAATTTTACTAAGAGAACTTTTACTGTCACTAAAAATTATAAACTTTGAATGATTTATATTAGATAAATATTTTAGTGCTTCCATTATCGCTATTAATTCAGCTGTGTATATACTCATAATAGAATTTAGTTTAAACATTTTACTAATTTTATTACTGCTATCCCAATAGGCACATCCCACACCTTCAATATTTTTTGATGCATCTGTATATAGCATACAATAATCTTTGAACATTTGTGAACTGTCGGAGATAAACACTAATTTTCTTAAAGATATAGGCAACTTGCTATAGTCCCTTAAAAAGTATACCTGAACTTGTTCCATACTATTAAAGTCAATATTATAATTTGGGTTTATGTCATATTTATAAAGTTGTTTATCATATATTGTCATTTTTGAATATAAATCTACCATATTGAGAGTTTTCTTTTTTATCCAATATTTTTCTGTCAAGTCTGCTAAAAACAGTTGATGTATTTTGGAAATTAAACTTGCCTTTTTTTCATACAATCTAACTAAAAGGTTGATGCCAAGTTTTTTTCGTCTTATATCCATCGGCATTTCACAGCATTCAACTTGTAGATTATTTATCGGTGTACTTCTTAGGGCTCCTATACACAATCTAAGGGATTTATTAATGATTTTGTCTATTTTATTTAAATGACACTGTGATGCGTCACTGTATAATATTGATCCGTAGTCGAATATAGCTCTTATATTATTTTTAAATAACAACAAAGACATATTTGGATCTGCTCCCCAACGTAAGTGTGATACGAATCGAAGAAGGTTTATTCCTTTTTCTGTTTTTTTAACTATATGGTCTATATGTTCTTTCCAGAGAAGCTGTCTATCCAGAGTAATACCCAAATATTTAACATAACTTTGTACAGGATAGGATATATTGTTTATTAAGATGTGATTGGGTATTTCTTTTCGTTTTCTTGTAAAAATACATAATTTGGTTTTGGAATCAGATATATTTAGTCCATGTAATTCACTCCATATTTTAATATGTTTGTCTCCTTCTTCAATGGATTTGACTGCATTTTCTATTTTAATGTTTTCTTGATAAATAACTATATCATCTGCAAATTGTAAAATTTTTGTTGAGTTTAAATTTTTTTCTATATCAGAAGTGTAAATTAAATATAACAAAGGGCTTAATATTCCTCCTTGAGGTAAACCACCCATCGCTAGTCTTGGACCAAATGTGTTATTATTTACCGATATATAAATTTTTCTACAGTCATACAATTTTATTATTTTTTGACAGAAGCATTCTGGCAGACCTATTTGTATCATTTTGTTATATAGTATATTTAAATTAACGTTGTCGTATGCTGCTTCAACATCTAATAAAAGAGCGATTACTGAAGAATTTTTCGTAAACGCTAAATTTATATCTGTTACCAAATGACTCACAGCTTCCACAGTAGAATGATTTTTTCGAAATCCAAATTGTGTTTGTGATAATTTATTGTTTTTTTCTAGCCAACTTTCGAGCCTAAGTTTTATCATTCTTTCCAGTGTTTTTGTTATGCAGGAGCTCAATGAAATACCTCTATAAGATTCTGCTGAATCAGGATTCCGATTTGTTTTGAGAATAGGAATCACCCGGTACTCTCTCCAGTTATCTGGAATATCTTCTGATAACCATATTTGATTAAAAAAATTTAATAGTGTTTCTTTCCCTTTTTGATGTAAATTGGCCAACATAATATAATGTACATTATCTATACCTGGAGAAGTATTTTTCTTATTCTTAAGGCTTATTTCTAATTCACAGAAACTAAATGGAATTGAAAGTGGATGCATAGAGTTTTTTCTTTCCATTACATTAATTTTTGAAAATATATTATCTGGACATAATTTTCTTAAAAACTCCTCAACCCATTCTCCTTCAGTCACTGGATTTACTTGTGGTTTAAAAATGTTTTGTAATCGTTTGGCTTGATTCCACATATCTTTAATTGGTGTATTTTTGTTTAAAGTTTTACAAAAATTTCTCCATGCATTACGCTTACTCTCTAATACAACTTTTTTGGTTTTCGCTACACATTTATTATAATTTATATAATTTTGTATATTAGACTGTAGTTTAAACTTGCGTAAAGCTAGTTTTTGTTCTTCTATTACCTTTTTACAATTGTCATTCCACCAAGTTTTTCTAAATCGTGGATTAGTCCCTGTTCTCTTCTCCGGTATACATATCTTACAATATTCGTTTAATTTATTTAAAAATTGTTGGTAATTTAAATTATTATCTATTTCCATGAAATTATCAGTGATAGAAGAGAAAAGAGACCAATCCGCTTTATTTATGTTCCATTGAAATTTTGTATTTACACATTCCGCTTTATTAACATTAATATTTGACTTAATAATAATAGCAAAATGATTTGATCCTAATGTCTCGTCCACAACATCCCAATCGAAAAAATGACTAATATTTGCTGAGCATATTGTAAGATCTATTGCAGATTTTATATTGCTATTCGGTCTACGCATCAAAGTTTCTTTACCATTATTTAAAATTACAAGATTACAGTCCTCAATAGCTTCTAACAGATTTTTTCCTATAGTATCTACAGTACTACAACCCCAAACATAATTGTGGCTATTAAAATCACCACCAATTATAAAAGGCTTCTCTAGACTATTAAAAAACTTTTTCCATTCATTTAGAGTGATTTTAAGATTTGGTTTTACGTATATTGAATAAATGTTTAACTTTTTTCCGGATTGAATTTTAATTGATATGCTATTGCACATTATGCCATTAATTTGGTGAAAAGTAGGACTGTTGTAAAATTTTATTAATTTTTTCAAAAGGATGGCTACTCCACCATATCCATCATCTCTATCATTCCTAAAGACATTATAACCAGTAAAGTTAATAAAATTACTTTTTTTTAACCAAGTTTCTGATATTAATCCTATATCTATTTTATTGTCATACAAGAATTTTTCTAAATAACCCTTATTTGTTTTAATTGATCTCGCATTCCATTGAAGAAATGAAACGTTAGCCATCACGAGGTAATAATAATTGTGAAATATTGTTTTTTAATAATTCCAACGTTTTTTGATCTAAATTGTGATTAATTTGATTTAATGTTGCTGAAATAAAGTTTACTATTATTTCTCCTATATTATTTTGATTATCGTTTTGTGTTTGTGTTGTGTTAGAATAAATGGGATTATTAAAATTATAACAAGGCTGACTTTGTATTCTTGGTGTTTGCAAAATTTTTCTGCGTGCTTCCATTGTTTCTTTATCTACACTACTAGAATCAATACTACTTGATCTTTTTCGTTTAGATATTGTATATTTATTTGAAGTATTTTCTTGGTCTTTACTTACTGTTGAATAACATTTTTTATATTTATTATTAGCTTCATAGTATGTTATATTTTCATTATTCATAATTTTTTTAATATATTCCTGTTTTTGTCTTTCTGTACAATCTGCTCCCTTGTCAGTAGCGCTGTGTTTTCCTTTGCACAATAGACTTTGAACAATTAGATTTGTTGTGTTCTTCGCCACATCTTTCACACCTATCTTTTCCTCTACATTGGGCACTTATATGCCCAAATTTCAAACACTTTAAACATTGGATTATTCTGGGTGTATAATTTTCCACCTCGTATATCATTTTTTCTATTATTACATTTTTTGGTATAGACTGACCTTTAAAAGTGACAATTACGGTTCCTGTTTTTACATAATTAGTATTACCATTATCTTGAATCACTTTCCGCATAATTCTTTTTACATGTAATACTTCGAATTTAATTCCAAATCTAGGTTTAATTAATGATACTAAATCATTATCTTCTATCTCTTTATCTACCAATTTTATAACACCTTTCTTTTGAGTAAAAAACGTTGGAATATATGCCTCATACTCTTTGCTTTTAAGAATTTGAGAATCAATTAATTTATTAGCACTAGCAAAATTATTTAGTTCTACCTTGATTTTATTTCTACCAACTACTGTAATTTGTGTGATATTATTTTCAATTTCAGGTACTGCACTTAAAATCAAACGGGCCGTGCCGATCCTGTGTAATCGACCAATGTTACCGTTTTTATTTTCTATGTGTACTATATAAGGTGCATTATCTCCAAATTGATATCTATGTTTTAATCTTAAATTTATTACTTTATTTAAATTTTGCTTACCTGACTTATCTGTTTGATTTATATTTGTCAAAGTTTCATCGTTATTGCAACTAAATTTGTTACTTACCTCAATAGTACTACTTGTTTGGTTTTGTTTGTTTGTTACCTTATTATTTACTCTATTGTTATTTTTATTTAATTCCTCATATTCCATCATCCCATCTCCTTCCATTTCTACATAAAATTTACCTTTATCTGAAGGTTCGGGTGGTATACCTTCCATATTATTTGTTTTCTGAAATTTAACTTCTAGGCGCTAAATTTCACACTTTCTTACAGATCACTGGTTTAGTACTTCTTTATACTACTCGTAATACTCAAAAAGTTAAGAAAAAACCTTAAAAATTAATAATTTTTAGGAGAACTTCTAAATGAGAACGTTTGGTTCAATTCAATGATATCATTAAAAATCACTCTAAAATGTTGTATTAACTTTTGTAAATAATATCTTATCATTCTATCGATATACCGATTAGATTTTAATAATTTTCATCATCGTCATCCTATAGAGTGTAGTCATTTTATTAATACGGCACATTTATTACCTAAAGGATAAAATATTCGGTATATTGTGATTGCGCGCAGCGGTCAAATACCTCCTGGGGTACTCTACACTCTTAGTTAGGTTTGGACCGAAGGGTTAGGTCTTCCTCCTTTGAAAATTGTACTGTATAATATATAATATATTGTTATGATTTGCTTCTTATTAATTTTATAATAATTATTATTTATTTGATTAATTATTTAATTGTCGCAAATCAAACATAAAAAAAGAATAAAAATCTCAGGGTGCCTTTTTATAATATTAAAAAAATGTCTAAATTATCTAACGTTATACTTATCTTCTCTCGTGGTTTCAGTATCTCTTAGTTGATCCTAATCGGGATAAAATACGAAAAAGAAATAAAGCAAAAATATAAAATAAACATACAGAACTGTCTTTTATTTATCAAAATCAATACTCTAAAAATCTATCAAATCTAAAACCTGTGGACACAGATGTCCGAATGAAATTTTTACCACTTAAATTTATTCTAGTTAAAAAAAAACAATTTATCGGTTTGTTCCCGATGACTTTGGTACAACAAAATAAACAAAACCAAATTATGTATTCACAAGATTAGCTATACTTCCTATTTACTTTTTGAAATATTGGAATTTTAATTCCTACGCTTTTTACTCAAAATTTTAGTTTCTGAACATAAAAATATCTTTCACATAAGTTGACTGACCTTTTGCTTCACTCACTCTGATGTCTTCTCGTGACCCAAAACAGCTCTCCCTCGTTGACTATGTTAAAGGCTACTCATCAAAGCCCTCTCCGTTCTCCAGCTTCACAACTATCAGCATACCAGCACCAATTCTCCAACAAGCCAGGCCTCTTTTGACCAATACTCGATTCAAACAGAACTCCAAAAATTCTCTGCTCTCCTTCTCACAATAATACAGAATCAAAGAGGTATTTCGTCTCAATTTGATCTGTCTCTCGTTCCACTTTTCAGCACTATTCTCCACTATCAAACAACCACTGGTACTTGCTAACTATCTATCCACGAAAACGTCGAACTGCTCCTCAGCGATGCCAATAACATACTGCCTTCTTTTTCAAATTCACTCAACATTCCAACCACTTTTCCCCTTCCAAATTGCCAAGAATCAGAAACGTTTCTCTTTTCCATTCGACAAACAAACAGTCATTCTTTCAAAATTATTCCGACCATCTTAATTACTTTCGGGGAACTCTACAACATTTACTCGGGGTGAAACAAAGATATTAAAATTCCAAACTTTCTTTTAAACCATTTTTCTAGAAAATGATAATTACCTCTACCTGTAGATTCTATAGTTCCCGTAATAAACAATCTTTTTCCATTTTAAAACTAAATACATCGTCCTTTTCACTTTAATTATTCACAAAAGTCTTTAATGGTTCATCGGAAAGCTCATCAAAATAAAAATCCACTTACATCCAAACTAAATTCTAATAAATATTTACAGATCAATATACAGGGTGTATCAAATTTATGTGCCCGCGTGATTTTAAAAAAATTTAATTTAATTTTTATTTTGCTTTTTGATTGATAAATTGAAAACACAATAATATATAATATATTAATTTTTTAATTAATTAATTTTTTTAAATTAGCAAAATTTCCGTTCAAAACGAATAAGAAGTAAATAAAACTTAGACACCCTGTTGAGAACCCTGACCGCTGCGCGCAATTGCAATCTGCCCAAAACATTATATTTGAACCAACACTAGTTGCAAGAAAATTAATGCATAAATGTCGAAAATTTATAATTTTTTAGTTCATTCCGCAGCTGAAAGGTGACAACGTTTATTTATAAAAAGAAAGAAGCTTATAACATTCTCTTATTAAAGACAACCCTTTCATAAAAAACTAATCCTTCTGACTATTTTCTCTTTTAGTCTTCAGTATAATACAATATAAAATACGAAATATTAGGCCGTGGGTAGCTAGCAAAGAACTACATAGCACATTTTAATGAGGTGTCGGATTAAAAATATTACTATGAATGACGGATTTAGACTTGTTATGATGAGACCCATCAAATGTCAAATCGAACATATCACACACCTGTGTACCACACTTGGGAGTCTAATTTTAAGCTTCAAATTCGAGAGATTATCTTTTAGTGAAATATAATGCTATTATTACGCTGACAGCAGATCGGTTCGGTTTACTATAAATAAGAATACTATTTTGTTAATTAACAAAGACGATATAAACTATGCAAGAATTATACATCGGATCATGCAAAAGGAATTTAATGGATGATATGTATTTTTTATATTACTAGTTACTTCCCAAACAATGAAAAAGATAGGTAATTAAATTGAATATTTTTCTCATTCTTCTTCTTTATCTCATATCTATATGAATCTTAATAATCATTTGGTTGTGATATTTTTATTTGTTATTGCTTTGACGAATGCAGCAATGGCCGTTGCGATGTCTTTAATTTGTTAGCCAGAATAATTAGATACCTTCTATCGACGCCCTTCTTATTTTCCCAAATTTTCAACCTACCATTAACCTGTACATCAAACGCTTCAGGTCGTCAGCCCATCTGGTTGGTGGGTGTCATCTACTCCATACTGCTTTTTGCCTTGGACTCCACTCCAGTTCCATTTTAGGGAAGCGAATTTTTCGCCAGCGTTTTTGTTTTTATTCTACGACGTATTTCTTACTTTGGGATTTGGTCTCTCAGAGAAACACCCAACATCTGGCGCTCCATAGCCCCCTGAGTCACGCGAATCTTGTTCTAGATATACATACCTTTTTTGTGAGTGTTAATATTTCCACTCCATAAGTGAGTACAGGTAACACACACAGGTCAAAGATTATCCTTTTGACGCATGTTTAATTTACCAAACGCTGCCCAAGCTATTTCTAGGCGACGCCGACGCCGACGTGAGAGCTCATACGTCTGATTATCTCTGCCCAATCGAATTTCATATCATAAGTACTTATAGAAGAAGGACAGGCGTCGCAGATGTCATAGAGCGAGTAGCATGGCTGAAGTGGAATTGGGCGGGCCATGTAGCCAGAATGAAGGACGGGAGGTGGACCCAAAAAATTACAGTGAGGAGACCAAGAGAAGACAGAAGAAGTAGAGGTAGACCACCTACACGATGGACAGACGACGTCAAAAGGATTGCTGGGAATTGGTTGCAGAAAGCCCAAAACCGACAAAAGTGGAAGAAATTAGGGGGGGCCTATGTTCAACTTTGGATGCAGAAGGCTGGATGATGATGAAGTACTTAAAAAAAATGAAAAAGAAAGTTTCTTGAAAGAAATGAAAAACAACAAATTGCCCGGAAAGACGCAATAACTGCAGAGATGCTTAAATATGGTGGAAAAGTGGTAATTATTAATACTCTTCATTCTCTTTTTAACAAAATATTAAAAGAAAAAAGAATCCCACACAACTGAAAGGAATCCGTAACCATTATCCTACACAGAACAGGTATATACACAAAGCAGATATGAAAACTACCGTCCTATAACACTCTTCAATGTAATGTATAAACTCCTAACAAAAATTTAAACAAACAGTCGAAAGAACAAGCTGGTTTTAGAAAGGAATTTAGCACAAGTGACAATTTATTAAGTATGAAAATCCTAATAGAACGAGCAACTGAATACCACATTCCTCTATATATAGCGTTTATAGATTCCGAAAAGGCTTTCGACAGTGTCGAACATTGGGCAGTGAAAAGTTCTTTGATTAACAGCAGAATTGACCACAGATATACAGACTTACTAGCCAATATATTGTTGTAGAATTGTTTTTTTTTTTGGAAAAATTCAGAAAATAAATTTATATCAGAGACCACTAGATCATAGAATTTCTTCACCCTGTATATGACTAAAAATTGTATAGAGTCTAATTTAGTTAATAAACAGTGCTTTTTCGGGGAAGGTGAAATCGTTAATGTGGTTTTCGTTAATGGGTTTTTTGAAAGGATTTACAGACAATGGTTTCGAAAATATTGGAAAGTGCATCAATCGGATTTTTGTAAATAATTCGTAGAAGATTTAAAAGGTAAACAAATTTTATTGAGTTTAGAATGTAAGGCCTTTTGTTTAGTTCTTTGAAAAAACGATAATAATTTGATGTCTCTTAGAATTTTAACAAAATGGAAAGTTGGATACAAATTAAGTTGGTTTCTTAGGAAAGGAAAGTATGAATGTTTTGGGTAGAGAAGATCGATGGATGGAATGAGAATGTGGAGTCTGAATTTGGGAGAGAAAAGATAGTCACTGTGTGATGAATATCGGGAGAGGGCAGTCCAGTTTTTGAAAAGTGAGAAGTCAGTGTAAAGTGGTGAAATCGGCCTTTGCGAGCAGAATCAAGTTGAAATGAAATTGTTGACCGGTTGAGAAGTAAAATTTTCCTGTGTCCGAGGAAGATTCCTTTATTCTATCTAGAACGAGTAGTTGATTGGTATCTATTTGCACAAGATATCGAGCAAGGAGAAACTGAGGAGAATTCGAGCGAGTCCTGGTTTTGTTTGTTTTTGAAGCAGTTTGGACGAGAGGGACTTTGTCGCAACATCCAAAGAGTACGTGAGGAAGAATCAAGGACGACGCAATCTGGGAGAAGAAGGAGTGAAGAAACAGAAAGGTTAGTCAAATCATTTGTTGAAACGGAGAGAGTTTGTTTATATCCACACCATATAGGTATGCTAATTTTTTTTTGTATTGAACAGTTCTATAACTCAGTTAGTCATTCCAACTTTAAGTAATCAATTCAAAAGGAAAAAAGTAAATTTCATTAAATTTAGTATGAATAAATGATAATTTTTTTATAATTCTTTTGTGTTAAAACAAGGAGACATCAGAATTAAAACTTGATTTATTAAGCTAGAAATTGTTGCAACAAATTTAGATTTTAGTATTTTTGTTTGAATATTATTTATACGGCATATTGGATAAATAAATAATAGATTACATTTATATGATATTGAATGTGTTTAATTTCCCTGTCTTATCCTGGAAGGATCGAGAAGGCAAGATCAGCTTTCGTCAAAATGAAAAAAATCTTTAACAGCCACGATATAAAATTGGAAATAAAAGTTCGTTTACTAAAATGCTACGTATTATCCGTTCTTTTATATGGCGTGAAGTCATAGGCCTTAACTGAAGCATCACTGAAGAGACTCGAAGCATTTGAGATATGGTGCTATAGACGCATGTTGAGGATTTCCTGGATAGACAGAGTTACCAACGAAGAAGTTCTACATAGAATGGGTAAAGAGCGCGAACTAGTCGTAACCATAAAACGTCGCAAACTGGAATACCTGGGCCATATAATGCGCAATGAACAACGATATGACCTACTTCGGACCATACTTCAAGGTAAAGTGTATGGGAAAAGAGGTCCAGGACGAAGAAGAATATCCTGGCTGCATAACCTGCGAAAATGGTTTAACTTAACCACTACTTTTCAGTGCAGCAGTCAACAAAGTCAGAATAGCTATGTTAGTGTCCAACATCCGTAACGGATAGGCACCATAAGAAGATCCTGGAAGGAGTAAGCAACTAGAGATACTAGAAGCCACGAATTAAAGGTATTGCATCGAATACAAAATTAGCCCTGAGAATAAAGTTTATTAGAAATTTAATTTGAATTTGGTTTTGTTTACATAGGCAGCAATTAAATTAATTGAGTAATTAATTAAATTAAGAATTTGCTAATGAATCTAATAAAAGGGATAAAGTAGAGCATAACAATATATAAGGGAGCCAAAACAACAATAATTAAAGTATATGAAGGAACACAATCAATACAAATAAATAGAGACGTGAGACAGGGTGACACAATATCTTCGAAACTTTTTAATCAGGCTCAATAAGGCAATGGAAAGGCAAATG
The DNA here is from genome assembly GCF_917563875.1 of Diabrotica virgifera virgifera. NCBI lineage: Eukaryota > Metazoa > Arthropoda > Insecta > Coleoptera > Chrysomelidae > Diabrotica > Diabrotica virgifera. The sequence continues at coordinate 194,433,079 of NC_065447.1, read as the reverse complement.
TTGCACATAAGACTAATGGATAAAAAGAGAAACGAGTGGATAAGAGAGAAACCCAAAGTTAGGGATGTTAGACAAGAAGTTGCAAAAATTGAAATGGAGATTTGCCGGACACAATATAAGACAAAAAGAAGACTGATGGAACAAAATTCTTATAAAACGAAGCAGAGAAAGGCCCGAAATGAGATGGGCAGATGATGTCAAGAAGCACGTGGGCTCTAGGTGGATAACTGTAGCGACAGACAGAGAAGAATAGAAAATGATTGGGGAGGCCTATGTCCAAAGTACAATGATGGAACGAAGAAGGCTAATTAGATAGATAGATATAAGTAAGTCCAATGCATATGATGTAGTCTTTTCAATATTCTTTACAACAACAGCAAATTTCGATTTAGCAGTAGATTAGTCAGTATTTGCGTTTTGTTAATGTTAATTTTTAGTCCGACCTCCAAGAAAGCGTAAAAATTTTTATAAACATTTTTATTGAATCATCTGTACCATCGGCTGTTAAGACGATGTCATCTGCGAATCTCAAATGACCGAGCTTTTCTCCATTTATGATGATAAGATACTCCTTCGGACCTGCCTTCTTACAAGTATGTTCTAAAAGTGTCGTGAATAGTTTTGGAGAGATGATTAGATGATCTCTTTTTGTCGTACTTCTCGTTGTACTTATACAGGATTTATATGTTTCTTGTTCACCTTACCCTAGCTGTCATTTTGGTAGATATATGTATTTCATTATGTTAGTGTAGCCATGGTCTATCAGGCATTTTATCAATGCTACTAACCTTTTTTGCTAGCTTGTGGTATGGAATGATTTCTCGTAGTACACGAATATCAATACCAATGGTTTGTTGAATTATGTAGAGTTTTCTATTAGATCTTTATAATAAGTAAGCGGTCTAAATTCAGCTGATATTTTATACGCTGATAGAAGTATAACTTAAACTCAAGTCATTTTTGATACTGTCATGGGGCATATAAAGGTAGCAGTAAAGCAATACAAGGTGTTACCAATGCAATGAAGAAAGCCAAGATTTACTCGCAGTCCCAGATCACTACTCACTGGCCCTTACCATTCTGGCTAGCATTAAAGGGGCACAAGAATTGGCATCTACCTTTGGAAGGAAGTTTGGTTATGTTGCAGAAATTCAGTGCCAACTACCAGTCCCCTTACCTTACAAAAGAGTACAGGAATCCAAGAAATTAGGAAAAAGATGGTTAGGTGGCGAATATTGCCACCTTTAAATAAGTATAATCTAAACAGGTGAAAAGCGCCATTTGTTCGAAATTGGGCTATATCATCTTCCGAATGGCATTGGAACGTTATAGTACCGAATACGCAAAAACGTAGCCGAAGCATTAAAAACGATCATTCCACCTTCCACAGCGATACAATTTTTGATCGCTCGTTATGAAAGTGTGCCAAAAAACAGTGCAAAAAAGTAAACCCTATTTAAAATACATTGTTACTTCACGCACACTTTAAATCCTTCACGCACTGTTAACTATAATGACAGTTTTCACAAACTAAAAACTTATGCATAATATGAGATAGAGTAGATAAAATAATTTTTATCACCTTTTTAACCTATATAAGATGGTGTCTCATATTAGGATACCACATGGTCTCATATTAAGAGAAAAACGGTAGCGATCAACAGGTAGCAACAAACGCGTTTTAAGATTGCGGCTCTAATTTTGAATATTTTGTCGAGATATTTGGCACAGATATTCGTAATATAATAAAGAATGGCTGTACAGAACCCAGTTTCAGAAATATGTTAGTATGTGGAAATTACTCTATAACTAAATAAAATATTGAAAAAAGGATCCTGTACCGCCATTAAGAAAGACAAAAAAATACACTGTCTTCAAATAAACTTTTTTATCCCGTGCCTAGATTTTGTGTCACATTGGAACTACTAAAAATCGATTTTTTTATAACAAAAAATCAAACGTCACTGACTTAGCAACATTTCGCGCCTATGTGTATAAAAATTATTGTTTTTGATAGTATAAACGTCACTGTCAGTGTCGAATTACCGACGCACTGTTGCCTCACTTTTGAAAGTTCGCAGAACTTTCGCAATCTTGGACCGCGTTTGTTGCTACCTGTTGATCGCTACTGTGTGCTCTTAAGACACCTTTTTTTAAGTTGGGAATTTTGACATTTTAAAAAAATTAATTAATTCGTAAAAAATGTTAGTTTAAAATTAATTTTGAACCTGTTGCAATATAATAGCATAATAATTACCTGACCTGTATCTAATTTAAGACTTCTTGAATCCATAAACTTTACGATTACCAAGAGTTTTAAAAAATGGGTCTTATATTTGGATTCATTACCCTACTTACGCCTATTGAAAATAATTTTTCAGTTTACAGATTTAAATAAAATCCGTCAGTTTTTTTTCGGTTTTTTTAAGGTTTACTGACCGCTTATAATTTATAACCTTTGGTTTACCTTTATTTAAATCTCTTATATCCTTACTCAACTTCTTAGTTAGTGTAAATTGTTCATTTGACATCAAATAGCTAACGCCTAACAGAGCCATCATCGACATTTTTACGGTCAGATTTCTACGTGTTAGCTACACCATTAATCTTGTAAGATATATTTCGGAAATATGCAAATGAGACTTGTAATTGTAGAATATAGATATTACCGATGATTTATTTGATACATAGTTGGGTTTACATTTGTACGTATGTTCTCACCACCGTATCAATCCGAAGGGTGCGTTCGCTACATTTATGGATGACACAGAGGCGTTGTGCATATCTTTTTTGTGCTCTTGGACTTAATTAAATTATGCAACGTAATAACGTATAGGCAATAATTTTGTAATTAACCGAAGAAAACCATTTACTATTTCAAATGAAACAGAAATTAAAGAAATATTCAAAAATGATATCAAAAGCAAAAACGTAAATAGTTAATAATATTAATAAGTTGACTTCTAGGCTATTGATTATATTCAAAATAAGATAACTAACAGGAACTACAACGTTAACGGGGTTTTATTATTTCATATGGTCAATGGACATCTATATATGAAAAAACCGCGGAGTGCTACCATTTAAAGGGGTGCGTTTTTGAGAAATAGGTGAATTAGTCCCTGGGCACAGGTTACATTAGGGTGAGTTCTGTGCACTTTTGGTACAAATATATCTACATAAAAATTGTTCCTGGTTAAATTTTCTACCTAAATATCACTTTTTAAAGTCAATGATATTTTTTTTACAAAAATATATTCAAAAGAAAAAGCACAAAGAAACCCAAAAGAAAAAATTTTTGTTATTTGTCCCATAACTTTTGTCCACGAGGATATAGGTATAGATATTGCTTCACAGAAAAAAAACTTACATATTTTCTTTTTAAAATTATGTTTGGTAGAGGTAATTAGGATTTACAGTTTTCGAAATATGATTTTTCAAAGTTCTCCACTCACAGCAATTTTGGGCAATTTTCCTTGTTATTTCGCAAATATTGTTCTGTAACTTTTTTCTAGGTCACTTTAGGTATATGCAATGGTACACGTAATAGGAATAGAAATAAATTACCTTTAAAATGGTCTACTGTATAACGTTGTACGACTTTTTTTAAAGAGATTATGGTTTTTCAAGTTTTTATACTTTTAACGATTTTTTAGAATATAATATAAAAGTAAAATAATATTATTATATAATATATTATATATTATATAATATAATATTATATATAGTATATATAATATACTATTATAATATTATATGTTATATAATACCTAATATAAAAAAATATTATTTTTTACATTTTTTACGATTATTTTTGAAATTTCTCATTATACTTTTTTTCTTTTACATTTAGGTATATATTATATTACATAATAAAAAAGCTTATTTTGTTTACTATAAAATGGTGTATTACCAAAAATTCTAGGATTATTTTTGAATAAGATATTATTTTTCAAAATGTAATAAGTACTTGCAACGATTTTTGATTTTAGGATTATTTTTTAAATTTCTCATTATAACTTTTTTTTCTTGTACATGAATATACTATATATTGCTCAATAAAGAGGGCTTACTTTCTGTTCTTTAAAATGATGTATCATCTATATTTAAATAATGGAAATCAAGTGATTCTTAGATATGTTTTTACCTGTATTATTTAAAATTATTTCTTTTACAAAAATTACATAAACATTAGTCTTAGAAAACATCACTTTAGTTAAAATTATTTAAATGTTGACATTTAAAAAATTTTCAAAATCAAAGTCCATCTCTTCGTTAGCATTAGCTTCAATATCTTCCTCTGACACCTCAGTTATCTTAGAGTTCCCACAATTATTTAGTACCCATGCACATGCACCCTTGGCAGAATATTGAACAACTAATTCCTATCTTCCTACAACCGCAGTTTTTGTACATCCTTTGGTACATTTACATGCTATTTTTTCAAGCAAAGCTTGTGGTGCATGAGCTTTGACAGTAAATATTGGAATTAATCCATATTTTGAAGTTTTCCCGGTCGAGTCAAGTGGATCCAAAGTATTACCTATAAAAAATAAGATTCAATCATAACACACAATCACATAAAAAAGTTATAATGAGAAATTTAAAAATAATCCTAAAATCAAAAATCGTTGAAAGTACTTATTACATTTTAAAAAAGCATATTTTATTCAAAAATAATCCTAGAATTTTTTATGATACACCATTTTAAAGTAAACGCAACACGCTTTCTTTTTTATTATATAATAAATACCTAAATGTAGAAAAAAGAGTTATAATGGGAAATTTAAAAAATAATCGTAAAAAATATAAAAACTCGTTAAAAGTATAAAATCTTGAAAAAGATAACCTCTTTAAAAGAAGTCGTACAACATTAAACATTGGAACATTTTAAAGGTAACTGATTTCTATTTCTCTTACATGTACCATTGCATGTGCCTAAAGTTATGTAGAAAAAATTACAGAACACTATTTGCGAAATAACAAGGAAAATTGCCCAAAATTGCTGTGAGTGGCGAATTTTGAAAAATCATATTTTGAAAACTGTAAATTTTAATGACCTCTACTAAACATCATTTTAAAGGGAAAATATGTAAGTTTTTTTTCTGTGAAGCAATATCTATACCTATATCCCCGTGGACAAAAGTTATGGGACAAAAAACAAAATTTCTTTCTTTTGGGTTTCTTTGTGCTTTTTCTTTTGAATATATTTTTGTAAAAAAAAGTTTCTTTGACTTTAAAAAGTTATATTTAGATAGGAAATTTAACCAGGAACAATTTTTATGTAGACATGTTTGTACCAAAAGTGCATAGAACTCACCCTAATGTGACCTGTGCCCAGGGACTAATTCACCTATTTCTCAAAAACGCACCCCTTTAAATGGTAGCACTCCGCGGTTTTTTCATATATAGGGATTCACTGACCATATGAAATAATAAAACCCCGTTAACGTTGTAGTTCCTTTCTATAGTACATAATCAATAGCCTATTCCTAGAATAACAGCTTGGAAATAAACCTAATCAATATTGATCCTTCTGGTATGCTGTACCACCCTTTTTTATCGGGGCGAGTACTTGGACATTTTTTTTATTATCTAACACCATTAAGATGCTTAAGAACAGTACAATCTTATTTCTAACCTCAATTACCACTAAAAACTTAAGACTAAGGACAAACTCACTAGTGTCCCTTAGGTTCTGTTAATTTATTGTTCAAATATTAATCTGTATTACCATAACTTGCACCGTGCTCTACTTTTCACTTAACTAACTCGAAGGGTTTCCTTCTCTTGGGTCTTCTAGCTAGATCTGTGTTGTCGAGGAACTGGATGGCGGATGGCCACATTGATGTGTTGAAGAAGTCTTTGTTCGTGACTCTTGGCAAATTCAATGGTCTTGTTAAAACAGTATCCATGTCTAGGTCGCTATGGAGGTCACTGTTTCTATAGTACCAAGGAGCAATGTTAAATATTACAAAAACTCGCAAATTGTTGCAGCGTCATTCCATCAACGTAATCGTGAAGTGTGTAATTAATATTATGAATAACATGTAATATTCTTCTTCTTTCTCAGCTTTCCCGTTTTCAGGGATCGCTAAAATTCAGTTCCCTCTCAAATTTTCATTGTTTGCGACATTAACTTTATCCTTCTGTAGTTCTTACAGTCCTGAATGTTCCCTTTATCTTTATACAGTGATACCATCACACACCCTCTCTCCATCCATTGGGCATTATTTCTTCCTTATATATTATCCTACTCATCATTTGCCACAAAATATCAACCCCTTCCTCTCCTAAAGTCGTCCAAACCTACACCGGTATTCCATCAGGTCCTACTACCATACCATTATTCATGCTATTTAACGCCTCGACAACATCGTCTCTCGCTATCCCCTATCGATCTCCTCACTATCGCTATATTACATTCTTATTTGGGATCTTTTCTCAAACTTCTCAACTTTCTTAAGTACTCATACCATATTGGCTTTATTTCAAGATTGGTTCTTAACACCTATCCACACGTCCACACATCTTAACCTGGCGTACATGAATCAAGTGCTTTGATGACTTGTCTCGCACTTTAGCAATACTGTGTAATCTTTTCATCCCTTCTGTCGTTTCCAGATCTTTACATAATTGTGCAGACGATCTTTCCTTTGCAGCAGATACATCGCGCTTTGCTTTCCTCTTTGCTACGTTTGTACTTTCCATACCTTTTTTATTATATTGCTTCTCTCTCTTCTATTGCACTTTATTTTTCCTCTACCAAATTTCTTTATCCCTGCTAGTAGAAGAAAAAACATGTTACAAAACACCTTTTATTAAGATTTTATATAAAGTACTAAGTTATTACTTTAAAAGTTTTAAACTACGCCTATGTGTTTACAAACAGACATCGGTGTTTTCTGTTGTTTTGGGGTGGCCGTTCGTCGTTGCCCCATATAAAATATTTCATAAATCATATTTAAGGCCTATTGTAGTGCAAGCCGCAATACCAGTCAATGGTGCAACGGATAAATTGGTCCATAGAAAAGAAGAATATGGTGGTGAGCATTTTGGGATAAAGTTAAGGGGCTCGTTCATCTGGAAATCGTCCCTTACTTCTCAAATGAAACTTGAGGATATTTGTTATTTATGGCTTAAACATGATTACCGAAAATATTTATTGCGATAATTTGGTGTAGTGAGGTTGTAGTTTTGCATTTAATATTGGGGATAATATTAAAGACGGGGTTTGTAGCTGTAATGATTTAAACAGTTATGCCCTTATTTTATAACCAAGGAAACAAAAAAAATTGATATTGTTTTTGCTTATTTTCCTGGAATGTATAAAGTCTTCTATTATTTATCTGTGTTTAATTTTTGCTTCTCTGATTTCCAATGAAGCCTACGGGAGTATTCTTCGCACCTTTTCTCTATTTAAGGTGTGCCTCTTGCATCCAATTCCTCTGACAACGTTTTAGATCATCAGTTCAACGTGTCGGTGCGTCGGTGGACGACCTACGACCTCTGCTTCAGTAGGCATCATCTTTTGATCTCCATTCCAGTATCCGCTTTATCCACCTGTTACCTGACATTCGAGCCACGTGACCTGCCCAGTTCCATTTCAGTGGTCAAATATACCAATATTTAAGAAAGGATAAGTAACAGGCTGTGAAAACTATAGAGGAGTATCTCTACTGAGTACAAAAACATACGAAATTCTAACAGACTTCATCAGACAAAAATAACTCACCCAATTCAGAGAGAAAAGTTGGGGTCTCCCAGCAAGGATTCGGAGAAAGCAGATCCACTACAATTGCGATCCATATAATTACACAAACAATCGATAAATGCCACGAATACAACATAAAACTCCACACCCCCTTCGTAGACTTCAGCCAACCCTTGGACTATATTGGAAGAAATAAATTATTTGTGAAAATGACAAATCAAGATATAGCGGCAAAGCTAATTAGACTAACAAAAATGATTATGGATGGATCTCGAGCTCAATAAACAACAGAAGAAGAACACAAAATAAATTGCAATAGAAACGGGAGTGTTACGTGGCAATTCCCTGTCGACCATACTATTCAACATAGCAGTAAAAGGAACAGTCAAGGTCAGAGGAATTAAATGAACTATAGCCCACTCCTAAACAGAAATAGAAGGATATGCAGATTACATAGTTCTTATGGGAAGAGACACGGAAAGATTAAAAGAAGCAGTAACAAACCTAGCAAATGAAGCACGGAAAAGAGGTCTAGAAATTAACGAAGGAAAAACAAAATATTTACTTTGCTCTGGAAGAGAAGATAACAAGACGAGAGAAGTCAAGATAGAAAACTACACTTTGGAACGAGTTCATCAATTTAGATATTTGGGTGTAATTGTGAATGGCAAAAATAAGAGAAGTGAAGAGGTAACGGAGGGAATACTAGCAGGCAACAAAACATACTGGAGATATCATAGGCTAATGAAGGATAAGAACTTATCCAGAAATACAAAACTGCAAATATACAGAGATTGGCAATCAGACCAGTAGTTACATACGCAGACGAGACAATGTGCCTCATACCTCATAGATAAAGCTGAAGAAAAATTAAAAATATTTGAAAGGAAAAGCATAAGACGAATTATGGGTCCTATAAGAATGTAAAACAGAGAAATGAGAAGAAGAGTGAACTATGTAGTGACTAAGATACATAATGAAGGGGAAAGATATAGGTACCTAGTTAGATTTATTAAAGCGAAAATACTGAGATAACTAGGACACATAGAGGGGAGGAAAAACGACGTACTGATTAAGAAGGTCACCAGGTGGAAGGTCACCAATTAAAATACTAAGGGGAAGACCCAGAGAAAGATTGGAGGATCAGGTCATGATGCATAGTAGGCATAGTACCAGATTGTTTATAAAGAAAAAAAGGCTTTGGATTTTTTTTAACGAAATTATCTGTCCACAGGTAAGTTAATATTATTTATATATTACTAACCTAACTTTAAAAAATAAAAAAAATATAGTTATAAATAAAAAAATATAGAAGTATGTATAGTTATTGAAATAAAAATACGAACAATATATATTATTTTGTAACTCATCTAAAGCCTTTATTTATTGATAAACTATAACATTTTTTTCGTATTAACTACTATTCAGTACATGCATCTGTCATTTTTGGCCTTAAAATAATAAATGATCTATTTTATTAATTATACACTATATAATAATATTGTGTTAATTAATATATAGTCCGTCCGCTATAACTTTTCCCATGCGGCATGATTCATTTTCAATCAAGTTAAGTCAAAACATAAATTGAAACGAACGTCGATGTGTATATACATTTTGTATACTGTATACTTACACACACCGGCGTACGTTTCACTTTCTGTTTTGACTTAATTTAATTGAAAATTTTTTGCTCAATTAGAAATCCAATGAAATCAATTAATTTGTGGTCATCTGATTGAATACAACCAATAAAACCAACATTATACTGAAAACAGATCCCATGGGCTGTTTTCACTCAATCATGTAGCTATGGATACACTCAAAGAAAAATCATTGTAATATCAAAAAAAATAATAATGATTCAACTAAAATCCAATATGTTTTGGCTTCATTAGTGTTTTTATTTAAATTAATAATAGATCTTATGATTTTAAAAGCATTTTTAAAATAAGCATGCTCATAGTCATTATAATTGGTTAATCCTATTAAAACGTCGCACTGCGGTATTTGAAGTAAACGAATACCATTAAGGAATTGAAATGACCTATCTATTTCAATGAACATGAAACACTGTTATTTTTATAATAGTTCTGTACAGATTTAAATGCCGATAATAACATTTTAAAAGTACATTTGATTTGAAATAAAAATGCTATCCCTTTGATTTAAAGAGAAAAGGATTTTACTTCCTTGGCTTTCCTTTTGTTTTTAAATTACGTTCTTTTTGTTTTAAAATACGTTCCTTTTATTTCAAAACTTACAGCAATATTTTAAGTTGTTTGTCAATTTAAATCAAATTGTTTCCTTTATGATTTAAAATGAAATGTTTATTAATATATTAGTATTTTACTTTGTTTAAAGTTTGAGCCGACTTTAATTCAAGCGCATTAGTACTAACATTTTAAATAAAATCAACATTAAATTTATAACAAAAATATATATTTTAATAATTTTGCATATACAAAAATAACGTAAACCTATTATAACATTTAAAACAAGATTGAACTCTATACTAAAAAACAAAAACTATTTACTGGAAACTAAACTTCTACTGGAAACCGACTAGTTGGTAGAATAATCGAGTTTAATAATGTGGCCAAGATATAATCTTCAACATCTAAAACAGAAACAAATTTGAATCATATTATAAAAAAGAAAAATATAATGAAATTTTTTTTCAAAAGTTTTATATTTGCCACACTGTTTGCTAAAATGTATAATATTTATTTGGTACACCAAGACCAAGTTAGAAAAAAATCGACAAAACACTTATATTAGAGACTTAGTAAAAATAGTTTTTGTTAGAATAAAATTTGCTCTTAGCACAAGTAGCAACTAATTTCTTATATTACAAAAAAACTTACTTGTTTCAGATTTGTCACTTAAAGATGAAAATAATAATTTGCAGGATATATCATTTATATTTGTTCTATGAAATGATTTTTTCTTCTTCTTAAAATCCGCCCATTTACTATATAGCAAATTTTCCAGGAAATAGCAAGCGAAAATCAATGTTAATCTGAAAATAGTAAAATAATATTAGATGCCTCGAATATAAATGCATCGCACATGATCACATGAAGCAAGTGATGCATATTATTATAGCAAGAAACTTACCAAGTCTTTGGCATTAGCATGTGAATATAAAGGCCAATCCTTTAAAAAATTAACTATATTTGTATCATGGCTAGAAGCTTTCAAGTCGCGATGTCGAAGGACAAAAGTTTTTTCCCACTGCCTTCCAGTTAGTGATGGCGACTGCATCGAGTTTCTATTGGACAGTATTAGGTCACGAGGGGTAAAATTAGCCGAAGTGTTTTTAAAATGTTAGAGAATCTTATAGAAACAATATCTTCTCGCTCTTAAAATAAAAATGTTAACATAAAATTAAAAGGATGTCTTATTGATATACGCAGACGGGGAAAACATCTCCATATAATAACGCATTGCTGTTTGATTCGAATATGGTTATTTTAAATCATATCCGCTAATAATTGATTTAAAGGGAAATACTAGTAAACATTTCAGAAAAGCAAATAAAAATAAAAATGTGTATATTTGATTGTATCGCCGCCTTATTAATGTTAGTAGACAAGTAAAACAATTTAGCAATGCTGCTTTATTTTAAATGTGGTTCTTTTAAATTATATGTGATAATAGTTAATTTAAAAAGAAGTAATATTAGATATCAAAGAAAAGGAAATTCCCTTAATTTTAAATAATTACATTTTTATTATGTATTCAAATCAATATCATGTTATTAGCAAACGTTTATGAAATAAATACTTTTAAGTAATTAAATTAAGCAGATCAACTTAATTATTTTAACGTGATTTGTTGTGCATTTTAAAACGCATAAATTTTCTGAGTGTACCTACATTTCGTTTCATTTCGATTTTGACATTTCAAATAGTCAATATTTCAAAATGTCACGATTTGGTTGTAATACTGATGAGAATATTAATGAAATTATCGAATCAAATATACCAAAGAATACTGTTTACAGTAAAAAATTTTCTATCCGAATAACCCTCGAACATTGATAAATGCTCAAAAATTTTTTAACAACTTTCTCAAGCTTGTTGCTTACAGGCAACAGACCTCCGCCTACGGCGTCGGTCTGTTTCCAAGCAACAAGCTTTCGAAATCTGTTATAAAATTTTTTCGAACAATTATCAATGTCCTTGGGTTATTACTAGTGAAAATGAATCGTACCGCATGGGAAAAGTTATAGCGGACGGACTATATTTCAGCAAGTAATGAAAAGCGATTGACATCATTAATTAGAATAAAGAATTATAGGTATTATGTATTTTTACAGTAAACAGAAGCAAAGAAAAATTACTCTGACAAGTAATGATGCTTATGGTAGGGGAGCTCAAGCTGGGATTTTTGCAGTTACTCGAGCGCGTCAGATTATTACATGGGCAGAAACCTTGTACCCTGAAAATGTACCTCTACCATATATTGGCTCTTAATGCAGGGGAGTTCGTTAAGGGGGGGCCGAAAAAAAATCCATCCTTAGAAAAACTCGAAATCGTCAGATTAAGATAAGGTAAGTTAAGTACATACATGCAAAACAGTGTATATTTGAAAAATATAACTATTTGATCGGGGTGTAAGGAAATGGGTTAGTCCCAAAATTTCCCAAGAAAAAAGCGAATATTTCGCGAAATGATTGACAGATCGAAAAACTAAAAAATACGTGCTCAATATTTTTAAAAATCTATTGAATGATTGCAAACACGACTTCCCACGGAGAGGGGCGGGGGGTAAATTTAATATTTTAAATACGAATCCCGCGATATTTCGCGAAATGAACATCAGATCGAAAAACTAAAAAATACACTTATTCAATATTTTTGAAAAATCTATCGAATGGCCCCAAACACGACCCCCCATGGAGGTGGGGTGGGGGTTACTTTAAAATCTTAAATGGGAGCCTCCATTTTTTATTGCAGATTTGGAGTCCTTACATAAAAATAAGTAACTTTTATTCGAGATATTTTTTCGAATTATCGATAGATGGCGCTACAATCTAAAAAACGATTGTTGGAAATGAAAAACATATTAAAAATGGAAAGTCCCCACTAAAATGGAAAACTTTACTTAACTTTTTTTGGTTTTAGGACCTACTCTTAACAACCCAATAGATCCCCATAACGCTCGAGTGACTGCACATTTAGCAGACTTTGTTCCCCTACCATTAGCTTCTTTCTGTATTTAGCCATGATGAAAACTCATATTCTAATGTTTTGGCAATGCCCTGACGAATGTGTGTTTTTTTTTATATTATGTTTCCTTTTTAATATGAAGTTTTTCCTTTTTTCCTATTTTTTTGGTATTTTTTATTGTGTATTCTCTTTTTATTATTTATCATTATTTTGATTTTGTTACTATCTTTTTATTTTATTTATTGAATATCTATTTTCATATTTTTACAGGGAGGTAAGAGTACATAAGGATAAACTTGAACAACAAATGTTAACACAATTATTTTGAGTACCTAATATCATTCTAATAATATACTGAAGATCCGATAAAGGCAGAATATTACGAATTTTTTTAGTCTATTTATCGTAAGGGACGTCTCGCATGATTAGTTTTATTATCTAAAGCAGTTGTGTTACTTACATCGAACATAGTTTTATAAAGCCGATTCTTCACTTAACCAATTAAGCAGAGTGGTAAAAGGACAGGAAGTAGGGTCATAATATTTATTTCAACTCGTGCTAGTCCCATTTAAACTTTGAAAATGCCGTTCAATTTAAGGCCAGAATTAAATAATTTACCAGCGACTGCATCATGTCTACGACCATCTTTCGTTTACTTTTATTGTAATAAAACGGAAGAAGTTAACTTTTTTATTTATTAATTGAGCAGCTGGTGAGCTGGCACGAGAGCTACGTGAACTTTCAACTCTGCTGGCCTGTCTTTCTATTTTTTATTAGCGATGAAAACAATTATGTCATTAGAAAAATCACTCGGGACATACGATGAACAGCTGATAAATGTGACGTTAAAGATTATGTTAAGTTGACAGAAAAAAATTGCTGACTTTCCTGTAATGGCTAAAATGTATAGCATAGGTAATATCAGTTTAAAAATAGGTAAGAAATGAATACAAGCAAATTACAAAATTTAGTCCAGAAAGCCACTGCGCATCCGCTAGGAAAAACATTCCGATTCGGATTTTTTGCACAATCTTACTCAAAAAGGACCCCTTTTAACAAATTTGCATGTTGCCAGGACCAAAAGTGGGTCAAATATTTTTGAAACGTTCTTTTTTTGTTTTTTTCCTAAAATTATTTTTTTTGCCTGGAACAAAGTCTTTTTTCGGTTTTTTGGATCATTCCAAACAGAAAAAGTCTTTAGTGACATTTCTCTAAAGTTGATAGTTTTTGACATAATATAAGCGATTGAAAATTGAAAAATTGCGAAATCGGCCATTTTTAACCCTCAAACACTATGTGAAAAACTGAAAATTTTAATGTTGCCAAGGTAGGTAGATATTCTTTAAACATCGGTTGATGAAATCCCGAAGATTTTTTTGCAATACAGTATTCTAATCTACTTTGTTTTTCAATTGCTAATCAAGCGTGCGCGACACTATTTTCCACCGACAGTATGGTGCAAATGAAAGGAATAAATTCGTTATTTCGTAAACCGGCGACTTTAAGGAAAAATTGTGGCATATATGGTATACTAGTGACGTCATCCATCTGGGCGTGATGACGTAATCGATGATTTTTTTTAAATGAGAAGAGGGGTCGTGTTATAGCTCATTTGAAAGGTTCTTCAATTCTCTATTTATTAATATAAATATTTATATAATTATTTATACAGGGTGTCCTTCTACTTCTTTTTTTGTCAAATAATTTAATTTAATATAAATTTTTTGGACACCCTGTATAAATAATTAGGTAAATGTTTACATTAGTGAATAGAGAATTGAAGAACCTTTCAAATGAGCTACGACACGACCCCTATTCTCATTTAAAAAAATCATCGATTACGTCATCACGCCCAGACGGATGACATCACTAGTATACCATATATGCCACAATATCATAACTTAAAAATAAAAATCGACCTGTTTCGGGATTTTTTCTTAAAGTCGCCGGTTTACGAAATAACGAATTTATTCCTTTCATTTGCACCATACTGTCGGTCGGTGGAAAATAGTGTCGCGCACGCTAGATTAGCAATTAAAAAACAAAGGAGTTTTGGATATTTTATTGCAAAAAACTCTTCGGGATTTCATCAACCGATGTTGAAAGAATATCTACCTACCTTGACAACATTCAAATTTTCAGTTTTTCACATAGTTTTTGAGGGTTAAAAATGGCTGATTTCTCAATTTTTCAATTTTTAATCGTTTATATGTCAAAAACTATCAACTTTAGAGAAATGTCACTCAGACCTTTTCTGTTTGGAATGATCCAAAAAACCTAAAAAAACTTTGTTCCATGCAAAAAAAATAAGTTTAGGAAAAAAACAAAAAAAAAAACGTTTAAAAAATTTTTGACCCACTTTTGGTACTGGCAACATGCTAATTTGTTAAAACGGGTCCATTTGAGTAAGATTGTGCAAAAAATCCGAATCGGAATATTTTTCCTAGCGGATGCGCAGTGGCTTTCTGGACTAATTTGATGAAAACATTTTCCTTATCATTTTTCAATAAATAAAAATAGCATATTATGGCTGTCCCTCGCAAGTGCCTCTTTAAATAACTGGTCCGAGTAACATTGAACAATGTTGTCGACAAAATGCAACCTTGTCGGACTCCTCGTTGTATGGGGATTTCATCGGTATAGTTATCTCCAATTTTTACGATAGCAGTTTGTTTCCGAAATATAAATATTGGAGACAACGAGTAGAGCTAGTGGAAAAATACATATACCTTGGACACGAAATAAAGATCACAAGAAACCACCAACCATGAGAACTACGAAGAAGAATAAACCTAGCATATGTAGCCTATGGAAAACTCAAAAAAAACTCAAAGACATCATTAAAAGCGATATACCAATTTCTTTAAAACGTAAAACATTTGACCAATGTGTGTTGCCTGTGATGACTTATGGTGCCGAAACTTTGACGTTGACAGCTACAACTTCTAAAATGCTGCAAATAGCCCAGACGAAAATGGAAAGGTCAATGCTCAGTATTTCGCTTCGTAAACGAGTTAGAAATGAAGACTTAAGACGAAGAACAGGAGTTACCGATGTAATTTTCCGAATTGCCACCCTGAAATGGAACTGAGTCGGACACGTCGCCCGAATCAGTGATGGGAGGTGGACGAAGAGATGGAGATGGACGAGATACTTGAGTGGAGGCCGAGATTAGACAAAAGAATTAGAGGAAGACCACCTACTAGTTGAACTAACGATCTCAAAAAAATGTCAAGAAATTTGATGCAAAGTGCTCAAAATAGAACACAATGGACAAAAATGAGGGAGGCCTATGTCCAGCAGTGGACGCAAAGGGCTGGAGGAGGAGGATGATGATGATGATGATGATGAGTTTGATTCCAGTACAGATTTTTTGACACGAATATCTCTGTCATCCATTCCTATATTTTTTAGCATCTGCATTAATTTTAACGCTGTACTTTATCGAATTCCTTTTCGAAGTCCACGAAGTATGCAAATACATATTTTCTTTGGTCACGGCATTTTTGTAATAAGATGTTAAGCGCGAAAAGTGCCTCCCTGGTTCCAATAGCATTTATAAAACCAAATTGGGTATCTTCGAGATCTTCTTCGCATTTGATTCTAAGTCTGTTGTGAGTATTCTTAGGAGAATCTTAAGAGTGTGGCTCATTAGGTTAATTAATGGATATTCTGAGCATTTTCTCGCATTGTGTTTTTTATGTATTGCGACAAAGATGGATTTAAGCCAATCTGTGGGAATCCCTCCGGTGTTCTATGTTGCATTAAAAAGTCTTATTACTACTTTTATGTTGTTTTCATCTATTACCTTCAGCAACTCAGTTGGGGTATCATCTGGAATAGAAGCTTTTCTAATTTTTGCATTTTATATAGCGTGTTCTAACACTGATGTCATAATTTCTAGACCGTCAGTACAATTTTGGTAGAATTCGGTACCTATAAGAATATGGAAGAGACAAGGAAATATTAAAAGAAGCAGTAACAATCCTGGAAAAGGGAGCACGAAAAATAGGTCTAAAAATTAATGAATGAAAAACAAAATATCTACTCTGCTCTAGAAGAGAAGATAACAGGACGAGAAAAATCAAGATATAAAACTACACTTTTGAAAGAGTTTAACAATTTAAATATTTAGGAGTATTTGTAAATGGTAAAAATACGAGAAGTGAAGAAGTAACGGAGCGAATACTAGCAGGCCACAAAACATACTGGAGATATCAAAAGCTAATGAAGACAAAAACTAATCCAGAAATACAAAACTGAAAATATACAGCTGCGACAATGTGCCTCACAAAAAAAGATGAAGAAAAAATAAGAATATTCAAAAGGAAAACCCTCAACCCTCAGACGGATTATGATCCCGATAAGAAGGGAAAATGGAGAAATGAGAAGAAGAATGAACCCTGAACTAAGAGACATTATGAAGGGAGAAGATATAGTTAGATTAAAGCACAGAGACTGAGATGGCTGTGACACATGGAGAGAAGGAAAAACGACCTTATAATTCAGAAGATCACCAGATGGAAGCCAGAAACTGAAAGAACAACAAGGAGAAGACCCAGAGAGAGATGGGAGGACCAGGTCATGAGAGATATCAAAATCCTGAAAGTGAGAAACTGGACGAAACTATGCGCATATTGAAATGCGTGGAAGAAAATTGTAACGAAACCAAGTCATAAAACAAACTTTGACAACACACAAGAGGAATGCGGAGTGATTCACCGCAAAAGCGAATCAGAGAGCTCAGAGGCGTCTCTAGCCCAAGTAGCGCCCTTTGGTAGACGCGCTGTCAAAATGGAATAGTCGAATAGGTACCTACCTAGTACTAGTACATAGGGTATTAGAGGGTATTAGGTACGCTTAGAATATAAACAAAAATCCAGATGCAAATAGTGCAATATTAAATGATGTCGGGAGCCACTAGGTATTCACGGCGTCAGAACAACCTAGTTAAAAATATTTAATAAAAAATGAACTTTTTTATCTATGAGGTATGGTTAAAAATTGGTTGAGGAAATTTGACAGGTTTAAGGAAACTAGTAAATAGTACTTTTAGGAATAAAAACCTAAAAATAAGTAACTGTAGGTTAGATTTTTAGATGGATAAAAAATAACAAGTTTGTGATTATCTAAAAAAATAATAGGTACATAAAATGCACGCGGGTGTAAGTCTAAAATTCGTTATTGTAAACCTATATTCTTCCCCTTCATATTTAACCCATTATCGTAACCTTGACCACGCATATTATCTGGTTTCAGTGGCGGCTCGCGACCTCAGTATGCGGGTAGGCTACACATATACTTCGGGTAGGCGACAAAAAATATCCTACAATTTGTAATACATTTTGAGCCGTCTTGCAATACTAAATGTAATCTATGAGCGCAACAATGTGTAAAAATTGCTTTTGGAGCATCTACTTTAATTTTTGATTGTAATCCGTTTAAAGAGCCAGCCATTACACTTGCACCATCGTAAAATTGAGCAATTTATTTATTTTTGTAATCATATGGCTCAAGCACGTTTGAAATTAAACTATATAGAGCGTCTGCAGATCTATTCTCGCTAACATCAAAAAACCCTAAAAATCTTTCTGTTACCTGACCAACTTTGTTAACAAAACGGATTGTTAAAGTACACTGTGATTTTTCGGTTATATCAGTAGTATCGTCAGCTAGTATAGAAAAAAATTGACTTTCATTAATTTCTGTTGAAATTTCATTTTTTACGTAATCGGCAAGGCAATCTATTAAATCATTTTGTATTGTTTTTGACAAACCCGTGAACACCCCTTCTATTTTTTAACATGATCCTGGATTTCCTGATCGCGTTAACTACTAAATTAAAAATTTCTTTAAAATTACCCATGTTTGAAGAATTATGGCTCTCATCACGACCGCGAAATGCAGGTTCTTGTTTTACTAACAGAATTGTAACATCAATTTCTTTAACTTCTTCAATCTTTTTCAACTTCTTTATTATATATCTTATTAGATAGAGAAATTTGTCCAGCTAAAGCACTGTCAATAGTTTCTTTATTTTTTTCTAACCGTTTTAAACCTAAGCAATTGTTTAAATGTTCTTTCGAAGATTCATGTTTTTTTACACTAGCTGATAAATTTTTCAAATCTGAATATCCATGATTCACCCAAACATTTTGCTTCAAATTTGAGAGCAACAGACAAGGCCAACAGAAAAGTGAATTTTTAAAATAACTTCCGCTTAGCCATTTATGATTTTCATACCATATTGTTTTAAACGATCTCGAAAATGGTCGATTGTCTTTTGTCTTATCTGTGGATAAAATTGTTAAATTTGGTAAAGGCCGGCCCATTGAAATAATTTCTGACCTTTCTTGATTTTGGCGCCTTGAATAAGGCGTCTCGATCAAACTGCATATTACATCGTTTAAAATATTCATATTCGATGACTAAAGTTTTTCCACCAATAAAACTAACACACCTACGTTTCAACAACGTCAAATATTACTTATTTTATTTTTGTATCAAATAATAATTCACTCTTCGAATAAATTGATAAGTTAACAATTAACCTCGCTTTACATTTTTAATTATCTATAAATTCTAATAACACTTCTATCTATATCTATAAAATATAATGGACGACTGACAAATAACTATTCACAGATTTATTTGTCGTTAGTGAATTATTACTAAATTAATATAAAATTAAAATGCCCTTCAATAGACCGATCTCAAATTTACCTGTTTATTATTCAGTTTTCATAAACAAATTTAATTTGTCCTACCTAGTTTTATTCAATACTTAACCTACTAATAACAGCCAAAATCAAAAAACAAAATTATTTAAAACAGTTTCACAAGACACAAGAGAAGCAACTGATAAAATTTTGGAGGTCCGGCTATAAGACTCTGTGCCTATGCGCCCTTTCAAAATCGTAGAATACGCGAGACCTGCAGCAGGCCTGCTCGCGTAAACAGAGAGAGATCGCACGTCAATTCGGTGTTGGCGTCGTTCTATTTCAGGCTACGTTTTCAAGTGCCTGACCCAGGAAGAATATAGAATCTTATACAGTACTACTGATACTACAAGGAGCGTACAATAATTATAACTACGGAGAAAATTTTTTGGATATTTTTAAAAATAATTTGGATAATTTTTGCTATTTTATTGTAGGTATTGTGTCAAAATTTATAAATTACAATTATGAAATAAGTAATTTATATTAATAATTTATATTATTGTACTATATTTGAAGAGGGTAGGCGGCGCCTACCTTGCCTACCTAGACGGGCCGCCCCTGTCTGGTTTGTCAATTTCGTTGGAGATTAAATATTCTAACACAAATTGAGTTAAGCCCTGACCAGTAGTATCTGTAATAGAAAAAGAAAACTTGAAAATATGTTTTTATTTCAGCCTTATTGCTACTTGAATTTAAAAGAACGTACCGTACGGCAACCGATATTTTGTTCTTCGTGAGCAATACCTGAAGTGCAATCTAAAATAATTGAAAAATATTTTGATTATTTTAATTCAAAAGTAATATTATGTAGTTCTTTTTATTCTTTCTCCCAATAAATGTATTATTTCATTCTGAATATTATGGCCCAGATAATAAGTTAGGCGTGACTCAGAATTTTGAATAAGGTCAATATGTTCTGCAATCACATTATCAAAATTAGAAGTATATTCAATCAACTTTAAAAAATTACGATTGTCAGAATCGTAATTTTTTTCAGACTTTTCCCGTAAAACCAGATATTGCCTCGCTAAAAGATGGATTATGTTGATTATTCGTTCAAGTACTGCCACCCAACGTTTTTTTTTCTCGTTCAATTACAACTTAATTCAAAAAATCTACCGACTTTTAATGTAATTTGTTTCTTAAGACATGATCGGTGCCCAAAGCTTTTTTCATGGCGCTCTAAAGCTATAGACAAATGCTGCCGATCTTTGTAACCCATTTTACCATTACAAGGTGTAACATCAGTATGAAAAAGTTTACAATAAAAATAATAAAGAGACTCAGTCGATTTAGCGAAAACCAGCCTAGTTCTTAAAACAGTTTCATTATTTAACATATTTTTAGTATAATACGTATTTGAAAAAGATCTTTTCGAATTATTCGAAGGATAGGAACGCTGTTTTACTTGTACTGGTCCACGCTCCATTAAAAATATCCTCTGTGTGTCGGATAAAATCTGTGGCTATAAGGCAAGATCACTCAATATATCATCTTGAAGTATATTCTTCGGGAACGATTCGGCACAAGAAGGTTCTTCGTCTTCTTCCACTACCAAGGACGAAGAGAATATAGATGACGACGTTTTTTGGTGTATAATTACCTTGGTTTTCATTTGCCCGATTGACGGGCATTGACAAACGGATTGTCGGCCGGGCGGCAATCTATAAATCGCGCTAGATGCCAATGTAATTTTTCATTAATCGTTTTAAATCATATTTTATATTGAAACAAAGTAAACGACCCGCTTTTTTTCGCTCGGCGCCCCCAACATCCCTGCGCCCGTGTGCACCGCACATCCTGCACAATAGGTCTAGGGATGGGAAAAACCTACCGGTTTAAACCTAAAACCGGTTTTTTTACTTCGCAATAACCGGTTTTACCGGTTATTTTTTTGTCCCGGTTATAACCGGTTTTTTCTTTTAAAAGTAAAAACCGGTTATTAGGTTTTTACGGTAATTAGGATTAGGTTAGGTATTATTTTTTATCCCAATCATAATTATTATTCTCAAGTAATTATTCCCAACAAAACCATAATTCAAATTTTATTTTATTTTATAAATACAGAAGCAAACTGAAAGTGCAATCTCACATCAGCCAGAACTAGTTATTTTTATTATAATATTTCCTTGAAAAGGTATCTCTAATCATAATATTTACATAAGAAGTGTCTGTTTGAATTAGATGCAAACATCATCTATTTTTCACACTAAACTCTTAACTCTTGACATTGAAAGAGGTTGAATGACTTTTTCTGATTACCAAAAATAATGCTCTGACTATGCATATCGTATTACTGATTACGAATACGAATCTCCAAGAATTTAGCTACGTTTTCAAAACGATACACGCATACAGGAAGTATTAAATGAGTTAAAATGTACCTATTCTACAAATATATACAAACGTGTTAAAAGTAATACATGATATTTTTTTTGATGGTATTAAAAATAAAAGATAAACTGCATTATCCAATTTAGTTTTAAGTAAAATATTTATGTTGATATTATTTTTTTTAAATCCCATTTCAAAGAGTCTGGGAAATTGAAATGGTTGGGGAATTTTTTAAGTTTGGGAGGAGAGGAAAATTGGTGGGTATTTTAGATAATAAATAAATATATTAATTAATAGAATAAAATGGTTTTATTAAAAATTGTGTTTTATTTATATTGATATTGATGTTCTTTCGATAGTATAGTCTGTTCGCTAAACTCAGACGCAACTTTCTAGATATTTTAGTCGGTAATTTTGCCAATTTTAGTAAAATTGGCAATAAATAATTACCAAATAGTTAATAATCACTAAATAGTTAGTAATTTCGCCAATTTTTGCAAAATTGGCAAAAAACAAAAAAAATATCGACCAAAATATGTAGCCAGTTGCGTCTGAGTTTAGCGAACAGACTATACTAATTTTGATCATATTGATATCGAGTCGAATGGAGTATCGCAAACTAAAGTAAATGTAACTTTGTAACCTATTGGATTAAAAAAACCGATAACCGGTTTTTCCAAAAACCGGTTTTTTTTGGCCGGTTATAACCGCCAGGTTAAACCGTAAGCAAAAAAAACCGGTATAACCGAAAACCGGTGTTTTGTCAAAAACCGCCATCCCTGCAATAGGTAAAGCCGCCTCTGAGAGAGCTCTAAGTAAGAGTGGCAAACATTTCGCCTGGAATGAAAAACCTTGATGATGATGATGCCTTTCTTTCCAGGTTATTACAACGTAGTTTATAAGGTTTTGTGAAATATGTGCCCACTCCAACAACTATTAATGTAATCCATACCTCATTTCCAAACACTCAAAGAATATTATACATGCAACCCTTCTTAACGTTGACACCTTTGTCAATATACGAATGTAGAAATTAAATAATATCAACCGTCCAATAGTAGGTACCTTGTAGGTAACTATCCATACATAATAATGCTAATTTACAAAATAGGTACGTCAAATTTTGACCATCTAATATATCGAAAGGAGATATCTTACATGCTCGAACACATTATATGGTAATTTCTTTCAACAATGTTTCATTTGAAAGAACGAGGGGTGCGGCATATGCTTTGGTCAGAATGTTATCTTGTCTACTTGCTTGTAAAATCACAAATAAGCAACCTAATACTTTTGTATACGACTCATTGTGCATTTGTTTGTACGCATCAGGTTATCTCCGGGTCTAATCTCATCTGAACCATTCATTGTCGATATGAAAACAGTTGCACTTTTTACCCACCAAAAAAACGTTCTCGAGTTACCTAATTGAAATATTAGATTGGAAACATTTTTTTTGAGTTCTCTGAAGCACATAAATCTACTTAAAATTTATAAAGTGGGATTTAAAATGTGGTAAGGATTTAGGTCAAGTTCTAATTCTCACTATTGTTGTTAGTGTTATTCAATTTAGCAGAATTTCTTGTAAAGTGTAATGTTCTCTTTATCCTATTAGTTTTGATTGTAAAAACTACACCATGTCTTTTCAAATTTTTCTTAAATTTCGTAATAGTGACATGTGAAACAATTTTTGTGTACTGGGATTACCGGATGATTTTAAACACACGAATTTATTTTTAAGAAATTTTAATTTAGTATTTTATGTAAAGGTATTGCGGAATATAGGATCCTCTCAGTTCTCTTCACTCATCTTTATTGTGTGTCAATCGTTCTAACATATTAGTTCTGCGAATCTTCCCATGTCTTCATTTCAGCAATCAAATTGACAATCTTCGCTATTTTCACACTTTAATAATAGCGTCGTCAACAGATGAACTTAAACACATAATAAATTGGTATACCAATAGGCTAGATATGTGGAAAGAACACCTTCTTCTTCTTCACGTATTCACGTGCCATATCAGAATTATCCGACATTGGCCATCACCATTGCGAAGGCTTCTCGATCTTCTTCAATATGGAATAAAATTGCTCTGCATTTGATATCTGAGTCCATTCACGAATGCTTTTTAACCAGGAAATTTGTTGTCTTCCTACACCTCTACGGCCCCTTATTTTGCTTTTAAGTATCAGTTTGCAAAAACACAATGCTTCAAAAGTAACAAGATCACAAAGAAGGATGAAGCGTTCAATAACAAGAGTAACAATAAAAGACAAATTCACAGACGAAGACCTAAGAAACAGAACTATAGTTACAGATTTTGTGGAGAGTTTGCAGATTAAAATGGAGATAGGCTGGCCACGTAGCAAGGATGAAGGATGGACGGTTGACACCCAGTTTAACGGAGTGGCCGAATGGAGACCACGAACAGATAAACGAAGCAGAGGAAGACCACCTAGACCAGTGTTTTTCAATCTTTTTGATTTCGCGACCCCTTTACAGGTTGAAATATTCTGGCGACCCCCTGGTGTTATAAAAAACAAAAGAAATAAATTAATTAAAAACTTCATATGTTAGGTAATTAATTTTTTCATATTTTTTTACATTTATTTTTATTCACGCGGGCCAACATTTTGCTTTCCAGTTTGACGAATCTACAAATGTTTCCGATTACAGTCTGTAGTATTTGTGCGCTTTGCAGCAGATGACAGTATCATGAAAGAAATCTTATTTTGCAAATTACTTCCTGCAAACACTACTCGCCAGTGTTTATATACAATATGTTTTTAGAAAGCACTTGCGACTATAATATTGATTTGAAAAAATGTATCCATCCCTATTTGTAGCGATGGCTCTAATGCTATGACTGGTAAAAATTGCGGATTCATTGCAAAATAAAAACGACAATGCCAAACATCTCATGGGCACACTATTTTCTTCATCGACAGGTTCTAACTGCTAAAGTAGTACCTTTTGATTTAAATGACGTGTTCAAGGAACACGTAAAAACGGAAGTAATAAAACGTATTACGGAAGTAATAAAAATTGTACATTCTATCAAAGGTAAAGCTTTGCAAACCGGGCTATTCAGAACTGTTTGTGAAGATATGGGCTCGCTTCATCGAATCTCCTTTATCACATACAGGTGGCTATCCAAAAGAAAGGTATTTGCAAGATTTCTGGAACTGAGAGCTGAATTGTTAATGTTCTTACAAGACGCAAAATCTAAATATGCTTTTCGTTTTTCTGGCCCTGTTGGCTCTTGAAATTAGCATTTTGGCAGATCTTTTTCACCACCTTAACAATTTGAACAAGAACTTTTAAGCAAGAGAAGTAAAAGCATCTCAGGCAAAACTTCGTTTGTGGTCAACCTCTCTGCAAAACCAAATATTTGAGTCTTTTCTATGTGTTCAGAAGATTGATGAAGATAATGCAACGGACCAAAGTTTTGCAGTATCGGCTCACATTCCTTGCATCATTCAGAGCTTGCATAATTTACAAAAGCAACTTTTGTCATACTTTCCAGACTTGCACTCTGAAGCTGACAATGAGCGTAGATGGATTTTAAACCCCTTTTTTTTGACAAATCAATAGATCTGGCTGATGTAACCAAAAAAAATGAAAGAATGTCTTCTAGATTTAGCATGCTAGCATTCTTAGCATTCTAGATGGCATGCTTAAAATATAATTTTATTCGCAAAGTGTCGACGTACTTTGGATGAAAAAAAATTACCAATATCCACGGCTGGCAAGGGAAGTTCTTAAATTATTAGTGCAATTCGCCACTTTATTCTTGTGTGAACTGACATTTTCTTCAATGGTAGACATTAAAACTAAAAATAGAAATAGACTACTTATGATTAATTAAAAAAATAATTTGATTATTAACCTTTCAAAAATAGTACCAAAATTTGATAAACTTTTGAAAAATAAACAAGCACAATCTTCCCACTAAAATTATATTTTAAGAACCTCAACTTTTTCTTTCAGTCGGCGACCCCCCGAGACCCCCACCAAGGGTCGCGACCCACAGATTGAAAAACACTGACCTAGACGATGATAAGGTGATATTCGAAGTATAATGAAAAATTATCTACTGCAGAAGACGTGCATTCTGGATACAAACAGGGGAGGCATGTGTCCTGCAGTGAATTTAAAACGGGAGGGTGATGACGATATCTATATAGATATAGGATATGGCTTTACACAAAAGTAAAAACTAGTTAAAAACAAATGACGACGAAGTATTAGTAATATACAGTATATACCCTTACTTAGTTTGTATAAAGATATTTAACTCTGAGACGCTCCCAAAATTGTAAAAAAGCTCAAAAAATTAAAACTAACACTCGATAGAAAAAGTAAAAATATTATATTGAAAGATTATATAGGGTGTCCAGAAACTCTACCGACAAACGAAAACAGGAGATTCCTCAGATAATTTTAAAACAATTTAACCCAAATTCACCTAGTCCGAAAATGCTTCCTAAGGGAGCTAGAGCTATTTGAAGACGACGTCTGGTAATTAGTTTTTCTTATATAACTCCAGAACGCTTACATTTAGAAAAACAAAAATTGGTACGCGTATTTATCTTCCAGAGATAAATCCACTCCATTTGTTGCGAATTTCTAGTATCGGTCATAGGCGTCCGTTTTGGGTAGGACAACGGTTATTTTACCGCATAACTTTTTGTCTTTAATTTTTAAGCAATTTTTACTCTGGACTATTAAATTGTGAGGTAATCTAGTACTAAAATGTACTCTTGCTTTAAGTTGATAGGATACACCGTTTTCTAGAAAAATCAATTTGAAAATTTTCCGTTTTTTGAATGTCAAAAAAAATAAAAAGAAACTGTTTAGTGAAACGAAAACTGGTACGTTTATTTATATTACAGAGTTGAATCGATTTCATTAATTACGAATTTCTAGTACCGGTCATATGCGTCCGTTTTGGGTAGGACAATGGTTATTTTATCGCATAACATTTTTGTCTTTAATTTTTAACCATTTTTGACACTAGACTATTAAAATATGAGATATTTTAGTACTAAAAGTTACTCTTGCTTTAAGTTGGTAAAATATACAGTTTTTTTTTGAAAATTTCAAATTCAAGAAACGAAAAATTTTCAAATCGATTTTTCTAGAAAACAGTGTGTCCTACCGATTTAAAGCGAGTGTACCTTTTAGCACTAGAATACCTCACAATTTAATAAACCAGAGTTAAAAATGCTTAAAAGTTAAAAACAAAAAAGTTATGCGATAAAATAACCGTTGCTCTACCCAAAACGGACGCCTATGACCGGTACTAGAAATTCGCAATGGATAGAATAGATTTATCTCTGGAAGATAAATATATTTACCAATTTTCGTTTTTGTAACTAGAAACGTTCTGGAGGTAGTTAAGAAAAACTAATTACAAGACGCCATCTTCAAAGAGCTCTAGCTCCCTTAGGAAGCATTTTCGGACTAGGTGAATTGGATTAAATTGTCTTAAAATTATCTGAGGAATCTCCTGTCTTCGTTTGTCGGTAGAGTTTCTGGATACCCTGTATACATATAAATGTTATTTTATTGCTTATTAATAGGGAGCGGATTTATATGCGATCAATTTTGGTGAAATATGCGCATATATATGCAGTAAAAAATTACGAAATATGCGCAAGATATGCACAAAAATTAAAAAAATGCGCATTTCGAGAAACCACAAATTTTCTGTTCTATTCTATTCTAGGGGGTTCTTTTATAGGGGGGTGGGCAGCAATCTTATTTATTATCTTTCAAATAAAATCATTATTTTTTATATATGCAATTTATTCACATTTTTTACAAAAACTGATTCCAATAGTTACCTATTTAAAATAAAACAACAATATCACTATACATAGGTATCTTCGATTATAATTCACTACAATGTGTTTTTCCAAATTTTTTACGAGGAAACATTTGCTTTGATCAGATAAAATATTTTTATCACTTGAAAAAATCCTTTCAAAATCAACAGAAGTAATTGGGGTGTATTTAAAATAACTTGTTAAAGCCGAAAATTCTGCACCAAATCAATTTCAAAATTTCCGTTAAAAATTTCGCATATGTCCTCCAAAGTTTTAAAGCCGTTTAAAGACGGGATCTGATCTAAAGCATGAATATTTCAATTTCCATTAGAAAATCGTAAAACTATGGTTAAAGGTGTAAATTCTCTTAACAATAGAATACGGGATTTAAAAAATCACCAGAGTTATAGGTACCTACTAAATATAATAAAAGTAAATAAAATTCGGATTTCCCGGTAAACCATCCTTCATCATTTTAACATCCTACAATCATGTTATAACAGCAGCACTATAAATACTTTGTGTAAAGATCGGGTATTTTCTAAGAAAAAATGAAAAGGCACTGAAGCAGCCGTCTCTCTTCAGGTAGTTCTCGAATTAACCTTCCGATGACCAACCTTTTTTTGTTACACGGATGACCAAGGGGGGGGGGGCGGAAATGACCCCAGGTCAAAAATGTCAAAAATGACAATTAACAAAAAAATAAAGTTTTTTTTTTAATTTTTAATTTTTTTTTGGCATGGACTTTATGTCATTCAGCCAGTCACAACATGAGTATTAGTGTCATGTGTAGTGTGTATGTTGAGTAAGTGTCTTGTTACTTTGCAAAGTCGACGTCATTAGCGTAAAGACGCTATTTTACTAAACTTCAACTTCAAAATATATTTTTTATTCGTAAAATATAGGGATTTTTTTTATTTAAAAATATGAGGATATCTAGAATGATATTAAAGTCAAATAAAAAATAATGAGTTAAAAATTAAAA
Source organism: Diabrotica virgifera virgifera (assembly GCF_917563875.1). Lineage (NCBI taxonomy): Eukaryota > Metazoa > Arthropoda > Insecta > Coleoptera > Chrysomelidae > Diabrotica > Diabrotica virgifera. Next base: position 194,404,315 of record NC_065447.1, on the reverse strand, counting down.
ATACTTTTGAATTTATTAACCCGCCGTTACACGCGTCTTCTATTGTGATGTGGTTGCACGCGTATGAGCGTCGCCCTTACCTACATAAATTCGACTTATTTCGAGGAAGAATGAATGTCAACATGTCGCACCTTGAAAACAAAAGTGGCATTATCCCAAAAACTAAATATTTCAGTATGACCGTTTAAAGTTTTTCGAAGAGTTCTGTAATGGATATTGAACTAAAATAACCGAATTACATACTATAATTAATGTTATTCAACAGTTTGATTAAAGCACAGTTAGCTTCTACCGAAGAAGGCAAATTAATAATGTAACTACTAATTTAAAAAAAAATCTTTAAAAAAAATTCCTTATAGTGCCACTTTTGTTTTACCTAAAAGTTCTGATTATTAGAATAAAAAGTCAAGTTAATATTTACCTTATGATAAAAAAACAGAAAAATAAAACGAAATTGTCGCATATTAAAAAGAACAATCGTTTATTTGGTAAAAGTAAACAAACTATTATTAATACTTAATGAAACTTCACATTTTCTCGAAATTAAAATAATTAAAAAACTTAAATATTATTCAAACATACTTTGATAATAGGATCTGTAATAATTGGGAATTAAGCCAGCATCAATAAGACTTCTTACATCATCTTTCTTTCTCTGTGATATATCCAATTTACGCTGATACAGAGGTTTGATTTCTGAAGGACGACTATTTCTATTGGTTCTTTTATTTAAGTCAAGCTCTTTAAAATCATCAAAGTAAGATGTTTTGTAGCTAATTTTTATCTCTTCATGTTCGTTTTTCTCAACTTTGATTACTTTTAAATCAGACAGTTTTACAACTTGGCCATCTACGCTCTTATTCAGCCTCGGAACCGGTAATTGTTTTATATCCAAGAAATCGCCATAGCTCATTTCATTTACAGCGAAAGGTGTCCCTCTTTTTTTTGCGCTTCGAATAGCACAAACATATTGCGAAGGTACGTATATTGGTCCTGACTTAAGACATCTTTTGACTTGTTTTTCAATCAAAGAATGTACAGCGTCCCCTTCGTTCTGAGTATGACCACGTATTAAAAATTTGTGGGTAATAGATTTTATTTTTAAATTTAGGACAGCATGTATGTACATCCCAATAATGAACTGGTTTTTTTGCTGTCCACAACAGTTATCAGAATAAAAGATGACATTCAATTTTTCATCAGCAGTTAGAGACTTTTTCTGCAGATACTTTAAAACACAACTAGCTATCTCATTAGCTCCGCGATTTCCTTGTGTTTCATCCCAAAAGAAGCATTCAGTTTTGTCCTGTTTGAGTTCAGAGATAGTAAAATTTAAGCAATTTACTTTAGACTTGTAATAGAAAGTTGATACCTCACCATTTGGAACTGGCATTACTGCTTGCAAGTCATAACATGCCACAATAAAACTGTGCGACACGTTCTCTTTATCATTAGCCTTTTCCTCGCGACTCTTTTCTTTTTCAGCCAAATGTCGCTCATAATTTTCTTTTTGTGCATCTTTTTCACAACCTTCAGCAATCTTGTATTTAGTACATTGCTCACATTGATCCTTCTTTGGTGCAAAGAACCCAATATTAAACTCCTCGTTAAATATTTTTCGATATGTGTGTATCATTACATAGGGTGATCTTTGTTGTATACAGTCTTCTTTGTAATCAAAATAAATATCTGTTAAGGTTTTTCCGCCATCTATATATTCCTTCGTTGTTTGTTTCCGCAAATAATGACTTTCAATTCGAGGTATACTATTGATGTGACGTTTTACTCCTTCTGTCAAGTCAATTGGCACTTTTCGATGTTTTCCATGTTTACCTCTTTGTTCACCTTCTAGTATACCAGTCATATTATTTCTCTTCTCAATAACTGTTCTGATACATCTATCTGTTATATTTAATGTATTTTTAAAAAATGTTTTACATATTTTGCTTCTAGTACCATTGACATCAAAATAGAACGCACTTTTTAACTTTCTAGTCGAATCTGCTTTCTTGTATTGATACTTTGGATGAATCTCTTCTATATTACGCGAGATATATTCTCTTTGCCTGATCAGCGAAGCCATTCCCCAATAATCATGGAATAATCGTTTTCTTGATTCCTCATTAATTTTTTCTGGGCATTTCAGGCGACAACTTAATCCACAAGAACTTTTTATAGTTTTAGCTTGGATCACTTTTTTTGATCTAGAACTCGAAACATATTCTTGTCCAGAGTCTTTTAAAGACTTAGCAGTTTTGGCATATCGTTCATTTTTTTTTTGTTTCCTAGGTTTGTCGATCCCATTTAAAATAGCAGATGGAATATCCTCCATGACATTATTATTTGCAATCCGAACATTTTCATTATCTGTTATAGTTAGCAACTCATCACCAATATCGTTAGATATAACATGTTCATTAAAATCCTCGTTAAAAGAATTTGAATTATTCTCATTTATAATTGTCGTCAAATCACCACTATTTTTACTTACTACTTCTTCATGTATGATTATTTCGTTTTCATTAGAAAGTTCTGAATTTTTTTCATCTACGTAAGCTGCACATTTAGTGAAAGAATGTGAGGAAGAACTTGAAGAACATGTAGAGGATCTTGTAGAACAGGAGCACGAGCTGGAAGAAGATGAAGATCTGGAAGTAGATGAAGAGCTGGATTTTCGGCATCTTTTTTTGGGGGGTGCGTAGGTTCTGTCATCGTCTGAAACGGGTGAAAAGTCACCACTGTCATCACTGGATAAGTTTTCGTTGTTAAACGAACCGAAGTCGTTGCTGGATGTTTGTAAATGGTTGGATTTAGTTTCTGTAAAACCTAAACTTTGGCATCTTTCTTCCATTTTTTCAGGTACTGGATTTTGACTACCTTTATTTTGAGCTACTAATTGTAATATTCTTCTACTTCTACTGTGTGAATTGTCCATGATTATAACCCCTTAAACAAAAAAAGTCTATGCACTTAGCAATATTTTGATGGTGTATCTAACGTTAAAATCATGTTCTTTTTCAAGAAATAATCACAGTTATTTATATTTCATTATTATAAAACCACTACACACGAGAAACTGCAATTAATATCTTTTATTTATCTTTTATTTATTAAAATACAGCATGATTGTCCTATTATTTTTACTAAAAGACTGACATTAAACTAAATTTGACATTTATCGAGTTACAAAAAACAGTATAATCTCATTCCACTTCTTAGAAAAATGGCACTTAACGAAAAATGCTATTATTTAATTCGTTGATATAAGAACTTAGTCATTTAGGTTATTCAAAAACCGACACTATACTTAAAATGTCAGTTTTTCATTCATTAACTAGGCAGAATAACTACATAATTTACGTAAAAACTGGCACTAAAGAAAAAATGTCACTTTTTTACTTACCACGACGTGCTTCTCCCTTAACAATCCGCCGGAAACAGATAGAGTGCCACTTTTTAAATTACCACTTTGACAAAACACCTAAAAGTCAAAAGTGACACTAGCGACTTCTAGGAGAAACTATGCGAGCTATTAGAACAGGAGTCTCTGCAAAAGGAGCGTTTAGTCAAAAGTAATGCAGATGTCGCTATAACTAAAAATTGATGTTTTCAGTATAGTGCCACTTTTGTTTTCAAGGTGCGATGTATAAATATAAAATGGGTTGTACTCACATATTATAGAAAGTCTCGTAAACCAATTTTTTTTATTAATTTAACAAAAAAAAAAGTAAAAATAATATAGATCAAAAGCAAGTTTTCTTAATTTTCAATTTCAGCAAGCCACTGAAGAAATTAACGTTCTTTACGCGAATTCATTTTACTAAAAATACAAATTAAAATTAAAAACTGTTCTGAAGCTATTTCTTTGTGGCATTTATGTAATTAACTATTAATATTTTGTATTTTGATAACGACGTCCGAGGTGGAATTCGAAACGTCAATAAAATCAATTTTTCAAGTTAAATTGTGGCTTATTTCCCAAATAGAATAGGTAAATTTAAAAATGGGTTCTTAACCAAGGTAAATTTAAAAATGGGTTCTTAACCAGTGGCGCACCTAGAATTTTCCTCTGGGGGGGGGGGGGGGGGGTTTGCTTGGGCACCGAAAGTTTTTTGTATTATTTGTGAAAGACAAGTTACATTTTCCTACTTTCTTTTATATATATTTCTATATGCTCTGGGTGGGATTTTAACCCCCAAACCCCCCTCGGTGTGCCACTGTTCCTAACCTAATCCAAACAATAATATTTTAATTAAACCTACCTAAATATTAAACAAAAACCTAAAAGTTTCTTTGAGATAACAGAAACGTGATTTCACTGTGATTGCACGCGCAGTGAGGAATTCCCTCACTTGAAGAGGGATGTCTCTTCTTTCAACTATCACACAGCACACTGGCCGCCTGAAATATTCTATAACTTTTTCATACCCTCTCATAAACCATGCTAAAGGCATTCCTGGGTGCTTAAGGTTATCGTATTAGTTTACACAATTTCATTGGTTATAAACAAATATGGTGAGGGATTTCCTCATAGCGCGTGTAATGGCGGGTTAAAGAAAAACATACGCTGGGGTCACAATTTCCCCCGCTTGGTCATCCGAAGGTTAATAGATACGACAGCCTGTGCGGGGAAATATTTTGTGTCGAATTAAAAAATAAATTTTTTTTGGACTTAAATGTTTTGAAATAGGCACAAAATATGCATTTTTCTTTAAAAATATGCAAAATTTAGTAAAGTTCTCAAATATGCGAAATATGCATGCAATATGCATTTAGCATAAAATCCGCTCCCTACTTATTAAATATTAAATTTTTGTGTTAATACATAATAACTAGTTTTGGGTATTATTCATCGAACAGACAATCCGGTAAGTTTCAACACCAAAACTTATTGAAGCATCTTTCAAAGATGTCATCTCCCGAACATAATTATTGTTACAGAACAGCACAGAACAGAATCAGCAATAGTGAGTCGAGTTTTGCAAAGTTGGCAAACCACACGACGAGGATGCGACGCGCGATACGAAGCGCCGTGACGCTTAGTACGCCCGATAGGGGAAATGAGACCAATTACGTCACTGGCGACGTCGTTATTGTCGCAAGCACTGCCAGTAAATATGTTTAATTTCTGCAGATACTGTTATCCAGATGTCTGCTTGCTTTCGAGACAAATTAGAAGGGAGATATTTCCTCTTAATTGTTCTAATGAAATCTGCTGTTTAATTATATGTGCATGTGTTTTATACACTAATTGATAAAAACACTTTTTTCGAAAATGTCGCTATTTACAAATTATTTTATACGCACATTTTTTCATTTATTGGTTATTGTGCTTATTGTGTTTATATGTTCGTTATTTGGTTATTGAAAAAATTGGTTATTAAGGTCATTGTATTTAACTTCTTCTATATCTGTAAAGCTAAACAGACAACACAAAAAATCGCCGATATAACTTATAGGGGAGAGCATATATATTTTCACTTCGGAAAAAATCAAACAAGATAGAACTTTTTGTAATTTCATTAAGAAATGTTTAATAAACAACATATCAAAAAGTTTTACTCGAGAAGTGGGTGCTTCATTTTTTATTAAACAAATGAACTGCAAAATTAGATGTTTTTTTAAATAACTCAGAAAATATAAATTTTAGAATAAAAATGGATTAACCATTGAAAATTCAGAAAATTTTACAAAAAAAACCTTGTATAAAGATTTTTCTAAAATTAAATCTGTAGCTTCTATAATTTTTTATTTATAACGCTAAACTCACCCTTCTCACAAACATTGGCGCACTGTAAACTAGCGTACGGCGAAGTGCACGATTGAGTTATTTTAATGTAATTCTTTAACTGATCGATCAAATGAAATTTTAGAAATTGGACATGAAAAAATAATAATTAAGCTATCTTATGTTTATAATAAAAAGAAATAAAATGTATGGACATAAGTACGGTGTGGGCTGAAAGTGAGACTTATATGAATTTTGTTTAAAAATGATTTAAAAATGTGTAACTAATACAATTTTTCTTATAAAACTCTCAATTTTGTATAACTTACTTTTAAACATCTTGCTAAACGATGTTTCATTCAAAAAAAATCTCAAAAATTTAATTCAAATGATACAACGTCTCAAAAAATGTAACTTTTAAAAACTTCATAGTTTTACAGAATTAACACCACTTTAAGACGGTATTACTCAAGTTTGAACAGGTCTATTACAGTTTTATAGGTGTTTTGTGTTTTTTAAAGCTTAGGATGTATTCTTTAAAATGCACTAAATTATTTTACTTTAGAAATGAAATACACTATTTCTCTTTGAGAAAATTAAGAAAAATAACAAAAATGTAATACAAAAACCGAAAATTACCAGCTAAAAAAATGTTTATCAAAGTGATCAAAACTTTTTTCTGTAAAACTTACCTAAAATACATTTAATAATAAGTTTCAAAAATAATAAATCTTAAACAAAAAAAAATTTTTTTTTAGCTCTTATACAGTATGTCTGCGTAACTTGGAACCTATTAATAACTGTTTATCATCAGTAATACGAAAAAAAGTTATTTATAAAATATTCTGCATCATATATGATCTAAGATGCAACCATCAAATATAAAATTTTATTAATTTTATACGTGGTATGTCAAAAAATATGTATTTCACTCAAGAGTAAAGTACCTCTATAATTCCCAATATCGAAAATTGTTATTGAGAAAAGTTGTTTGGAATTAAAAAATATGTTTCAGTGTTCAATTACATTCTTCTAATTAAAATATTGTGAATAATAAAGGCACTTAACTTAAATTCATATTTTTTACATACCTCGTATAAAACTGAAAAAGTTTGATATCTGATGGTTGTATCTTAGATTTTAGACCAGGTAGAGCGATTTATCAAGAATAACTTTTTTTCGTAAAATTTATCATAAAATAGTCAGATACAATAATTGAAATAAAATGATGATAGGTATTCGTAATTTGAGAAAAAATTGAATTTTTTTTATTAGAATGATTGTAATTGTATATTAAAATATAGTGTTTAATTTCAAATAACTTTTCATAACAGCATTTTTTGATATTCTGGATAATAAAGGTACTTTACTCTTTAAAGAAATTCATATTTTTTAGATGACTCGTATAAAATTGATAAAATTTAATATCTGATGGTTGAGTTTTAGATTTTTGACTATCCAGAGTATTTTATAAAGAATAACTTTTTTTCGTAAAATTGATAATAAAAAAGTTTTCCATGTGGTTCCTAGCTACGCAAGCATACTGTATAAGAGCTTCAGTATAATAATTTTCAAATTGTAATGCCATATTCTGATTCAGCATAACCAAAAACAAAATAGAAAGATATTTGATCAAAGTAAAATGATGAATTCAACGATATTTTTAAAATTATTTATACAAAACAATTGTTATTGTTTAAAAAATTAATAAACAATTAGCTGCCAAATCTGCGAATAGAACGTTTTACTTTAACATGTATATAAACTAACAAAACAAGTTTTAGAAAAATATAAGCTTGTTTGAAAATAATGGTGAAATGCTATAAAATGTCCTATAAAAATGGTTAATAACGAACTATGTCCATGTTATTTACACTTGGAAAACTTTCTCCACTGTAGGTTAATTCAAAATCCTTGGGGGAAAATTAATATATATTATTTATTTTGCTAATATTTTGCTTGTACCTACTAGCAACATCTGTATTGTCTACCAACAGCTTTCGAAAACATGTTTCTTTTTGTTTATTTATTCTCTGCTTAAAACTTAATTTCTACAACTAAAAACTACACAAAATCAACAACAAAATGTTGTTGATTTGGAAAATACAACTAAGAGTTATTTATGATATACTGTTAGAAGTGTTCAAAAGTACAATTTTAAGGCACGCATGTGAAAGTAAGGCACATGAGTACCTTAAAAATGTACTTTTTATCACGTGTATGATACAATATTTTTTCTACAAACGTCTTATATATCAACAATTATAATTTATTCATTCTCAATTAAGCACAATATCTACAAAAACTTTTACTTATACTTGACTGACATTCCATTTTTATATTTTTCTTGACATTACATCAAAACTGCCCATACTGTCAATACGTAAATCATAACAACTATAGAATAACATCTTACTTTTATTGTTGTATATTCTAACAAATTTTAATAGTTTTTTTCTACGAACGTGTTAAAAATGCAATAATACAGTTTAAATTAAATTTAAAAAACCTTTTAAACCACCTTTTTCAAATTGCGCAAGTTTTACTATTAATATTAATGTTAATAAATGAAATATAAATATTTTGACGTTTCACAATTTAACAATTCACTTTTAACTGCAGTGCCTTAAAAATTTTAAAGCACTAGTGCTTTAAAGTAGCATTTTTAACGCTTCTATGGAGTGCTAAAATAGTTATTTATGAAACAGTTCGTGAAGTATTCTTTTTGTGAACGCACGCGATATTTAGAGCACGAGCGACAGCGGAGCGAGTCCTATAAATCGCGTAAGTTCGCAAAAAGTACTTCACGCACAGTTTCATACAATATTTTATCTACCATAAACGAATAAAAAAACTGCAACTCTTCGTCACTGGAATTCGTTTCTATTCTACAATTTTTAGAACTTTGACATTTAAAAATTCTAACTTCTTTCAAACCACAAAACTGTCAAAACTTTTGTCGTAATTTATTGCTCATTATGTTATCACCATGACAACGCGAAAGTTAAGGGTATTTGATTATAATATGAAAGTGTGTCAAAACAGTGCTAAAAGTAAGTCCCATTTAAAATACATTGTTACTTCACACACACTTTAAACACTTCACGCACTGCTATCTATAATGACAGTTTTCACAAACTAAAAACTTATACATAATATGACTTAGATCAATTGCATTTTTAACACGGTTGTAGAAAAAAACTATTAAAGGTAAAACATTTGAGGAACACAATGTGGTACAAATATAAATAAACAAATAAAATGTTTGACCCTCAGCGGTGTCATAAAAGTCTTAGAATGCCCTATGGTGTTAAAATTTCATAAATGTCAATATTGTTAAAATGTGAAAATGCCTGTTATTTGACCAATTACAAACAAGCGTTACGGCGCTGTAAATTTGAATTAATCCTCCTATTTTAAAAACAGGGTATAACGAATTGTGATGTACTCCATTAATTATTTAAAAACAAGCAAAAAGGTTTTTCCCTAAGTCAAGGGCACTGGCAAAGCCAAAAGGCCAGTAATGTTTTCTTATAATTCTAGCAGGTAATTTTTATTTAGTTCTATTCATTTAATTACGATTTTTTTTAATACTTTTTTTGTTTTGTGTTTTGTTTGTTTTATTTTTTATTATTTTTTATTTTTTAATATTTTTATTTGTTGCGACAATTTTATATTCACACTTTACAAAAAAGATACAGTAACGATGACGACAGCTAACTGACTTATAGCAATTATATCATATCTTTTTTCCTTCCTTTGTGATGACTGTGGGAACAGAACCCATTTCCTAAAGTACACTTATTATTGATCTTAAATATGTCTGACTCGAGTACAGTTACATATAGACATATTTACAATAATGATTGGTTAATGAACTGTCTTCATAAAGATACTTAGCAGATGACCATACGTAGCAGCCCCCATCAGGGATGTGTACTTTCTCCACTATTATTAATTTACCTACATATTCCGAAAAGATCTTTCAAAATTCCCTTGAAAATATTGAAGAAAGAATAAAAATCAACGTAGAATACGTAAACAACTTAAGATACGCAGACGACACCGTTATTCTTGCGGAGAGTGCTGAGGGTTTGCAACGACTTTTGAATGTCATAAATAGAGAGGGATGTAATGCACCAAATACCGACATTAATATTCGTATCTATAACAAACAGATAGAACCCGTACACAAATTCCAGTATCTTGGTTGCTAGATAACAAACGATCTGGACCACGAGGTCGAAATACGTGCTCGTATAGAGTCTGCTTTCCAAAGAACGAAAAAATTCCTAATAAACTCTACCTTATTTCCTTGGACCGACCATAGAACAAATAATTCAATTTTAAGAGAGTTAAAAGTTAGCCAACGACTCTCCAGTAAAGTCCATCTCCAACAATTAAAATACTTTGGACATGTTATGAGAGCAAACACAGAAAACATAGAAAGGCTATTTATACAAGGAAAGGTGGAAGGCCGAAGATCACGAGGAAGATCCCCAACAAGATGAATCGATCAAATTACAGGAATATGCAAAAGATCTATGCATGAGTTAAAAGAAATGACCAGAGACAGAGATCTTTGGAGACGGACAATACACGACATCACGTCGACCACTACACTCCCTCCGGGGGGTCAGGATTGAAGAGAGAGAGAGAGAGCTTCATATAGAAGACAGGCTATTAAAAAATGTAAACCGAGTATACCTAAATTATTTCATCCACATAACCAGAAGAACGGGGCCTGTGGAACTATTGGTAGTACAACGAAAGATAGAAGGCCGAATACCAAGAGAAAAATCTCCAACACGATGGGCAGACCAATTGAAGACTCTGGTGAGAAAATCCCTACATAAAATCTATCTAGAACAGGATCGCCGTCAATTGAGACAGCAAGGTATTTAGAGTGTCACCACACCCTAACAAAGGATCCAGTGGCGGATCCAGAAATTTTGGAGAGAGTCATGGAACTTGAAGGTGATTTAATTACTTTTCTCTGATGCAAGGTCACTTAGTCCACTAGGATAAGTGGGTTTTGAATTATTTTTTAAATGTGCCTAAAATTTTTTTTTGTTCGACGGCTCTCGGTTTTTCTTTTTTAGCATTATTGAATTGATATTTATTTTCGTTTGGGGGAGGGGATCATGACCCACGTGACACCCCTCTTGGATCCGCCACTGAAGGGATCAAGGAATGACGAGGAGGAAGGGATAAATCAGAACACAGATGAGAGTAAATTATTATGTACCTATGTCAAATTTCTACAGTTGAAGAAGGGGGTTAATTCTGTTCATGTCTAATATGTATTATACATATAAAAAGTAATGCTTAGTCAATGTAACAAATTCTCGTTAAACTTAGTATTTGGCAGACTAACAAATCGTGATGTACTGGATGCATTATTTAAAAAGACGTAAAACTTTTAAATTTACACCTGATAAAATAGATACAGTTACACGGTGACGATGACTAACTGAATAATTTCAATCATGTTTACCCTTGAGTACAATTAAACATAAACATCTCTACACTAAGACCATTCGCACACACAGCTACTAAAAAGAAACCAGTTGGTAAATTTAGTTACCAATCAGTTACTTATTAGTCACTGCCCATGTATTTTAATGAGTGTCCGCACATAGCGCTACTAGTTAGCAGCCGGTCTATAATACGGGAGTGATCAGTCGACAGCGGATTGTACATGCAGGTCGCTTGGGGACTAGTTTCTAGCCTTTTGGGATATTTTATTAAAGTTTAACACGCGAAATTGGCAGAAGAGTCGTTTAATATAAAATAATGCAACAAGTGGAAAACATCCGTGCCTATATAAACTTAGTTAACTAGTTTTGATGGGAAATAAGCCACAATTTTACTAAAAAAATGATTTTATTAATGTTTCGACATCCCAATCGGATGCCGTTGTCAAAATACAAAAAATATTAATGAACTAAACAAAATTGTAGCTTAGTAAAAAAATTTTCTAATAATTTATTTAATCTGACTCATTTATATCGGCAATTCAGACATAAATTATATATTTTAAAGTAGAAGACTTTAAAATGATATTGCAAATATTTATGAGTTGCGTTCCTGGGAAGTTTACTCAAAGATAGTTCATTCGATTATACGAAATCAACCCCAACTCAAGAATATCCGTCACAAAAAAATCATAACATGTGTTCTGTCTTTAAAAATACAACTACATGCAACGGTGACAATAAATAATAACAACAATATCATTTTAAATTCTTCTACTTTAAAATCTATATATAATATATGTCTGAATTGCCGATATAAATGAGTCAGATTAAATAAATTATTTGAAGAATTTTTTACTACTCAAGTAGCAATTTTTCGACGCATTGGTTGTCAGTACAAACAAATGCACTGTATATAACGTTGCCACAGTGGACTTTCAGTTGTTTCGGCCAACGACACCTAACCCGACTGACATTACGATGTTACAACATTAAGTAATATCTTTAGTTATATGGGCAACTAAGTTATTACTATTGTGACAACTACATATCACAGTTAAGTTTTTTCAACAATCGCAACTACTTAAAAACGTTATAATGCTAAACTAATTTACGCCCATGAGTTTTCTGGCCGACTAAGTAGTTGTCTCTCACGACCCAGGGCCTTTACGTGTAGTTCTATAGATGTGTGACACGTTTACGGCAACTTCAGGAGCAAAAAAAGAATTTACTTTATAACCTTACTTTTTTCTTAGTATTTTATATTTTATTTTGCTGGAAATTTTCGATTTATTTAACAACCTGTTTATTTGTTTTTTATTAGCTGGTTTCTCCATTGTCCATTGTTTTATCAGTAGATTTGATAAGCTTAAATCTTTGTATCAGCTTTGCTAGACAGGGTTGCCAGGCCAGTTCTTACTCTTTCAGTACTATATCCGTTGCAAGATAATTTGGCTGAAACTCCGACAAAATATGTACTTTTTGTATATATTTTGTCTGAATTCCATCCGAATTATCTTGCAGCGGATAGTAGTTTTGCTTTCAAAAAATCAATAGAAATCAGTAGATTCTTTTTAGGCCCTGTAAATACAGTAAAATCTGTGTTAACGGTTACCTGTCAAAATCGCCCGGTTTCATAATCAACTTAAAGTAAACAAGTAAAGTTCACTTTAAAGTTGACATTTACCCATATATGAATTGTGATAAAGGTAGGTACCAACTTAGTTAAAATTTAAAAAACTGATTATGAAACCGAGCGTTTCATTTTGAAAATTCTCCAAACCAATTATATGAAGATTTCCTTATTTAGATCTGGTATTTACCAGTTTCATTTCTCTGTCCATCTATTATCATCATCTACGTCCTGAATCTTATTTTCCGTAATGACATTGGGAAATTGTAACAAAATGTCTGAAAATTAATTTAGAAATGGGGTGAATACTATTAAAAAGCAAATTTTATTTTAGTGATAACAAAATATTGAAATATACCAAACATCTAATAAAAAACATTGCCTACTAGAATTTTTTAAATAATATCAAAAATATACCAAAACAGTAGATATCTACTAAATGTGGCAACGCTGTTAAGGAGAATGATGCACTTCATTGCACTGGTCACATGACCTCTGTCACCCAATAAGAGGGTGCGTTTTAAAGTGGTTGGGATAGTCGGTCCAGGCCGTGTTTGGTCGGCGATTGGACTTCTCGGTTGTCTCATCCGTCTATGGTTGGTAATAAGGTATATTTTAAGTAATATTGGTAATGTTGTTTAATGCACCATTTTGGTTTTTTTGGGATGTAAAGAAAATAAAAACACAAAATATAAAAAATGCAGGCATTTTCTAATACCTTTAAAGGCACCATCAATACATTAAATTTATACAAAACATCTTTAACATAAATTCTGGCTTTTATATTAAAATTAGATTTTTTAAATTTACATATTTTTTGTTAAAAAGGTGATAAAAATGAGCGCGTGTGTTTTTTAAAGGTGGAATATCCATATTTGACGGTAATCTGAGATGCGTTTATAAATTTCACATCAGGTAATTTTGTTTAAGTCCTTATTTATGTATTTATATAAATTTAAATACCTGATATGATGTCAAAATAGTTTACTTTTTATATAGGTAAAAAAACATAACCAGTCCGACTCTTTGAGCAACCATTGCACGCAGGCACTTTTTATAGTCGCTTCAGTTGTCTTATGCAACGCTTAAGGTTGCCTAGGCAACGTCAAGACAACTCAAAAATCGTCCACCAAATTAGTGCAGAATTGGGTCGTCTTGTAGGCAATAACAACGTTGTAACAAAACGTTGCCACGCGGTAGACAACGTTGTCGCGTCGACAAATTGCTACTTGGGTAAGCAAAATTTTTGTTTAATTCATTAATATTTTTTAGTAAAATTGTGGATTATTTCCCATCAAAAACTAGTAAATTACAAAAATTCCTCGAGAAAATAGCTTCAGAACAACATATATAAACTTAAATACCGCCTAACAGAGCTACTCAGTAAAAAGTACAGTCAAAAAGTGACTCGTTTTATTAATTTTCAGTAGCGTAGTGTGCGAGCCATAGTTGATAACCAGTTGATAATTCTAGTTACCAACTAGTTTAGTTTCTTTTTAGTAGCTGTGTGTGCGAAAGGCCTAATGCTCGGTTTGAGAACTGACTTGAGAAAGACACCTAGCAGAGGACCATCTAAAGAAGCCCTCTTCAAAAATTACAACACCATTTGATTTCTCATAACTCTTCTAGACTGCACGTCACCGGTTCAGGATTAAATTGTTCAAATATTAGGGGCACATTATTTACTAACCAATTTTTTAACATATGGGTCTGTCTTTATAGTCCTTTTTAAGGATATTAATAACATGTCAAAATCTTTAATGCATTTTACCTCTTCTTTCAGAAACAGTAAACCTATAGCAGTTTTGTTAGTATAACCCTTGCCTATATAAACTTTGACACAGATCTTCCAAGACAATTCGCTTATTTTTGAAGAGCATTCCCATTTCTATCCATTGTTATCCGCCTTCTGTGTACTAATGGATTCTCGACCACGCTGTTGTTAAAAGGCATTTAGTTCATTGTAGCGGTTAATTTTCGACAAAAAAAGAAGTCTTTCGAGTATGTCCATTGAGGTGGATCGTTTGCCTTTTTTGTGGGATCACACACGTCAATAATGTTAAAGGTTTTCACCAAACAATGAGCGGGCACCGCGATAATAACAACATTACATTAATAGAGTAACGATCAGATAAACAGGCGCGGTATCAGCTTAACTCTTCAATATCTTAACAATCGTTATAAATGTGTATCTTAAAACGTCTTTACAAATCGGTGATTTTAAAGAGGTACCACGGACAGAAACCATCAGATGTTCACTTGATGGAAGCGATTGGTTCAATGAAACCAACGTTTTTTAAGGTCCGTATTACTGGCGGTATCACTGGTAAAAAGTATAAAATATAATGAATTTTAAGCAGAGTTTTAAACATGGAAAATTTACGTTTTAACTTAAGGGGGTAGACGCAAAATCTTGGTCCAATGCTATTTAAATGCATTAATTTTTTCGAATCCTGAGAAAACTAATAAATATTTTTGAAACATATTTATTTGAAACTATATTATTATCAAGAGCCGAAAGTCCCTAAAAACTTATCCCCATGTTTATTTTAATAAGTTACAGCGGCAAAAAAAGAGAAAATTTAGTGTAATTTTTAATTTAAAATATTTCACTCAAACTAAACTTTTTGTTTATTCTAAGGGACTTTTGGCCCTCGGTAATAATGTAATCTTTCATTCTGCCTTTAAATTTTTCAAAAATATTTATTAGTTTTCTCAGGATTAAATAGCATTGGACCTGAAGAAGATGAAAAAACATACAATGGCAATGTCAGTTATATACCAGTTCAAGAAAAGAACCGGAAACCGAAACTAAGTTAGAAATTGAAGTTAAAGGTAAATTGGGCCCAGAATTCGGAAACAACATAGGATTATGGAATACCATAACTGAAGAAATATGGAAATTTTGGATTGAAAAAGGTTCTTCAGAATGTAAAAAGGGCATTACAAGATTTTTTACACAATATATAATTTTTCGAAAATATATAAGTGTAACAAAAATTAAAAGAGATTTGCTAACGTAAATACTCTCCCTCAAATGGAAATGTTTACTGCTTTCCATGTATACTTTTTGGCGAACATTTGGCGAACACTTGGCGAACACTCATCGACTGGCAGCGCCTTCATGGTCGAATTGGCAGCTCTTTTGAAATTTAATTTAATCAAGAACGAGATTACTGGATTCACGTTCTGAAAAGAGCAGTCTCTGATCCTTCGTTCACAAAATAATGGGAACTACTTAGACATTTTAGAGCTATGTACTTGCAGAGTACGATCCTCTTTAAGCTTTCATTTAGCTAAGTATGTCAATAACGGTATTGGAAAGCCTTCTTACTTATCTTCAAAGATCTCGGAAGAAATAATAGAAGGAATGGGAAAACACGTTTTGAATACAATTGTTAAAGAAATTAAGGAAGCCAAATACTACTCCGTAAGTGTGGATTCAATACCAGATTTGTCCCATATTGAGCAGTGACTATTTATTAAGATATGCAAATCCAGCTGATGGTAAAGTTTATGAGGGTTTTCTCACATTCATACCCATAAGTAGCCATACTGGAGAAAATCTTTCTTTTGCTGTTTTAATCGTTTAAAAAGCTGTGGCATTGATGTAAACGACATGAGCGGAAAATCATTCAGCAAATATGTCAGACAAATGTAATGGTATCCAGGCTCATTTATCTAAGATTAACAAACTTGCAATTTACATTCCTTTTGCCGCACACTCGATTTTAGTTGGAGTAAGTGCTGCTGAAAGTTGCGTTGGAGCAATATCGTATTTTGGGTTTGTGCAGTCCGTGCATAACTTTTTTTCAGCCTCTACCCACCGTTGGAAAGTTATGCCACGATCTAATCATTAAAAGAACAAGCAGCATTAGATTGAGTGCAAGGGCTGACGCAACAAGTGCTTTGTCTAAAGGTTACAACGTCTTTAAATTTGCTGTGCAATCTCTTGCTGAAAACACTAATCAAAAGGATAAAACAGTTCAAGAGGCTAAGTGTTTGTTGAAAGAAATGTCAAAAAAAGAAACATTCGTAATGAATGAGTTTTGGGTAACATTTTAGAACGCATCAACTTTGTCAGTAAATCATTACTGATTGAAGTAAGAGATTGAACTTAAAACTGCAGATGGAGGATGGAGGGGTTAACCGAGGTGGTTTTGAAGAGAAGCCAGAGGTTTTAAGGGGCCTCATAGCTTGGGTTGCCTAGGGGCCTCAAGATTCTTAATCCGGGACTGCTACTTACTATGAGTAATTTTTAAATTACAATCTAGTACGTTCGCTTACGGTAAAATTTTGCAAAATCTCTAAATTTTAAAGATCCGCTTGGATTAACATGAAATTTGGCATACACATAGCTAACAAGTCAAAAAAAAGTTATATATAGAGTTTGTAAATGGATAAACTAACTAATTTAAAGCAACTGTTATTATATAGACTTTTTTCACCAAGTCAATACTTTGCGAGTTATTTGCGAGTGAATTCTTTCATATGATTTAAAATTTCGTTGATTGTTATTTTTATTGTTAATTTAGTTTTGTTTCAGTTAAAACACGTGTTAAAGAGTAAAATCACCTATTTGTTTTGTTTATAAAGATATAGGGGACATTCAAAAAGCAAAATTTTCACAAAACATAAGACTACATATAATACGATTCCGATGCGTACTCACATTTTGTATCTCGTCCTCATTACAGGGTGTTTCAAACTTTAACATAAGAAAAACATTTCTTTTGTTCCACTCGGTATACGTACAAAAAAGAAGCTTTAGTAAACCTTTGCACAACTGTATAAATACTAAAGAAAAAACTAAAATAATAAAAAAAAGCGGAATCCGTTTCTGCTCACGAAGAAATCAACTATGAAAATGTTGAAACATATTTTTCTATATCCCTAACTTATGCCTCACAGTATATTATTATGTACCTACTCTGTTTTTCATTTGCGCATTCAAATTGGAAGTGGAACAAGCTGAATTTTGCTGAGAATCTCAATTTTCGGACCCCAAAAAAAGATGCAACACCGGATTTTCCCCTAAAATCCCCCTCCGAAGAAAAGGGATTTATTAAGAATCTGTACTTCGTAGAATAAAATATTTCAAACAGGAAATGCAACTGAGATGAGATAATTTTGAACACAAATGTTCATTGGCACTTTTTGTTGTAGAATGAACCATTCTCTCAGAATAAACGCTTGACACGCCCGGCCGGACGGTTATGCAGGCGAAATCAATTTTTGTATTTGTATTTGTATTTTTTATTTAGAGGGCCAGATATAGATTCAGACCACTTTTTAGTGGGAATAAAAATGAACCAAATAATACCTATAAATAGAAACAGAAACAGAGAAAAACGCATGAAGAACAAGCTAGTCAGGTTACAAACAGAAGAAGAAAAAAAGGTATACCAATTGACACTTAACAAGAAACTGGAACTTATTACAGAAAATGACAATGTAGAACAAACATGGGACTTAATTAAAAATACTTTAAAAGCCGTAGCAGATGATACTGACAAGCCAATCAAGAAACAACAAAAGGCATGGTTCGACGATGAATGCAAACTAGAAATAGAGAAACGGAACAAGCTACGATTAGAAAGTCTAAGACTGAAATCAAAAACAGCGGAAACACTTTACATAGAGCAAAGAAGAAAAACCAGCGCAATTTTACGAAATAAAAAGAGAAAATTTTACGAAGATAAGTTGAAAGACATTGAAGAGAATTACAAAAATAATCTTATTAGAAATTTATATCAAGGCATTAAAAATCAAAAAAGAGAATATAAACCACAGCCCATTTATTACAAAGATAAAGAAGGAAAAATGATATTTGATGACCAAGAAATATTAAAACGATGGAAACAATATTTTGATGAATTGTTAAACGGGGAGTACACAAATAATCACAATGAAGAAGACACAGATGATGGAAATGAAGAACACATAAATCACGATAATGAAGGATACACAGACGAAATAATGAATATGCAAAGAGACAGTACGGAAGATATAGCACCATCCCTAAATGAAGTTGAAATTATTATTAAGAATCTAAAAAACTATAAATGTCCTGGAAGTGATTCTATAACAGCGGAAATGTTAAAATATGGAGGAGCGCAGCTGACAGACAAAATACACAAATTACTAAAAAACATATGGGAAAAGGAAGAACTACCAATGGAGTGGAAGCAAGCAGTGATATGTCCTCTTTATAAAAAGGGGGACAAAGCAGAATGTCAAAATTATAGGGGAGTGGCACTATTAAATGTAATATATAAGATATTAGCAGTCCACATCAAAAACAAGCTAGCAAGAAGTCTTAACAATAGCATAGGTGAATACCAGTGTGGCTTTAGAAAAGGAAGAAGTACTATAGACAACATCTTTACTTTAAGAGAAATACAAGCTGAGAGCTATGAATATAATAAACCAACAATGGCACTCTTCTTAGATTTTAAGCAAGCTTTTGATAGAATAAAAAGAAAAGAAATATATAAAGCGTCAAAAAATCTAGAAGTTTCACCAAAAATAATAAGAATGATAAAGCTTACACTTACGAAAACAGAAAATAAAGTAAAAGTAAATAACAAACTAACAGAAAATTTCGAAGTGAAAAAGGAGTACGACAAGGGGATCCGTTGTCATCACTGCTATTTAATGTAGTATTGGAAATGATAATAAAAGAGGCTAATATTAACAGATCAGGACATATGTATCACAAAAAACATCAATGTTTGGCATTCGCGGATGATGTAGTAATTCTATCCAGAAGCAAGGAACAATTAAAAGAGGTAGTAGAACGACTAGAAAAGGCAGCTCGAGAAAAAGGACTTTATATAAATGAAACAAAAACTAAGTATATGGAATGGACCGACAAAAAATTTGAACAAGGGCAATATTTAATGATAACAACGAATGAAGGAACAATGTATAAATTTGAAAAGGTAGACAGATTTGAATATTTAGGGACCTTATTTTCTAGTAAACCAAACATCCGGGATGAAATACACAAAAGACTAATGTCAGGGAATCGTTGCATGTATGCACTCAATAGAATACTCAGAAGCAAAAATATATCCAAAACAGCTAAATTAAGAACGTATAAAACTGTGATACGACCAATAGTTACGTATGCCTCAGAAACTTGGACTATGACAAAAACCGAGCAATCAATGTTACAAGTATGGGAAAGAAAAATACTTAGAAGGATATTTGGGGGAAAAATAATCAACAATCAGTGGACACGAAGAACAAACAAGGAATTAGAAGAATTGTATAAGGAGCCTAATATAATTGCAGTTATAAGATCACAAAGACTTAGATGGTTAGGACATGTCCAAAGAATGGTCCAAGTTAGAATGCCTAAAATCATGTTAAGCGCTACAATAGGTGGTAAAAAGAGAAAAGGAAGACCTAGGACCAGATGGAGCCATGAAGTTAATGATGACCTGAAGTATCTCAATGCAACCAATTGGAAAGAAAAAGCGAAGAACAAGCAAGAATGGAGGAAAATTGTAAACCAAGCCATGAGCCTGCTTGGCTCGAAGTGCTAATGTATATATATATATATATATATATATATATATATATATATATATATATATATATATATATATATATACAACCTCGATTGTAACAAAGAGTTTCTCTCATCCTGCTCCTTACACTGACTGCAACCTCAATAAAAACTTGTATCTATATATATATATATATATATATATATATATATATACATTTTTTTTATTTAGCTTAAATGCCTCGACAACTAATGGCCATTAGCATAGTACAGTTGATTTCACAATCAGATAGTGTAATACCGTTGATTGATGTATAAATATTTCAATCAACGGTAATATGTAGTGTGTGTTGAGTAAATGTCTTGTTACTTAGTAAAGTCGACTTCCTTGTATTTACAAGAGACACTGTATCTGAATGTCTGCGGTCCCTCTGGTGAGCCCCGATCCCACAAGGATAGATATTATTTTAATTTAATTATTAATTTTTAGTAAAGTGAAACACCCAGTTGAGATTCAAACTTACAACCCTTGGATCCAAAGGTGCGCTCTCTTACCACTGAGCCAGAGAGAGGAAAATTTGTATAAACTCAACGAATTTGTAAAAAAAATCGATATTTTTGATCAGAGTGTCCTGTCGACAAAAATCAAAATGAGTTATAAAAGTGTAAAGTGCAGCTTTAAGCATATTTCAAATGTCTCATATTTGTTGCCAAAACTCAAAATCGAAATTTCATATTACAGCTTTTAAAGATTAGGGTCTAACAATGGAAATCCCATAGTGTGCGGCCAATAGAAATACGTAATCAATTTTATTGACCTCATTTACAGCCAAATGTAATTCTTACATACGATAGCTGCACTCTTCACCTAAAACTCATTTTGATTTTTGTCGATAGGACACTCCGAGTTCGATCAAAATATATCGAATTTTTATCGTCGTCGACTTGATACAAATATTATTTTAAAAATCGATTTCACGTGCGTAACTGGAATTCAAAATCGCCGGTCTCTTCAAGCAATGTTTCTGATAAAACTTTCCATTCTTCAGAAAAAGAGCTAATCATTAATTTAGTTTGTTCGTATCAGTGACGTAGCTAGCCCCACAGGGGCCCCTTATCAAAGTTTGTCGCGGGGCCCTTTTCCACAACTGGTATGGGATAGTAATAAAAAATGTTCAACAAAAGCAGCAAATATGCTTGTATAGAATAGAATAGAAATATACTTTATTGTCACTGAAAATTTTACAATTTTATGGACAAAGCTTACAAAGAGTAGGAAAAAAATAACAACAAATACAGTTTAGTGAAATTACCTACATACATAAATCGTCAATATTACAAAATAAACAAAAACAGTCTATTGCAAAATTAAAATAAATTGCAAATTGCATAATACAACCTTAGGAACTAATAAGTTCTCTATATCACATCCAAATATAAATAAATAGTATATTGTACAACAAGAGAGAAAAAAGACATATTTCTCACGAGCGCAGAAGTTTGTTGGCACGAGCCGATGTACGAGGCGAGTGCCGCAAATCAAGCGAGGGAGAAATATGTCGTTTTCTCACGTGTTGTACACTGTACTGTTTCTATGGATGAGGTTTTGTCAAGAGATCAAACTTCAAATTTAAATAATTTAGGTGATTTTATGTAGATTATATGCCAAAATTGAAATAAAATACATATTATACACATATGTAGGTATTTAATATTCTTAATATTTATATAGATACTTTTATTTATTTAAAATTATAGTTACCAGTTATATTTGAACAGTTTTGAAAGGTAATTCCTGGTAAGTTTTGATTCGACACATTTTATTTGACAAACATATTTGTGTTTGTATTGTGCATGTTACCATGGAAACCGCGATTCTACGTATGGAACCTGTGAGAACAAATATTTCTCACTGCAATGGCCGACTTTTCTCACAGCCTGAGAAATTGTTCGTTTTGAATGTATGTAAGTAGTGAGAGAAGATGTACATTGTATAGCATCCATAGAAAAAATACTTTAATTAATTAAGGGTAACTGTACTTTCTTAGTTATTCATTAATAAACTCTTCTACCGATTAGTATGGTCTTTCAGATAGATAGGATTTTGTCGTTTTACGGAACTTGGGGAAAGATGTTGCAGATTTAAGTTGTAAAGGGAGATGGTTGTATGGTTTTTTTTTGTAGAATATAATATCGATTTCTTTACTAACTCAGTGACGAGATCGGTAAATATACACCAAAGGTTGAATTTCTGGTGGAATCATGATTATCTCTTGCTGAAAAGACATGTAGGTATTTACAAATTAAGCAAACTGTTTCTAGAATAAAGAAGGAAGTGTTAAAATTCCGTGATCTTTGAAGTATCATCTGCAATGTGTTGTTTTTTTTAAGGCCAAACAGATACCTTATTGACCTTTTTGTAATATAAAAATAATATCCGATTGGCAGCTGTACTAGAATCCCAAAAAGGAAGACCATATCGAAGATCAGAGTCGAACAAAGAAAAATATGTTATTTTGGAAGATGCAAAATTGATTTTCTTTAAAACAGATCTTATTGCATAGCAAGCTGAGGCTAGTTTCTTACTTAACAAACCGATAAGAAGGGACTATTTAAGTTTGCTATCTAAAAAATAGGTACCAAGAAATTTTACAGACTCAAAGGTACTAATCTGGCTGTTATTAAGAAGCAAAGGTTGAATAATCTTATCCATCTTAAAAGATAGTAAATTATAGTCCGACCAGGATTTTATTGTAAGTAGATCAGAAACTATAGTTGCATGAAGAGTTGGAATATTTGAGTTGCTCCAAGTGATACTTGTACCATCAACAAACAGAAAAATGTTTCCATCGATTTTTAAATTAGTGATGTCATTTATAAAGGTAAGAAAAAGTAGAGGACCCAATACTGAACCCTGTGGTATAATTATAGATAAAGAATAGATTACAGGAAAATATACCCAAACAATACACACTGTTTTAAATATTCAAAGGTATAGCGATTACAAAAATTGCAATTTGGCATTATACGTTATACAGTGTCTCATACACGGCCAACGGTGAATGAACAATGAAAACTAGCTTGAAAACAAAAAATCTCTGTAATTTTGGAATAACGGCGAGCGGCGGCAAATAATAGAGATACATAGGTACCTGTACCTACATACAACTTACATTTAATAAGATAGATAAAGAATCCATTACACGAAAATATTGATATCCAAACAATGAAACACTTTGAAACATCGTTTAAAATCGTTTTAATACTGAAATTGTAGTATATTTTGTTCAATATTTTGTAGTATATTTTGTTCAATGCCCCCTGAATGTCGGGGGCCCCGTATAATTGATATGGCTGATACGGCGGTAGCCACGCCTCTGGTTCGTATCTATGATTTTTAGAGGTCGCGTCTGTGATGACTTGACTACATTTTATTTTTGTTTTTTTACATCCATTTTATTGTGCTCAATTTTAACTGGACTACATGTGACGTAAAAATTAGTTTAAAATGTGATCCACTTAAAATTAACTTGTACTTAATAGAAATGTAAACTATGTAAATAAATCTATGTGGAAAAAATACTAATTTCACGGCGGTTTGTTTCGAAAATTTATTTTATGGTTCTGTATCCCTATAAAAAGCAAATATAAAACTGAAATAATTAACGTTTTTATTAGAACAGATGAAAAGACGCATTTGTTTTAGAGTCCATAAAGTTTATATATTTTATTTTCAAAATTTGAATACTTAATTAACCGCATCTTACGACCTCCTCGCATTCAAAAATCCCGACACCATAAGCACCCATTAGTCTACTACTCTACTAGATTAAACTTGTACAAATAATGTTCTCTCGACGACTACATAAACCTTTAATAATAATTTAGCCTAATCGGTATATGAGCTGCTTAATCAAATACCAAAATACTATTTTACGATAATAATGTAGGTAATAAGAAACAAAGAAATGGCAAAAATATTTGAGAAAAAAGTAAACGAAAAACTTACAGAGACAGATAGTAATAATGATATAAACAACCTATGAAATAACTTTAAGGATCTACTATTATAGGCAGCTAAGGAGTCTAACCATCAAGTCTAACCATCATACAAGAAACAGTGAGAGAAATAAAAGAACAACATCTGAAGAAAGATACAGAGAAACGGAAATCATGGATGACCGATGAAATACTCGAGCTTATGGATCAGAGAAAAAAGAACAAAGAAAATCTCAAAGAATATAAAAGAATACATACCATCGTCAGAAGAAAGATAAGAGAAGCAAAAGAGAAACAAAAAACAGAACAATGTCAAGAAATAGAGGAGTATCAGAGTCGATATGACAATTTCAATGTCCATCGAAAGGTGAAGGAAATAGCTGGGAAGTTCCGAAAACGCAGCAGCGGAAAAATAACAGATGATGAAGGCAATCTTGCCATAACCAAAGAAGATAAAAAGAAAGTATGGGAAGAATACTTGGGGAAACTTTTCCACGACCTTAGAGCAGGAAAAGAACCCACCATTGAAGATAATTCAGGTCCCGAAATCCTACCGGAAGAAGTAACCACAGCCATCAGACAAATGAAGGATGGACAGGCACCGGGACTTGATGAAATACCTGCAGAACTGCTAAAGCTATTAGATGGAGCACAAATAAAAATAATAACTGAAATATTTAATGACATATATAAGGCAGGAAAAATACCAGCAG
Organism: Diabrotica virgifera virgifera; assembly: GCF_917563875.1. Taxonomy (NCBI): domain Eukaryota; kingdom Metazoa; phylum Arthropoda; class Insecta; order Coleoptera; family Chrysomelidae; genus Diabrotica; species Diabrotica virgifera. The sequence goes on along the minus strand of NC_065447.1, from coordinate 194,379,249 downwards.
AGTGGCTCAAATCTGAGTTTGTACTGTTGCCCAAAAAACCAGGAGCAAAAGTTTGTGAAGACTATAGGACCATAAGCCTAATGAGCCATCTTCTCAAGCTGTTTTTAAAAGTCATCCATAATAGAATTTACCGAAAATGCGAAGAACAAATTGCGCCCAATCAGTTTGGATTTGTGAACGCCGTTGGTACAAGGGAGGCTTTATTTAGTGTGCAGGTGTTGTTTCAGAAATGTAGAGATGTCAGTTGTGATGTTTTTGCATGCCTGATTGACTACAAAAAGGCTTTTGATAGAGTCCGACATGAACAAATGATGGAAGTGCTGAAGAGGACAGGGATTGACGGAAGAGACCTGAAAATAATAGCTAACCTGTATTGGAATCAATCAGCAGTGCTCCGAATAGATGGAGAATATACAGATCAGATCAAAATCTTAAGGGGAGTGAGACAGGGATGCTTAATTTCACCGCTGATATTCAATCTGTACTCAGAGCACATTTTTGAAGAGGCTCTAAAAGATATTGATGAAGGCATCTCAATAAATGGAGTCAAGCTCAGTAACCTGCGATATGCAGATGATACAATAGTGTTTTCCAATACCATAGAAGGGCTGCAAAACTTAATGAATAAAATAACTGAGACCAGTAGAACATATGGACTAGATATAAACACCAGCAAAACCAAGCTAATGATCATCAGCAAGCAAAACATAACTGGCGTAAATCTGTATGTGAACCAAATGAGAATTGAACGTGTCTCACAATACAACTATTTGGGCACTATAATCAATGAGTCGTGGGACAATACTCAAGAGATTAAATGTCGCATCGGAAAGGCAAAAAGTGCATTCTTGACTATGAGCTCTGTGTTCAAGAGCCATGACATCACTCTAAAAACAAAGATAAGGCTCCTTAAATGTTACGTGTACTCAGTGCTTTTATACGGAGTAGAAACGTGGACCTTGAAGGCGGAAACTCTATCGAAACTTCAAGCTTTTGAGCTATGGCTGTACAGAAGGATCCTGAAAATACCATGGACAGACAAAGTCACCAATGAAGAAGTACTACGGAGGATGAACACAACCGCAGATTTAGTCAACATCGTGAAGGGCCGTAAGCTGCAGTACTTAGGGCATATAATGAGAAATCAAGGCAGATACCAGCTACTCCAGTGCATTTTACAAGGTAAAATTGAAGGAAAAAGGACCCCAGGACGAAGAAGAATATCCTGGCTTGCTAACCTGAGAGCATGGTATAGAAAGACCTCAACTCAACTATTCCGTATAGCAACTAACAAAGTCATCATAGCCAGAATGATCGCCAACGTTCGGAACGGACAGGCACCCTAAGAAGAAGAAGGAGATATAATGTAGAACAAGTAAAAAAGACTCAACAAAAAAATAAACAGCGTGGTGGGGCGAAGAAATAAAACAGCAAGTAAAAGTGAATAAACGCATGAAAAATGAAAACGATACCTGAAAGATAAAACAAACGACAACTATATAAAAGAAAGAAAAAAAAGTTAAAAATATTAGTAACAGCAGCAAAGAGAGATAATTGGGAAACATTCGGAGATAAAATGGATAAAGATAGCAAAAGTGACCAAAAGCTATGCCACAGAACCTTAAAGACGATAATAACCCAAAAAAAACATGAAATATACAGCACTAAAGATGAAAATGAAGGAATAATAACATAGTCGAGGAAATCAAGCCTTTTGGCTCGCAATTTTTTCGTCCAGCATGGATTTACTTGAAATTTTCACAGAAGGTAGGGAATAGTCCAAGGATCATTTTCTATATCATGCCGCTGTACGCTAAAACCTTGGGGGTGGTTGCCACCCCATCTCGGGGGCGGCAATTTTTTATTACATTTTAACCATGTAAATCGATGTAAAAAGTAATTATAAGAAAAAAATGTTTTTTACATTTTCTTCGTCAAACTAATATTTTTCGAGTTATTCGCGCTTGAAAGTAACAGTTTTTCGACGAAAAAATCGACTTTATTAGAGGGATTTTTGAGAATACCTCGGAAAATATGCATTTAATCAAAAAAACTGTGAATGTCAAAATTGTATCTTTTAGTAACACAAACCAAATTATTTTTCTGTAATATCTTTAAGACTAATACAAACCGAGATACGGCATGTTAAAAGTAAGCTTTTTTCGTCAAATGGATAATTTTAAATATTCAAAGTAAAATAACGGAAAAACGTTGCATTTTTCGAGGAAAACTTAAATAATCTTTTTTCAAGTCTACAGTTAGGCCTTTCAAAAAATAATATTAGAAAGTTTATAGCCTAAGAATTAAGCGACTTATGATCAAAAAAATATCGGTACCTGCTTTTCTCTATGAAAAAATCAGTAAAAACAACCCCCTAACTACCCTCCTAATTAAAAATTGGTCTTCACCTTTCTTTAATTCCTTTTATATTTATATTATCAATACACCCAAGAAGTTTGACCTATTTAAAAGGCCTAATTTTAGAAAAATTGGAGTTTAAAAAAAAATTTTTAGGAATTTCCCATTTTTCACATTTTACTTCAAAATATCTTCGAAAATACTGGAGATACGAAAAAAATGAGGGACTACTAAATTGTAGCTTTTTTAATAACTAAAATTTCTTTGTGCATATATTTTCATTACAGTGAACAGTTAGCGAGATATAGCTGTTTAAATCCTCTATTTACGAGCAAACACCCCTTATTCGAGCCCTTTAAACCCACCCTAATTAAAAACTAAGGGATTTTACGGAATTTAGTTTACACAATCTTATAACTCTTCAAAAGTCCTACAAAGTCATTTTTGAAAAAACTTTTTATCGCCAAAAATGAAGGAGCTATATTTATAAAACGAGTTTTTTTCGAAAATTCGGATAGTCTGCTTATGGATAATTTTCAATGTACAGCCGGTTCCTAAAAAAACTGATACGACTCTTAGTAAGATTTCATCATATTGAGCAGTGTATTTGATTGATCTGACATTATATTTATTATGACAGACAAATAATAAAATAAACAAACAACAAACAACTGATTCATGAAAAAACTAATAAGTGTTTTAGAAAAATTTAAACGCAGGATGAAAGATTACATTATTACCGAGGGCGGAAAGCCCCTTAGAATAAACAAGCAGTTTCTATTGAATGAAATATTTGAAATTAAATATCACACTTTTTTTTATTTTCAGCCCTGTAACTTATTAAAATAAATATTATAGAAGTTTTCAGGGACTTTCAGCCCTCGGTAATAATGTAGTCTTTCATTCTGAGTTTAAATTTTTCAAAAATATTTATTAGCTTTCTCAGGATTCGAAAAAAAATGAATACAATTAAAATACATTGAGAATTTTGACATGCGTCACAATTTTGCATTAACTCAATGTAAAATTCTAAACTGTTGAATTCCAGCTTCCCTAATTATTTGACATCAAAAGACATTAGAAACTATTTGTAGATGATTCAAATCTGTATTGAAAACAACTGTTAAAATTGGTCTACGTAATTAAACATATTCCAAAATTTTGTAAAAATGTAATACATTTTAGTTTTCAGCCCAAACTTAGGCCACACACAATGCAATAATGTTCACATTTTTGAACTGTCAATATTTTTATTTTATCATCTATTGTTTAAAAACAATACAGTTGATAAGATATCCTCAGTTGCGGAGAAAATATTAATAATAAAGATTAATAATAAAGTCTAATAACCGTGGAACATAATAAGCTATCTGACAAATTTTAAGATTTGGCAGTGACATTGACAGTATGTAAATATTAAGTATTTATCCTTCAAAATACACTGCTCAATTTTCTACAAAATACGCGTCAAGAGTCGTATCAGTTTTTTTTGGAACCAGGTTGTATACCACAGAACCGGTTCGTATACTGGAAGATGACTAAAAAGCTATTTGTATTTGTATTTGTACATATTTGTAAATTCTAATTTTTGTGTAAATAAATGTTTTTGTAATTCTTTAATTCTACTTTTTTTTTTCTGTATTCTGTAAAGCAGATCTATTAAAATATCTACTTATAAAAACTGTAATGTTGTTAAGGGTGGTTTTTAAGGGTTGAAATATTATGAGATTATATCCGAAAGTATAAAACACTCATTATTTGACCAATCAAAACCAAATTTTACCCATATTAAAGTTTAAAATGTTTTTATATAATTTTTGACAATAAGGGGTAGTTTACAACCCTAAAAATAATCAACTAAAAAATGATAAAGAATAAGAAGTACAGGGTGAGACGATCGTAATCCCAAATTTTTATGTAAATAGATGCAAGCCGAAATTATTCTTTTAGGATAAGTAAATTTTTTAATATATAGCTCCAACAAGGTTGGTTTTAAGGGTTGAAATATTATGATAGTATATCTAAAAGCATAAAACAATCATTAGGTAACTAATAAGAACCAAATGTTGACAATATTAAAGTTAAAAATGTTATTTTATAATTTTTTACAATTAGGGGCAGTTTTCACCCTTAAAAAACCAAAAGCGTACAACGGCTCAATATAGAAAATGAACTAGAGGGTGTAATGAGCCCAATCCCAAATTTTTGTACAAATCGATGCTGGACGAAAAAATTGCGAGGTTTGGCCATTTTTTCAGCTTCATTTCCTCGACTAACAGGAAAAAACAAATAGTAAAAAGATAGAAACAACATTCTGAAGAACTATTAATAGATATAGGTAAACCAGACAACATTAATAAAGAACACAAAAAATTCAATAAAAGAAGAAGAACTAAAAGAAGCAATCAAGACGTTGAATTGTGAAAAGCTCCTGAAGTTGATAGCAGGGCCGGCCCGGCGATAACGGGCCTGCAAGGGATGCACTGCAGGCGGGCGCTCCTGTTTGGTGGGCGCCAAAATGAGCTTTTTTCTGCCGGTGCTATACAAAATACTAATTTAAAAGAAACCGAAGGGTGCCTATGCTCCCTTTGCAGGCGGGCGCCTTATACTCTAGCGCCGGTACTATAGAATAGCAACAGACACTGACACTACAAGAAACATGGGAAAAACTGGGGAACAATAATTACTAAAAATAATGAATAAAATATGGAAAAATGAAAATATCCGGGAAGATTGGAAAGTGTCAAAATAGGAGAGCATGTAATAACTACATGTATGAATCTCTTCGAAAAATAATAAACAAACGATTACGAATCGTAACGGAACATACCGCACCCTCAGTAATATAGAGGCAAAATTCGAAAAAGTAGATTTTTGGGAAATCGCGTTTAAAGATTCTGGTTTCCAAAGTTACAGCTGTTTTTTCAAATAACATGCTTATTATTTAATTAACACAAGTTATAAATGTGAAATTTGGCAGATTTGTTATTTGATAATTGCACTATAAATAGCGATGAGAAAAAAAATAATATAAATAAATTCCATTAATTGAATCGTTTATTTCAGAAAGGGGTCAAGTCACAAGTATCTACTTTTGAGAAAATCAAGTTTACACACTATTTACATTCAACAAACAATCACTTTATATAAAATAAAAATTCTACCTAACCTGGAGTATTTATCAAAAAGTGTTGTATTTTTTAAAAATTTATCTTGTTAATTTGTTTAAGAAAAAAACTTAATGTGTTGCACTCATTTTGTCAAGATTTGTCACTTGACCCCTTTCTGAAATAAACGATTCAATTACATGTAATTGAAAAAAAATACGTTCAAGTTAGTCCCATATAGTACAAAAAAACATAACAGAAAAAAGGAACTGTTTGAGTTTGATCCCTTATCTTATTAATGCGCTGTCACTGTTTATGCAAAATAACGATCTATTATGAATTAGACTCATTTATTTATTATATTTTGCATAATATAACGGCTCAACTGAAAACTATTCTATATAATACAAAATGTTAAAACACAAACTAACTAGGATTTTCGTCTTAGAAAGACATGTTACTGATTGCTCCCTTGTGGCAGTAAAAACCAGAGGAGGCCGGGGAGAATGAGAGAGAGGCATAAATATATTTACCAAACCATTCATGTTATTTTTCTCCCTCTGTCAATGCTAACCGGTAGATAATTTCATTTTGTGTCCATGTCATTCAAAATCACAATTAACACAAATTTTGAGTTAAGCCCTTATATTACTGAGGGTGCGATACATTAGCATTAGACGAAGTATAAAGTGGATTTGGAAGTGGTAGAAGTGTATAGAATTATATATTTACTTTAAAACAGATAACACAAAGAGTGGAAATCTCGAAAGGAGCATTTGCCGCCGATCTCTGGTGCTAATTGCAAAAAATGAACTTATAAAAACTTAAAAAATGAACTTAAATGAACTTAAAAATAACTTCAGAACAATTTCGAAGTATGGGAAGAAGTACTCACGGAAAACGGAATGAAGATAAATATCGGCAAAACAAAACTTGCAAATATGACAAACAAAAGAAAAACGTAATGTAGAAATTAAACGAACAAATAAGTTAAAGCTTTTACATACTTAGGAGTAATAATAGAAGAAACAGGATCTCTAGAAGCAGAAATCAATAGCAGAGTAGAGAAAACGCTATGACTGTAAGGGCCAAACCAGACGTACCACTCTGCAGTGCTACTCTGTGGATCCACAAAGCAGCTTCCGATGATTGGCTATGGGTTCTTATGTAAAGTGGACGTCGCACCCCAGACGAGCGACTGTGGCCAGCCACAGTCGCCGAGCCTCACTGCTAGCGGCGTCGACTAGTGGCAAAACCCATTCAGACGGACCCCTTTTGTAGCTGCCACAAATATTGACGAGAGTTTACACGGTGAGCACGTAAAATGATTTTGATTCCGAAAGATTTTTAATTGAATTCCAAAACAGACCGGCTATATGGGATACAAGAACCCGAGGGTATAGTTATAGGGCATTGAAAGGAAAAGCGTGGGACGAGATATTTGAATTATTTGTTCCTGATTTTAAAGAAGGTTTCGAAAAGAATAAATCCGGTAAGCAATATTTTCTCTATTTATATCTACATTTTATTATACATTCTGATGAGAAAGAAGACTTTCCTCGTCTGAATACATCATTGACCTGAACAACAAAACAAATACTCACAATCTTGTTTGTTTATTTATGTTAAATAGTGGGTTCCATCCTCTGCCAAAAAAAGGTTTTATTGTTTGTTGTAGAAAACAAAATGATAAGATATCAGTTAAAAGAGGGTTGCAAGTTACATGTTTACACATATTTAATGTCATCATCTCTTTAAAAACAGGACCTCGTTCACTCAGTTGTAATGGGAATCTTATTATTTGTGTGTTTTTTGTGTTGAAAATTGTATTAAACTATTTTACGGCTGTAGGATACCAGATGTACTGGTTAATTTTTTATGTGCTTCTTTCTGTGATATAGCTGCTTTTGTCTGGTTCTTCTTAATTCCATTTATGGACTTTATTGGTATTTTTTTAAAAGGGTAGAAATTTTATAGAATATTTAAAACTGTGGACATAGTCTAGGAGCTAGTGAACCCTCCGACTAACGGTCGTCCTGTAAGGCTAGAAATTTGTCTAGTGATAGTTCATAGCACACCAAAACTAAAAACCATGACCTGGCAGGCCTCAGCGGTGCACGTGTATCTACCAGGTGAATCGAAAAGTGCAAACTTAGGGGGTAAAATAAACTTTCTCCTGTAAGGTTTAAATTTAAGTATGTGTTTGAGTAAGTCATTTAGAAAAAATGTGTACAATGACAGGCGATTCTGAAGAGCATAATACCTTGCCAGGCGAGGGGAAAGATTAGGGGTTTTTCCTAAAATTATTCTTTTTGCATCCAACAATTTTTTTTAGGTTTTTTGAATCATTCCAAACAGAAAAGGTCTTAAGTGATTTTTCTCTTAAGTTAATAGTGTTTGTTATATAAGCGATTGAAAATTGCGAAATCGGCCATTTTTAACCCTAAATCGGACATTTATCTAAAAATTTCAATGTTGCCAAGGTACGTAGATATTCTTTAAACATTGATTGATGAAATCCCGAAGAGTTTTTTGCAATAAAATATCGAAAAACCCTTTGCGTTTTTAATTGCTAATCAAGCGGGCGCGACACTGTAGTATAAGTGAGGACGTTTAGTTTGCATAAATTCATTATCTCGAGAATGGGCAAATTTCAAGAGAAATCCTCAGACAGGTCGATTTTTATTTTTGAATTAGGACTTTTTGGCATATATATAATACTAGGGACGTCATCCATCTGGGCGTGATGACGTAATCGATGATTTTTTTAAATCATAGTAGGGGTTGTGTGATAGCTCATTTGCAAGGTTATTTAATTCTCTATTCAGTAATATACACATTAACATAATTATTTATACAGGGTGTACAAAAAAAATGTTTCTTCTATTTGTCAAATTTAATCAAAGTTAATTTAATAAAAAAAATTTTTTTGTACACCCTGTACAAATAATTATGTTAATGTTTATATTAGTGAATAGAGAATTAAATACCTTTTCAAATGAGCTATCACACATTCCCTACTCTCATTTAAAAAATCATCGATTACGTCATCACGCTCAGATGGATGACGTCACTAATATTATATATATGCCAAAAAGTCCTAATTTAAAAATAAAAATCGACCTGTCTGAGGATTTCTCTTGAAATTGGCCCATTCTCGAGATAATGAATTTATGCCAACTCAAACGTCCTCAGTCCTCACTTATAAGTAGAACCTCGATAACTCGGATTAATCGGGACCGCGGCCGATCCGGGTTATCGAAAATTCGAGATAGCCGGAGAATATGGTAAAAATTAATAAAATACGGTATACTTACAGATAAACTCCGTTAGAATTGAAATAACATGAAATATATTTATAAATATGCACAGTACCTACACATCAAAATTACTGAAAAAAAACACCAAACACAAACGTAAGCAAACCGAAGCGAACTATACAAGACACACAATACAGTCACAACGATGTAATGTTATTTAAGAACAGTGAAAACTAAAGATCATTGTTTATAAAAGGATTTTTTAAATGGTCTTTCCTAAACAATGCTAAGACAGTTTGAAATAAAAAGGAATAGGTAATTACACACATACAGATCTCTCAAATATTATATTACATACATTTATATTGTTGAAAAGTTTGTCTGATAATTAACTATTTTGATGGGAAATAAGCCACAATAAAATTGAAAAATAATTTTATTAACGTTTCGACGCCCAAATCGGGTCGTTGTCAAAATACAAAATATTGAAAATCAAAATGTTTATCTGATGAAAATCGGTCCGGGTTAGCCGGACTTCCGGGTTATCGGGGGCCGACTTATCGGGGTTCCACTGTACTACAGTGTCGCGCCCGCTTGATTAGCAATTAAAAAACAAAGGGGTTTCTGATATCGTATTGCAAAAAACTCTTTGGGATTTCATCAATCAATATTTAAAGAATATCTACCTACCTTGGCAACTTTGAAATTTTTAGATAAATGTCCGATTTAGCGTTAAAAATAGCCGATTTCGCAATTTTCAAAATTTTCAATCGCTTATATAACAAAAACTATTAACTTAAGAGAAAAATCAGTAAAGACCTTTTCTGTTTGGAATGATTCAAAAAACTTAAAAAAAATTTGTTCGATGCCAAAAAAATAATTTTAGGAAAAACCCCTAATCTTTCCCCTCGCCTGGCAAGGTCTTATGGTCTTCAGAATCGCCTGTCATTGTACACATTTCTTCTAAATGACTTACTCAAACACATACTTAAATTTAAACCTTACAGGAGAAAGTTTATTTTACCCCCTAAATTTGCACTTTTCGATTCACCTGGTAGATACACGTGCACCGCTGATGCCTGCCAGGTCTGCTATGAATTATCACTAGAAAAATTTCTAGCCTTACAGGACGACCGTTAGTCGGAGGGTTCACTAGCTCTTAGACTAACATTACAAACACTGACTTTGACGAACACACTTTTTTAAAAGAATATTAGCCGGCAAGTTTTAATCCTTTGAACAAGCTTACTTTTTTTCTCTCATTACATTAAACGCCGCACCCTTTCAAACGATCCACTTCGCAGCATAGTCGCCGGCGCTAGAAAATCGCCTGTTTCAGCCACTCTGTGGATCCACAGAGTAGCGCTGCAGAGTGGCTCATCTGGTTTAGCCCTAATATCACGTAATTTTTGTTTTCACCCATTTTGAAAAAATGTGAAATCTTTGTATTAGGGAGTTTTTGTGCACACAAATACGTAAACGTAACGCATCTTTTTGACATATACGCTTGCGCATTAATGGTTGAACTCCCGTATCGCGATACGTATTACCTAAGGTTACGGGCTGGTACGTTAGGTTCATACGCATCCCTATCGAGCCGAAAGTCACCGAATGCACACGAGGATCTTGCCCGATTACCTACCAAATGAACATTTCATCAGCGTACTATCCGTTTATAAACATTTTAAGGTTATATTGGTTATTGGTTTAGTCTATTTGAGTAAAATTATTCTGTTTGTAATTGGAAATTGGAACTTCATAATAGATTTAAAATTTTATTGTTTTTATGTTGTCTATTAATAAAGCAAAACCAACAAATCTTGTATTAATTTAAGAAATACAGTGATCACCACAATTAATAACTAGATAAACAAATGACCTAGTTTCAGTAAAATTTTCAAATAAATATTACCACACTATTTACATTATACCTACTGGAATTCTGATGTAGGTATACAATAATTTACAACTAAAAAGTAGGTATAAACAAAAATAAAAAAATTTAACCTAAGGAAAAATAATATTTTTATATTTAAATAGAAGCAATTAAAACCATACAATTTCATTATTCATTTACCTTTTTTTACATTTGTATATTAATTGTATATTGTGTGAACATTGTTTTATTTTTTTGAATGTCAACGGAATTTAAAAGTGACTTTACGATTTGCTTTACGTTACGTTAAGGCAGTTACAAAAACTACCTATTTTAACATTCATCCTCTACGACACGTTAGTTGCTTTACGTATACGGAGATGCGTACGTTACGTAGCAACAAAAACTCCCTATTATCCACGTCCGTCTGTCCGTCTGTCCGTAACCACAACTCCTCCGGCAATATAGCAGCTAGAATGACAAATGAGGTGTCAAATGAAAGCTGATAATCCAAGGATGGTACTAAAGGTGAGATATTTGACCTCGGCGGTCTGTCCGTCGGTCTGTACGACCGCGAATATAACTCCTCCATCATTATACCAGGTAGAATGACAAATGAGGTGTCAAATGAAAGCTTATAATCCAAGGATGGTACTAAAGGTGAGATATTTGACCTAGGCGGTCTGTGCGTCGGTCCGTACGACCGCGAATATAACTTCTCCGTCATTATACCAGGTAGAATGACAAATGAGGTGTCAAATGAAAGCTGATAATCCTAGGATTGTACTAAAGGTGAGATATTTGACCTAGGCTGTCTGTGCGTCGGTCCCTCCGACCGCGAATATAACTCCTCCGTCATTATACCAGGTAGAATGACAAATAGGTGTCAAATGAAAGCTGATAATCCAAGGATGGTACTAAAGGTGAGATATTTAACTTAGGCGGTCTGTACGTCGGTCCCTCCGACCGCGAATATAACTCCTCCATCGTTATACCAGCTTGAATGATAAATGAGGTGTCAAATGAAAGCTTATAATCCAAGGATGGTACTAAAGGTGAGATATTTGACCTAGGCTGTCTTTCCGTCGGTCCGTACGACCGCGAATATAACTTCTCCGTCATTATACCAGGCAGAATGACAAATGAGGTGTCAAATAAAAGCTGATAATCCAAGGATGGTACTAAGGTGAGATATTTGACCTGGGCAATCTTTCCGTCGGTCCGTAGGACCGCCAATGTAACTCCTCTGCCATTATACCGGGTAGAATCACAAATGAGGTGACAAATGTCAAAGTTTAGTAAGAATGACTCAACATTAGTAAATTCGTATATCAATCCACGCAAAGTTACACATAAAATTCAAATATCGTCTTCCAGTTCTACTTTCGATTACTTTGGGTGAAAACCTAGGACTTACGAAGTCCAATTACTTGTTTTTATTAAATTTGCAAATTTACAATCTGCTATTAAAAGCTATTAGTAAGTGTGATTAATGCAAATACATGAGAGGAGAAGTTATCCACTGATAACACTCCCAATACTAACACTAACAAATTAAATTAATGTTTGATTATAATTTGAAAGTATAATTGAAATAAAAATTAAAATTAAAGAATAGAATCTGTTGGCCAATGTCTTTTCAATCTTCGTTTGATTTCTGGTTGGAGATGTAGTTGTTTTGCTTCCTCGTTGGGGTGGGCTGGCAGATGCTCTAAATAATTTCTTGTTAGTGTACTGATTTCGTCTTCAATGAACGGTATACCAGGGTCGTCATGCAGTGTTTTGTTACTAAACGTACCACGAGACGTTGAAAATCATTCTGAGTATTTTGGATTGGATTCTCTGAATGATTTTGGTATTAAAAGGCTTGACAGAGCCCCATAATTGCACTCCATATGTCCACATAGGCTTTATTGTGCATTTATACAAGGGAAGTTTATTATCTGTAGATAACTGCGATTTTCGGCTTATCAGCCAATTCATTTGACGTACACCGAGAGAAAAAAATTCTTGACATAAAGAAAGTTTATTAATATTTAAGAAAGATCGACTTGGCATATTGCCTAAGAAATATATCTTTGTATGTAAGATATAATTTTCTAAAATATTTCAAATAAATTCTACTATAGCCAAAGAAATATATCTTAAACATGATTGAACTATCACTTTCTGGCAAACTTCAAACCCATTTATCAGAAAGAAATTAGACTTGATGTTAATTAATTTTATTAGTCATAAAAATATATTTTCTACACATAACAAAACTATTCTTTCCGAGCAATAATATTTCTTAGTAAGGAACATTATTATTTTACTATTAATAATTAATGTATTTAATTTTAAGAAATATATTTCGCAGAGATAAACGTATATTTAGAGTTAAGTTAATATTTCTTGAAAATAAACTGATAATACATACGACAAAATAAATCATTGTGTTAAGGTAAAATCATTATTTATTAATAAAACAAGATATAAAACGTTATTATTACATACAAATATTTTCTCCACTCTTAAACCACTGGCTTCTACACAACAATAAAAGGATGGAGAGGCAAATCCAACTTCCTCAAATTTTCCTTCTTTTGTTAATAGCACTTTGTATATCAGCAATTCACTAAAACAAAATCGTTATGTAGAAAGAGTAAACTTACTTTAATAAATTTTTTTTATAAAGACAGAGATATTTATTTTAACAAATTTAGGAAATAAAAAAACAAATACACGGCCCCACATAAGAACTATTAATACTAATAATAATCAATCATATTTAGTTCAAACATGGCATTATTTAACCTACACATCTTTGTTTATTTTTTTCTTTTTGTTAATGAAGTATTAATTATTTATCTGTATAATATTAAGTCACACAATAAACATTGTTTAGCTAAAACAAGGGGGAAAATACAAACAATGTAAAACATTGAAGCAGACATAATAATATGTAATTTTCTTAATTTTTATAATCTAAAAGAGACAGCATACCTAATCATTAAGAAATTTTATTACGGGAAAGTATTATTAGTTTACATCTAAGTCATTTAATACATATTAACTAATTCACGGTTTTCGGCAATAACATTTCTTAACCATAAACATATATTTCTTTTAGACTAACTGATTTCTTTATCTCAAATAAATTAACAGAAAACATCCTCAGCGTTGCACCCGCCATGTTTAATATAGTGTTGTATTGTATATTTTTATAGAAGACGATACATTCAATAAACCTATTATATTTGATACATAAGTATAGACATTTTTAAAAAGGTACTTACATGTATGAAGTTCTACCATTTTTGGAAGGCCCCGCAGTTGGTTAATAACTCCTTTCTTAATATTGTTCTGAAGCTATATATTATATCATTCTGTCCCAGCTTTAAATTGTGGCATATTTCCCAGTTAGAATAATAAGCTCCTTTATTTCAGAGTCGTCCATCATTATACCTAAAAAGCATATAAAGATACTATTATGTTTCTTTTTTAACCATTCGGATACGCAACAATATTATTATTACATCTTAAATTACTCAATTTACTTTTATTTAATACCTATATATGTACGTACCTTCAAAATATCCGTTAATTTTTAAAGAACACCAATAAATCAAAAATCCATCTATATGAACATGAACATATCACGCCATCTTGACAAACACTGACGACTAATCATAAATAGTTAATCTGCGCAATTCTTTTGTGGAAGAAAATCTCTTTGCAAGTAACATTTCGGCATTAATGACAAAGTTTTTATTTTATAACCACAGCTACTACAGAGGGTATTTCTGAAGAATTATTTCTTGTGGTTTAAAATATTTATTTGACTGCAAGAAAATTTCTTGTTCACAAATATAAATATGGATTAACTTAACATTATATTTCTTATACTACAAAATATTTGTAGTTTTCAATTTAAGAAATAAAAACTTTAGGATAAGAAAATTAAATGTAACCATTAATGCATTTCTTAGTATTGAAGAAATTATCTGTAAGAAATTATTGAGTTGTGTTTAAAAAACTCGTTTCTTCATATATGAACCGGTATGTTTAAGTTAATAGGATATGTTAACTTTTAAGAAATATTGCTCAAAGAAATCGGTGTTTTAGGAGAAAAGAAATTGTTCTCTCGGTGTATTTTCATGTTGATTTGGATTTTTTTTGCCAAGATGTGTACTTTCCAAGTGAGCTTTTGGTCAAGATATCATACGTTAAGACCAAAAAATTTTTATCTGGAAGCTAGGACAAATAATCCCCGGACAAATAATCCCCGGACAAATAATCCCGGACAAAAAATCCCCACAAATTATCCCCAGACAAAAAATCCCCGGACAAAAAATCCCCACAAAAAATCCCCACAAATAATCCCCACAAATAATCCCCGGACAAATAATCCCCGGACAAAAAATCCCCACAAAAAATCCCGGACAAAAAATCCCCACAAATTTTTTTGGACAAAATATCCCCACAAATAATCCCGGACAAAAAATCCCCAAGAAATTTTTTTTTGCTACCGAATAGTTCTCTAAAAGTTTTCCCGTGAATGCAATCGACGCAAATGTTTTTCATCCTCACTGGATGAAAATGAAAGTTACAGCAATCACCATGAAACTAGTTTTCGGCACGAAAATAATGATTATCCATTAAAATTAAGCATACATTGTAATTTCGATTACCAAATGTCGAATTCCAATTGTGAGTTTTTTTCAAAAATCGTGGAAGATATGGGGAATAAGCTAAGGCTTTGGGAATCATGTTGTACTTATTGTCTATTCGTGATGATAACTACTGGTCCAGAAAACGATAATCTTGATTGTAATGCAAAAAATTCTGTTCCTTTTTGTAAGTTTAACGTCAAAAATATTTAGTCATCATCATCATCACTGGCGTTATAACTTTCCAACCTTTTTCTAGGCCGCCAGACTGCTTCTTTCCACCTTTATCTAGGCCGCCAGACTGCATCTTTCCATCTTTTTCTAGGCCACCCTACAGACCTTCTCCCATCTGGCCTCTCCCCCATGCAGCCATGTCTGGTTTGATTTATGGATAAATTTTTAAAGTTTTTTTATGGATGCACACAGATCCTCAATTACGTTTTCTAAAAACCTGATATCGAATAGTAATGAACATAAATTTGTTCCCAAAACCAACAAAAAAGTCAAAATAATCAAAAAGCTTTCGGCGATGCGATGCGTGGAACGGATTTTTTACATTAGTATAATCAAGATTATTGTTTTCAGTATAGTTATCAGTTATTATCATGATTCATGAATAGACAATGTTTTGAACAGAGTTACTCAAAGCAGTGATCAAAAGATTTAAGCCAATTACAACATGATTCCCACAGCCTTAGCTTATTTCCCATATCTTCCACCATTCACCGGAAAACTTTTAGAGAACTATTCGACAGCAAACATTTCTTGGGGATTTTCTGTCCGGGATTTTTTGTGGGGATATTTTGTCCAAAAAAATTTGTGGGGATTTTTTGTCCGGGATTTTTTGTGGGGATTTTTTGTCCGGGGATTATTTGTCCGGGGATTATTTGTGAGGATTTTTTGTGGGGATTTTTTGTGGGGATTTTTTGTCCGAGAATTTTTTGTCCGGGGATAATTTGTGGGGATTTTTTGTCCGGGATTATTTGTCCGGGGATTATTTGTCCGGACCCCATCATGGTATCCAACGTAGTGAGTATCCAACCCGGCTTGCGTAGCGAAGTTCGTGCCACAGATGCAAACGACCATCCTATCAGTTCGATGGTTTGGGAGTAAACTGGACCTGTGGGAAACGTTCTCACAGGCCTCTGAACAAACTTTGGGGTATACGTTTACTCTAAAACCGAAGCTCCCAGGAGTCTGGGAGGGTGTATAGCCTTGAGGAGTTCGAGAAACCCGAAAGGCAAGTAGCTATACGGTGTGCGATTCAAGGTCCCAGCTAGAAGACTGATTGTTTGAAAACAAGCACACACTACCAATCGGGCACACCCTACCGCAATCAGCAATTCCTCCGCAGTAAATAAATGATCGTGCTCTGAGAAGAGCTCAGGTCCTTTATCCGCTGCAAAGGTATTCCCAGCTTCACGAACGCGGACGTTCACGGTTCGGATGATTTATGTGGTAAAGGTGAACACGTTGTCCACCCAAAAGCGTATTCAAGCCAGAGACCAAGCGTCACAGAAATTTGGGAAACTCTGTAGTCGCGAATAGGAAACCCACTATACGCCAAGTGAACAACGAGCCCGCTTCGACACCACACTTCCGGACGCTATAGAGATGAAGTTTTTGAAAAGAATTAAAGGTGTTACCAAAATGGATAGAATAAGGAACACGGTCATAAGGAACGAATTCAAAATACAATCAACATTGGAGTTTATAGAACAGAGACAGTTGAGTTGATAGGATCATTTACACCGGATGAAAGATATCATAGCAGTGAGAAGAGTGTGGGAAGCAAAAATATTGAAAAACACAAAGAGGAGGACCAAGACAAACATGGAATGAAGTAAGCGGAAAAATATTGGAGAATAAGTTTATACAATTTACATGAAGAGAAGTAGCCATTCTCAAATGTGGTCTCGAGGTAAGGAAGTACAAAAC
Organism: Diabrotica virgifera virgifera; assembly: GCF_917563875.1. Classification (NCBI taxonomy): domain Eukaryota; kingdom Metazoa; phylum Arthropoda; class Insecta; order Coleoptera; family Chrysomelidae; genus Diabrotica; species Diabrotica virgifera. The sequence continues at coordinate 194,362,058 of NC_065447.1, read as the reverse complement.
TCAAAGAAGTACCACAAAATGTATATATTAATAAAATGGTCATATAAGGACGCGTTTCGGCTCTTCACGAGCCATCATCAGTTTAAAAATACAGGAGCAAAGACCAAACTGACCTACAATGTAAAATGGAAATTTTAAGCCTAATATGTGGTGATAACGCCTACCTCAGTAAAGGAACTTACCAGACCAGGAAGGAGGAAGAATCTACTAGATTACATTTTTATGGTTCTATAGACTTCATTATTAAAGTTTTTTATATGTTGTATTAACATTTAGTTAAATTTAAATGTAAAAATTTTAAAAAAATTTTTTTTAAGACTTCCACGTTGGGAGGAACCAACTTGCGAACACATCAGGAGTGAGCTGGGTGTTGGTACAGTTTTGTTGAACCTTCCATTGAAACAGAAAACTGTGATTTATATATTTTATAGGTTACATTTACATAACTTGACTGTGATAGCTAGTTCTGAATGACTTTTTTAATGTATTTTATATGGAGCTACCTTAATATGTTTTGTCTTGATTGAATCTTTTTCTTAAATTGTCCTACTTCTTTTTAAACTTTGATTGGTCTCGTCTACCTTTATTGCTATTCATCATTGTTTTTAGACATTTCCTAGTCATTTTAATCCCCTTCACATTCAATATTCTCAGTAGTAATTGCACAAGAGCTTTGAAATTATTGAATTTTTCCCGAGTGACACTTTGACAGTTTTAATTTCACGAGCCGAAGGCGAGTGAAATTATGTCAAAGTGTTACGAGAGCAAAAATTCTATATTAATTTCAGAGGTCGAGTGCAATTTGTTGCGATTATTTTATGAATAAAACTGTTCAAAACCAAAATTTTATTGTAATTTATTTATGTAAGTACCATTAAACACACAGTTTTTATAAATATTTGACGATTGAAAGTCATCACTTTTATAATTTTTAAAACATTAATTGTCATTAATGTCACTGAATGTATTTTTTCGTACCAACGAAGGGCATCTGACGTAATATAATTAACGACGGGAGATTATCAAAAATTATCGATTTAATTCAGATTTCTGTAGCTTTCTATTGGTCAGAATCTCCTAGGAATGAAATAATCAGTAGTAATTGTACAAGAGCTCTGAAATTATTTAATTTTTCCCGAGTGACACTTTGACAGTTTTAATTTCACAAGCCGAAGGCGAGTGAAATTATGTCAAAGTGTCACGAGAGCAAAAATTCTATATTAATTTCAGAGATCGAGTGCAAGTTGTTGCGATTATTTCATGAATAAAACTGTTCAAAACCAAAATTTTATTGTAATTTATTTATGTAAGTACCATTAAACACACAGTTTTTATAAATATTTGACGATTGAAAGTCATCACTTTTATAATTTTTAAAACATGAATTGTCATTAATGTCACTAAATGTATTTTTTCGTAGCAACGAAGGGCATCTGACGTAATATAATTAACGACGGGAGATTATAAAAAATTATCGATTTAATTCAGATTTCTGTAGCTTTCTATTGGTCAGAATCTCCTATGAATGAAATAATCAGTAGTAATTGCACAAGAGCTCTAAAATTATTGAATTTTTCCCGAGTTTTCCCACTTTGACAGTTCACGAGCCGAAGGCGAGTGAAATTATGTCAAAGTGTCACGAGGGCAAACATTCTATAGTAATTTTAGAGATCGAGTGCAATTTGTTGCGATTATTTCATGAATAAAACTGTTCAAAACCAAAATTTTATTGTAATTTATTTATGTAAGTACAAATTACTACGGTTAAACACACAGTTGATATAAAATATTTTACGGTTGAAAGTCATCACTTTTATATCTTTTAAAGCATTAATTGTCATTAATGTCACTGAATTATCAAATATTATCAAATGATATTATCAAAAATTATCACCTTAATTTGCATTTCTGTAGCTTCTATTGGTCAGAATCTCCTATGAATGAAATAATCATATTAATTTTTCCTCTGTTCATTCACCTTACAAATTAAATCTGACGTTTAATCTTTTTCTTTTTTCTTTTCCTAGTCTGTGGGGTCTTCTAGTTATAAAGTTTACCACCTAACGACAAATTCATCCTAGAGTACTACATGTCATCGGTTATCACTGACAGTAATTTGACATTTCACCGGAAAGTTCCTTACACGTGATCTTCTCGCAAGATTGTTCCTCCCAACATGGAAGTCTTAAAATTTTTTTTTTAATTTTTACATTTAAATTTAACTAAATGTTAATACAACATATAAAAAACTTTAATAATGAAGTCTATAGAACCACAAAAATGTAATCTAGTAGATTCTTCCTCCTTCCTGGTCTGGTAAGTTCCTTTACTGAGGTGGGCGTTATCACCACATGCTTAAAATTTCCATTTTACATTGTAGGTCAGTTTGGTCTTTGCTCCTGTATTTTAAGATGATGATGGCTCGTGAAGAGCCGAAACGCGTCCTTATATGACCATTTTATTAATATATACACTTTGTGGTACTTCTTTGAGTTTTGTACTTCCTTTTATACAATTTATTTTCAAAATTTGAATAGTTAATTAACCGCATCTTACGACCTCCACACATTCAAAAATCCCGACACCATCAGCACCCATTAGTCTACTAGATTAAACTCGTACAAATGTTCTCCCAACGACTACAAAACCTTAACAATAATTTACCCTAATCGGTATATGAGCTGCTCAATCAAATACCAAAAGCGGCTTCTAACAAATAAAGATGTTAGTGTGACAATTCGCAACACATCACCCCCTGTACCAGTCCCTGAAGCGATCCACATAAGGGTCAAAATGGCTGTATAGATGCCAGATTAACACGTATGTTTAATAAATAGCCGGATTTGGCAGCTGTACTAAAGTGGAGAGGGGTAGTTAACCCTTGGTAATCGACCGATTGTGGTATTAGACGTGAATGTCTATATAAACTCAAGCTGTACTTCGTTGGGTGGTTGTGCGACTATTGTTGTGACACAATACCACAAACATTTGTAATAATATCGATGTGCTTTTGAGTTTTGGATAAATATACAAATGCCACACTAAATTTTACGAAGGATTGTTTGCGGTTCAAAGAAACATGAATTTCTGGTTTTCTAATTTTTTTTATTTATTTTGTTGTGGAAATTCCGCTTCAGTTCCGGTATAGTTAAAATTAGCCTCCTTGATGGATGGGTTCATTGACGAGAGACAGATTTTTAAAATAAATAAAGAAATTAATATCGCAAGCTTAAGAATATTCTGGGAATATTTATTCAAAGCAATTTATTCATTTATGCAATATAATAATATTCACCTCAAAAATGGAGTATATCTTTTATATATTACATATGTTAAAAAGTTTTTTGTCTATTATTTACCTGTAGGCAAGGTAACTACAATACGAAACTGGAATATTGTAACAAAAATATGGTAGGAGTCTACACTTATCTTACTCACAAAAAAACCTAAAACGTCATCATGTAAAGACTTTCGACTCATTATTAGTCTCATGAGTCTCTCAAACTGCTTCTGAAGATAATTATGATTAATAGAACTAGGCACAAATTTGAAGAAAGAATGGAACACAAACATTCCATTTCAAAGAAGGATTGGGAACAAGGGAAGCATGGTTATCAATGCAAACATTACTTCAAAGATCATGGGAAGTACAGAAACCTAGTTACGTCTCCTTTATAGATTTTGAAAAGGAGTTTGATAGGGTGCAACATGATAGGTTGTTTAAGTATCTAGAATAGATGAGATCTGAAAATTTTACAACATCTATATTGGAATCAAAAAGCTTCTATTCTGGTAGACGGCAGAGAAACAGACAAAATTTGCCCTCAAAGTGACGCCACTGGTACACCGAGAGAACAATTTCTTTTCTCCTAAAACACCGATTTCTTTGAGCAATATTTCTTAAAAGTTAACATATCCTATTAACTTAAACACACCGGTTCACATATAAAGAAACGAGTTTTTTAAACACAACTCAATAATTTCTTACAGATAATTTCTTCAATACTAAGAAATGCTACTAAAGTTTTTATTTCTTAAATTGAAAACTACAAATAATTTGCAGTATAAGAAATATAATGTTAAGTTAATCCATATTTATATTTGTGAACAAGAAATTTTCTTGCAATCAAATAAATATTTTAAACCACAAGAAATAATTCTTCAGAAATACCCTCTGTAGTAACTGTGGTTATAAAATCAAAACTTTGTCATTAATGCCGAAATTTTACTTGCAAAGAGATTTTCTTCCACAAAAGAATTGCGCAGATTAACTATTTATGATTTAGTCGTCAGTGTTTGTCAAGATGGCGTGATATGTTTATGTTCATATAGATGGATGTTGGATTTATTGGTGTTCTTTAAAAATTAACGGATATTTTGAAGGTACGTACATATTATATAGGTATTAAATAAAAGTAAATTGAGTAATTTCAGATGTAATAATAATATTTTTGCGTATCCGAATGGTTAAAAAAGAAACATAATAGTATCTTTATATGCTTTTTAGGTATAATGATGGACGACTCTGAAATAAAGGAGCTTATTATTCTAACTGGTAAATATGCCACAATTTAAAGCTGGGACAGAATGATATAATATATGTATAGCTTCAGAACAATATTAAGAAAGGAGGGAGTTATTAACCAACTGCGGGGCCTTCCAGAAATGGTAGAACTTCATACATGTAAGTACCTTTTTAAAAATGTGTATACTTATGTAGGTATCAACTAAGTATAATAGGTTTCTTGAATGTATCGTCTTCTATAAAATATACAATACAACGCTATATCAAACATGGCGGTTGAAACGCTGAGGATGTTTTCTGTTAATTTATTTGAGATAAAGAAATAAGTTAGTCTAAAAGAAATATATGTTTATGGTTAAGAAATGTTATGGCCGAAAACCGTGAATTATACGTAATAAAATTTCTTAATGATTAGGTATGCTGTCTCTTTTAGATTATAAGAAAATTACATATTATTATGTCTGCTTCAATGTTTTACATTGGTTGTATTTTCCCTCTTGTTTTAGCTAAACAATGTTTATTGTGTGAGTTAATATTATACAGATAAATAATTAATATCTCATTAACAAAAAGAAAAAAATAAACAAAGATGTGTAGGTTAAATAATGCCATGTTTGAACTAAATACGATTGATTATTATTAGTATTAATAGTTCTTATGTGGGGCCGTGTATTTGTTTTTTTTTGTATTTCCTAAATTTGTCAAAATTAATATCTATAGATATCTTTATAAAAAAGTTTTTATTAAAGTAAGTTTACTCTTTCTACATAACGATTTTGTTTTAGTGAATTGCTGATATACAAAGTGCTATTGACAAAAGAAGGAAAATTTGAGGAAGTTGGATTTGTCTCTCCATCCTTTTATTGTTGTGTAGAAGCCAGTGGTTCTAAGAGTGGAGAAAATATTTGTATGTAATAATAACATTTTATATCTTGTTTTACTAATAAATAATGATTTTACCTTAACACAATGATTTATTTCGCTGTATGTACTTTCTGGATTTTATTTCATTTTCTACCCTATTTTGTTGGGTCAGGTGTAGCAGATCTTCGTTTCTGATGGTGTTTGGCCAGAAAATACGCACAATTCTTCGTAGACATTTGTTAACAAAGACCTGCAATTTGTCTGTAAGGGATTTTGTCACTTTCCAGGTTTCACATCCATAGAGTAGAACAGATATAACATTTGACTGGAATATTCGGATCTTTGTCCTTGTAGTATATTCCCCAGACCTCCAAACAGGGTTAAGCATGCTGAATGCTTGTTGAGCTTTTCGTATCTTCATACGAATATCGTTTTCTGTACCTCCGCTTTCTGTTATGACACTTCCACGATACGTGAAGTTTTCCACATTTTCAATCTGCATGTTGTCAATATTAAATAGCGTGTTGTTCCTTGCGTTTATTCTCATGGATTTGGTTTTACTAATATTGATTTTTAAACCTATTTTATTGGCCTCAGTGGATAGTGTTTCCAATTGGTCGGCTACATCCTGGAACCTTTGTCCTAACAGGTAGATATCGTCGGCGTATTCCAGATCACTTAGGCGTGTGGTTAACGTCCATCGTATCCCTTTTGTGTCGAAGTCTAGTTTGGAGAGAACATAGTCTAGAGCTATGTTAAACAGAAACGGAGAAAGCACACATCCCTGTCTGACTCCAGTAAGTACGTCAAATTCATCACTGTTGATCCCATTGTGTGTAACGCTGCACGTCGCCTCAGTGTACAGTGACTTTATAATCGAAATTATTTTATGTGGAATGTTTCTTAGCTCTAAAATTTTCCATATAGCAGCATGAGATAGGCTGTCAAAGGCACGTTCGAAATCAACAAAAACCATGTATAGAGGTGTGTTCCATTCAACCGATTGTTCCATTATTACCCTCACAGTATTAATGTGATCTATGCAGGAAGACTCTGGTCTAAAACCTGCTTGATTTGCTCGAAATTCAACCTTGTTTGTTAATCTTTTATGTACGATGGTCGTAAAAATTTTATTTATGACGGTGAGCAATGTTATTCCTCTCCAATTTTTGCACAGTGTGAGGTTGCCCTTTTTTTGGAAGCTTAATAATGTTACCTTTTTTCCAGCCCGCTGGAATGCGGTTTGTTTCCCACACCTCTCGGACTATGGGGAGCAAAAGTTCAGCGGTTAGATGCGGGTCAGTTTTGAGTAGTTCGGCAGCAATGTTATCGATTCCCGGGGACCTGTTATTTCTCAGAGATTTGATAGCTGTTATTATCTCCGTTTTGAAAGGGGACTTGCAAGATATATGCACGTCTATATTCTGAGAGTGTTCATCAATTTCATTTGCGTTATCCCTGGGCGTGCCTAGCATCTCCTGAAAGTGCTCTTTCCATCTCTCTACTTGGTCATCCGTTGTAGTAAGTAATTCGCCTGTCTTGGATCTTACAATGTTCGAACAGTTAGGCCCATTTTTTGTTAATCGTCTAGTAATTTGGTACAGCTCTCTAGTCCTGTTGTGTTGTGCAGCTGTTTCTGTTTTTTTTTGCCAGTTCTTCAGCCCACCTTCTTTTGTCTCTTCTTGCATTTCTTTTAACTGCTTTATTTAGTGTTTTATATTCTTGTTGTCGGTTCGTTCTTTCTTCTACAGTTTTGCTTGCAAGATATCTTTTTTTCGTTGTTTTCTTTCCTCGATAAGATTCCAAGTTTCATCTGATATCCATTCCTTTCTATCTTTCTCTTTTTTACCCAGTTTGTCTTCAGCTATTTCTGTCAGAATATTTGCCAAGTCTTCCCAGCTATTTACTTCACGTTCTCTTGTTTTTACTTGAAGCTCCTCCCTAAACATTTGTTTTCCTGGGAGCGTTTTTAATTTGTTTAGATTATATGTGGGTCTGTTGGTGTTTCCTGTGGTTTTGTTTTTTGCCATCTTGATTTTAATGGTAACAGTTAGCATATGGTGGTCACTTGCGATGTCTGCTCCTCTTTTATTTCGTACATCAAGAAGGGATGATCTCCATTTTTTTGATATGGCGATGTGGTCTCTTTGATTTTCTCTTGTATGACCAGGTGCAGTCCATGTTACCTTGTGAATATTTTTATGTGGGAAGATGGTTCCACCAATAACTAAACGATGATTGGAGCAAAAATTTGTAAAGCGCTCTCCATTTTCATTCATCACTCCCAGGCCATGTTTGCCCATTACGGTTTCTAAATTAATATTGTCTTCTCCAACTTTAGCGTTCATATCGTCCATCACTATTAAGATATCGCCTTTGTTTACTTGTTGGGTCGTTTGTTCTAGTTGTTCGTAGAAAATGTCTTTATCTTCGTGGGTAGATGTGTTCATAGGAGCATAGCACTGAATAACTGTTGTCTTACGGTATCTGGTATAAAATCTGGCAGTCATAATTCTGTCATTAATGGGTTTCCATGAAATGAGGTTTTGGCTTGTTTACTGAGTAGAAGACCCACTCCGCTCTCGTGACTTCCATTTTCTTTACCACTATATAATAGAAGTTCTCCTGTTTGGGTATGATCTAGGATGTTGGATAAAAGAGACACTAAATACTGATGCACAAATTAAATCTCGTATAGAGATCGCAATTAATACAATTCTGCCAGATGGAAGAATTTGTAATAGCTAACACACTCTTTAAGCTACCAAAAAGAAGATTGTATACATGGAAATCTCCCGGAGACACAACCAATAGAACAATCCGAAATCAAATTGACTTTGTCCTCATTAGAAAAAGATTTCGTAATACTATACTTCTGCCAAAACTTACCCTGGAGCAGATATCGGTTCAGACCATAACCCCATAGTAGTTACATTACGAATCAAATTAAAGCTGATTAAAAAACCACGCAAAGTAGAATTGATGTTAAAAGATTAAGGAAACCACAAACAAAGGAACAAACTGTAAAAACTCTTACTAAAAAGTAAGATTGCCCAAGAACTGAATAAAAGTAGCTATAACATTGATCAGAAATGGGAAAATATAAAACAAGCAGTAATTAAAACAGCGAGTGAAAACTTAAAACCAAACAAAAGAAAACATAAAGACTGGATGACTGAAGAGATAATATTATTAATGAATGAAAGAAAATCATTCAAAACAAAAATCCAATTAAATATAATGTAACCGATAGATTAATTAAAAAGAAAATAAAAGAAGCTAAAGAGAGAATGTTACATGAGCAGTGCCAAGAACTGGAAGAATTTGAGAAAAAATATGACTTTTTTAACATGCATACAAGAATTAGAGAACTAACAGGAATGAAAAAAACACTTCAAACTAGGCAACTAAGAGATGAAAGTGGTGCACTTATGACAGATATAAACCAGAGAGAGATGGACACAATATATAGCACAGCTTTTTGAAGACAAAGAGAGAACAGAAGCACCAAAAGAATTTAAAGATGATACTGGACCTGACATTATACGAGAAGAAGTCGAATATGCAATGAAACAAGCTAAAAGTGGTAAATCTTCCGGGCCTGATGAAGTTTCTATCGAATTACTCAAAATTGCGGATACTGAATCTATTGACCTTCTTTTGAATTTATTTAACACCATATATATAACAGGTATAATACCTAAAGAATGGCTCCAATCGACGTTTATACTGCTACCCAAAAAAGCCAATGCAAAGGAGTGCAATGAACATCGCACCATAGCCTTAATGAGCCATGTCTTGAAATTGTTTTTAAAAGTGATTCACAATAGAATACATTAGAAATTAGATGAAGGCATAAGTGATATACAAATGGGATTTAGGAAAGCTCTGGGAACACGAAACGCACTGTTTGCAGTAAGTGTTCTTTCGCAGAGATGCCTAGATATGAATCAGGAAGTATAGGCCTGTTTCATTGATTTTGAGAAGGCATTTGACAAAGTGCAGCATAATCCTCTCAAAGAAATTTTGTTAAATAAAAACATAGACAGTAGAGGCATTAGAATTATATGTAACCTCTATTGGAATCAAACAGCAAAAGTGAAAGTTGAAAATGAACTGACTGAGGATAACCAGATTCGCCGAGGGGTGCGCCAAGGGTGTATATTATCACCATTGTTATTTAATTTATATAGTGAAGCCATCTATGAGGGCCTAATAATAAACGGTGAGCCACTTAATAATATAAGATATGCTGACGATACCGTAATTCTAGCGGGAACACTGGAAGAATTGCAACACCTTGCTCAACAACTAAATATACATTGCAACGATTATGGACTAAAAATAAATTTGAAGAAAACCAAGTTCATGGTATTTACAAAAGCACAAAACATCAGAGTTAGACTAGTACTGGATAATACAGAAATTGAGTAAATATCTTCGTACAAATACCTCGGAGCATGGATCACAGAAGATACTGATCAGACAAAAGAAATAAGATGCCGCATTGAAATTGCACGATCCATTTTTAACAAAATGAGGAAGCTTTTCTGTAATCGCAATATCAATATAACGCTCCGGATAAGAATGCTTCTTTGTTATATTTTTCCACCCTTTTGTATGGGGCTGAGGCATGGACACTAAAACAATCCAACATTAAAAACCTGGAAGCATTCGAAATGTGGTGTTATAGACGTATTCTGAAAATATTATGGACAGATCGTAAAACAAACGCACAAGTGCTCGAACAACTAAGAAAACAATGCGAAGTTTTAAATTCCATAAAAATCAGGAAGTTGGAGTACTTGGGGCACATCATGAGAGGTGAAAAATACGAACTATTAAGGAATATAATGCAGGGCAAAATCAAAGGCAGAAGAAGCGTAGGAAGACGTAAAATCTCGTGGCTACGCAATGTCCGTGAATGGTTTGGATGCAGCTCAATTGAACTATTTCGGCGCGTAACCAACAAAATTATAATTGCCAGAATGATTTCCAATCTCCGATAGGAGCGGAACTTTATGAAGAAGAAGAGATCGCAAGAGAAGCATTTATGAAATTTAGATCTATAGTGAGCAGTTCTCAGCTGAACTTACAAGTAAGAATCAAGTTCCTAAAATGTTGTATCTTGTTGTAAGTATTACTATATCGATGTGAATCCTGGATCGTGAAGGTTAATGTGATGAACAAATTAGAAGCCTTTGATATGTGGTCATATCGTAGAATGGTCAAAGTATTACGGGTTCAATGCATTTCAAACGTAGAGGTCTTAAATATAATAGGTCAAGGCGAAGGTAAGTTAACTAAGATGGTAAAAAGAAAAAACTTGAATATTTTAGGCATATAATCAGAGGTGGACGATAATGGATAGTGCAGTTAATACTCAACTGGATTCAAGAAGCATTATACAGTACAACAGAACACAAAACTTCTTCTTCTTCTTGATGTGACTATCCGTAACCAATGTTGGCGAGTCACACATGCTGTGTTGAACCAGATACTGAGATTTTTTAACCAGGCTGTTCTGCTTTTTTCTGGACTTCGCTTTCCAATTTTTTTTCCTTTCAGGATGGCTTGTAGCTGGATTCATTTCGCATAATGTGTCCGAACTATTCCAACTTTCGAGATTTGATAATGGTCAGTACCTCTCGGTTCTTCTTCGTTCGTCTTAGGATTTCGTCATTTGTGACTCGGTTTATTAATACTATATACTCACCACATCAATTAAATACCATAAAGAAGGACAAATAATACGCAGCATTCTTACTTTTATACCACGAGTGAGGATATGGTTCTTAAAGAAGCTCACTATCCCGTTGAAGGTGGATCTAGTTTCTGCGATCCGCGCTCCTGGTTGTTGGTCGAACACAGTACTTAATAAGGTGAAAGTACACAGATTGATCAGAACTACCACAAAATATATACAGAGTGGGCCAAATAAAAATATCCACCCCGATATTTGGCAGTATTTTTTAGATTTTAAGAAAATAAAAAACAGGTCAATTTTTGATCTAAGGGGGGCATATTTTTACGGTACAAACATCTGTCATTTGTCAACTCCCTCCCTTCCACTTCCCCCACCCCTTATTTTTAAATAGGGAATAGAGGTCGTGTGCTAGCTCATTTGAAAGGTTATTCAATTCTCTATTCAGTAATATAAACATCGACTTAAAAATGTATATAGGGTGTCCAAGAAAAATTATTTTGAATTAAATTAATTGACACAAAAAAAAAAGAATATATGTAATTTATTTAACTCAGAACACATTCTACTGCTTACAGAAAACAGAAATTTTTTTTTGATAAACAGACACTGCTTTTCGCTTAATTTCAATGTTCAAGCTTCCACCCATCTGCCTCTTGGTAGATTGAATATTGAATTTAAGCAACAAACAGTCATTATTTATCAAATAAACATTTTTTTCTGTTTTCTATCAGCAGTAGAATGTATGTAGAATATATTGTATATATATGTGAGTTAAATAAATTACATACATTCTTCTTTTTGTGTCAATTAATTTAATTTAAAATAATCTTTCTTGGACACCCTGTATAAATTTTTATGTCACTGTTGATATTACTAAATAGAGAACTGAATACCCTTTCAAATAAGCTAGCACACGACCCCTATTCCCTATTTAAAAATAAAAGGGGTGGGGGAAGTAGAAGGGGGAGTTGACAAATGACAGATGTTTGTACCGTAAAAATGTGTCCCCCTTAGATCAAAAATTGACCTGTTTTTTTATTTTCTTAAAATCTAATAAATACTGCCAAATATCGGGGTGAATAGTTTTATGTGGCCCACTCTGTATGTATAACAAAGTGAAAACATGATACAAGCAGATCGCAAAAAATCAAACAAACGAGTATTTGAACAAACTAGTATTAAGAGGGTAGGCGCAAAATCTTGGTCGATTATATTTAAATGCATTAATTCTTTTTGAATCCTGAAAAAACTAATAAGTATTTCTGAAAAATTTAAAGACTGAAAGATTACATTATTGCCGAGGGTCGAAATTCCCTGAAAACTTCTATTTTATTTTAATAAGTTACAGGGGTGAAAAAGAAAGAGAAAATTGAGTGTGATTTTTAATTTCAAATATTTCATTCAAAAGAAACTTTTTGTTTATTTTAAAGGAACTTTCGGCCCTTTGTAATAACGTAGTCTTTCATTCTGCGTTTAAGTTTTTCAAAAATATTCATTAGTTTTCTCAGGATTCGAAAAAATTAATGCATTTAAGTAACGTTAGACCAAGATTTTGCGCCTACCCCCTTAAGGAAACTACTATTATTACATCAAACTATTTAAATAACAAATCCTAAATTGAAGAACGAAATTAATAATATGACAAACTGGAATATGATGCAAGAAAAAAAAAATAAAACAACTTAATAAACAATTTTAATGTCAGTGTTACTAAGGACACAGATGATGATACATTAATTAAATCATTGCCCATTTAATTTAAACAAGTAAATAAAAGTTATGATTTCATAATTCCCAAAATGAATGGCTGACTCGTGCGCCTAGTTCATTCATAAAATTTAGAAGATTCGACAGATTGCACTCATGATTCACATCCGCTAAATGTGTAACAATTAGGCGACAATTAAAAGATGTCAAATGTCAATGTCATCGTAAGCTGGTGTTTTATTAAGTTTACTATTTATGAATGAATGGATAGAAATATACGAGTACGAGGTTTGTTCAAATTGAAACTAAGTATCTGGCTTATAAAAGCTATATTTGTTAAAATCCCTATACAGGGCTACATCACAGAACAAACAGAATTAATAGTTTTCAATCGGTTGACCGATCATCATCAGTGTTTTCTTGAATCTAACATGCTAACCACCAAAGTAAAAAATATTTGGGTAAAAACCCTTTATAATTAATCCGTCATAGGAACATATAAAAATGATGTGTATTTAAACATGGATGTTTAAAATATCCAATGTTTTTTTGTAATAAATGGTATACAGCCAACTACAGGAAATTTTTTCCTCGTGGATTTTTTTATCTGGCTTATCTTCGCTATGCTTACAAAAACAAACAAAAAAAAATGTGAAAAAATAATGCATTTTCTTTGTAACTCGATCATGTCCTCATATAATATATATTTAAATAAAATAGGTCTCTTCTTCTTCTTCTTCTTTTTGTGTAGACATGACTCTGTCTGTTTTTCAATGTGCCTCCAGTAAGTTGTCACTCCATCGTTTTCTTGGTCTTCATATCCTACTTCCTTGAGTAACCGTCTCTCTCCGTCCTTACCAGGGGCGGCTCGTCGGGGTAGGTAAGGTAGGCGCCGCCTACCCTCTTCAAATGTAGTAGAATAATATAAATTATTAATATAAATTACTTATTTCAAAATTGTAATTTATAAATTTTGACACAATATCTACAATAAAATAGCAAAAATTATCCAAATTATTTTTAAAAATATCCAAAAAATTTTCTCCGTAGTTATAATTATTGTACGCTCCTTGTAGTATCAGTAGTACTGTATAGATTCTATATTCTCCTTGGTCAGGCACTCGGGAACGTAGCCTGAAATAGAACGACGCCAACACCGAATTGACGTGCGATCTCTCTCTGTTTACGCGAGCAGGCCTGCTGCAGGTCTGCTCGTAGCGACCGTATTCTACGATTTTGAACGGGCGGATAGGCACAGAGTCTTATAGCCGGACCTACAAAATTTTATCAGTTACTTCTCTTGTGTCTTGTGAAACTGTTTTAAAATAATTGTTTTTTGATTTTGGCTGTTATTAGTAGGTTAAGTATTGACTAAAACTAGGTAGGACAATTTAAATTTGTTTATGAAAACTGAATAATGTGTTATTAGATTATATAGATAATTAAAAATTTAAAGCGAGGTTAATTGTTAACTTATCAATTTATTCGAATAGTAAATTATTATTTGATACATAAATAAAATAAGTGATATTTGACGTTGTTGAAACGTAGGTGTGTTAGTTTTATTGGTGGAAAAACTTTAGTCATCGAATATGAATATTTTAAACGATGTAATATGCAGTTTGATCGAGACGCCTTTTTCAAGGCGCCAAAATCAAGAAAGATTAGTAATTATTTCAATGGGCTGGCCTTTACAAAATTTAACAATTTTATCCACAGATAAGACAAAAGACAATCAACCATTTTCGAGATCGTTTAAAACAATATGGTATGAAAATCATAAATGGCTAAGCGGAAGTTATTTTAAAAATTCACTTTTCTGTTGGCCTTGTCTGTTGCTCTCAAATTTGAAGCAAAATGTTTGGGTGAGTCAGGGATATTCAGATTTGAAAAATTTATCAGCTAGTGTAAAAAAACATGAATCTTCGAAAGAACATTTAAACAATTGCTTAGATTTAAAACGGTTAGAAAAAAATAAACAAACTACTGACAGTGCTTTCGCTGGACATCTTTCTCTATCTAATAAGATATATAATGAAGAAGTTGAAGAAATTGATGTTACAATTCTTTTAGCAAAACAAGAACTTACATTTCGCGGTCGTGATGAGAGCCATAATTCTTCAAGCATGGGTAATTTTAAAGAAATTTTTAATTTAGTAGTTAAACGCGATCAGGAAATCCAGGATCATGTTAAAAAATAGAAGGGGTGTTCACGGGTTTGTCAAAAACAATACAAAATGATTTAATAGATTGTCTTGCCGATTACGTAAAAAATGAAATTTCAACAGAAATTAATGAAAGTCAATTTTTTTCTATACTAGCTGACGATACTACTGATATAACCGAAAAATCACAGTGTACTTTAACAATCCGTTTTGTTAACAAAGTTGGTCAGGTAACAGAAAGATTTTTAGGGTTTTTTGATGTTAGCGATAATAGATCTGCAGACGCTCTATATAGTTTAATTTCAAACGTGCTTGAGCCATATGATTACAAAAATAAATTAATTGCTCAATTTTACGATGGTGCAGGTGTAATGGCTGGCTCTTTAAACGGATTACAATCAAAAATTAAAGTAAATGCTCCAAAAGCAATTTTTACACATTGTTGCGCTCATAGATTACATTTAGTATTGCAAGACGGCTCAAAATGTATTACAAACTGTAAGATGTTTTTTGTCGCCTACCCGAAGTATATGTGTAGCCTACACGCATACTGAGGTCACGAGCCGCCACTGGTCCTTACTACTCTATTTGTTGTTATTCGGCTTATGTGGTTCCATTCTACTCTTCTGTTTTTTACCAGAGTTATTAATGTTGTCCACTTTGCTTCTCTGTCGTTTATCTACCCTTTAACTCTATCCCCTAGTGTCTTACCATCGATTTTTCGAAGGGTTTTCATCTCTGCTCTTTCTAGTATTATTTTTGTCCTTTCTGTATCAGGGCGTGTTTCTGCTTTCTGCTGCCTATGTCATTATTGGTCTGATGACTGTTTTATAAATTCTGCCTTTCACTTCTCTTCCGACATTTTTATTGATATGATATATATTATATTATAATCTATTCTTTTATATAGATATATGATCTTCCCGACCTAAAACCTTGTTGTTCTTCTGCTAATGTTATAATTTTATTCAGTTTATTTGTTGTTACTTTGGTCGTTAATTTTACAGTTGTGTTTAATAAATTAATTCCTCTGTAATTTTTCGGGTCCGATTTTTCTCCCTTTTTACAAAGAGGTATTAGGATGCTTGATCTCCATTCTTGTGGTATTCTGTTATGTTCTATTATATTTTGTATTAGTTTTAACAGTTGTTTGGTCAGATCTTGTCCTCTGTACTTTAGGAGCGCATTCTGTTCTTTCCTGGTGATTTTCTATTTTTTAATTTCCTTAATGCTTCTTCCTTTATCTCTGCTTGTTCAATTTTTATTTATTTCTTCGTTTGTTGTCACTTCAGGTGTTGGTGGTTCATTATCGTCACCTTAAGCAAATAGTGATCGAAAATAGGCTGCCCAAGTTTTCTTCTGAATGTGTCTCGTTTGTATTAGTTGGTTCATCTCTTTTATTCGTCCTCTGATCATTTTCCATATTTCCTTTTGTGTTCCGTAGAATTTGGGTAAACTAGGTACTAAAAGATATTTCTGTTACATTATTAATATGTTTAAATAACATAAAATGTAATTTTGTTGTGAAGCCATGATTCACTTTAAAATAAGTTGATTTGACGTTTCAAATTTCATTTCAGAAATCGTTCTCAAAATAAAAAACGTTAATAATGCATTACAACAACGAAAATATTACAATGGAAAAGCCGATTGGAAGACGAAAAAAGCAAAACCTAGAACGAGATGGTTGGATGACTTGGAAGACGACCTGAAGATTATGTACGTAAGACAATGGAGGAGAAGGGCACAAGAGGGGTCTGAATGAAAGGACACAGCCACACAGGGGCTGGGCCTTTGCCAGACAGGCAAATACCTATCCACGATAATGTTGCCAAAAGAAGAAGAAGAAGAATGATGCGTTAAGATCTTCTTCTTCTCAGGGTGCCTATCCGTTCCAAACGTTGGCGATCATTCTGCCTATGATGACTTTGTTGGTAGCTATACGGAATAGTTGTGTTGAAGTCTTTCTATACCATGGCTCTCAGGTTAGCAAGCCAGGATATTTTTCTTCGTTCTGGTGCCCTTTTTACTTCAATTTTTTCCTGTAAAATGCATTGGAGTATCTCGTATATGCTTTGATTTTTCATTATATGTTCCAAGTACTGCAGCTTACGGCCCTTCACGATGGTGACTAAATCTGCGGTTTATCCTCCATAGTACTTCTTCATTGGTGACTTTGTCTGTCAAAGTTATCTTCAGAATCCTTTTGTACAACCATAGCTCAAAAGTCTAAAGTTTCGATAGAGTTTCTGCCTTCAAAGTCCACGTTTCTACTCCGTATAGAAGTAGAGAAGTACTGAGTACACGTAACATTAAAGGAGCCTTATTTTTGTTTTTAGGGTGAGGTCATGGCTCCTGAACACAGAGCTGATAATCAAGAATGCACTTTTTGCCTTTCCGATGTGACATCTAATCTTTTGAGTATTGTCCCACGACTCATTGATTATAGTTTCCAAATAGTTGTATTGTGAGACACGTTCAATTCTCATTTGGTTCACATACAGATTTGCTCTAGTTATGTTTTGCTTGCTGATGATCATTAGCTTGATTTTGCTGGTGTTTATATCTAGTCCATATGTTCTACTTGTTTCCGTTATTTTATTCATTAAGTTTTCCAGCCCTTCTATGGTATTGGAAAACACTATTGTATCATCTGCATGCTGCAGGTTACTGAGCTTGACTCCATTATTGAGATGACTTTATCAACAATATCTTTTAGAGCCTCTTCAAAAATGTGCTCTGAGTACAGATTGAATGTCAGCGGTGAAATTATGCATCCCTGTCTCACTCACCTTAAGATTTTGACCTGATTTGTATATTCTCCATCTATTCCATCAATTCCATCATTCAGCACTTCCATTATTTGTTCATGCAGGACTCTATCTAAAGCCTTCTTATAGTCAATCAGGCATGCAAAAATATCACAGCTGACATCTCTATATTTCTGAAACAACACTTGCACGCTAAATAAAACCTCCCTCGTACCAACGGCATCCACAAATCCAAACTGATTGGGCGCAATTTGTTCTTCGCATTTTCGGTAAATTCTATTGTGGATGACAAGCTATTTTAAAAACTGCTTGAGCAGATGGCTCATTAGGCTTATGGTCCTATAATCTTCACAAACTTTTGCTCCTGGTTTTTGGGTAACCGTACGAACTCATATTTGAGCCACTATGCTTGTATTTTTCCTACCTTGTATATATGTCATTAAATATTTCAGCTATTATTTTTATTTGTTCTGGATCTAATAGCTTCTAATAGCAGTTCTGCAGGAATTTCATCAAGTCCCGGTGCCTTTCCATCCTTCATTTGTCTGATAGCTGCCGTTACTTCTTCTGGTAGGATTTCGGGACCTGAATTCTCTTCAATGATGGGTTCTTGTTCTGTTCTAAGGTCGTGAAAAAGTTTCCCTAAGTATTCCTCCCATACTTTCTTTTTATCTTCTTTGGTTATGGCTAGATTACCTTCATCATCTGTTATTTTTCCGCTGTTGCGTTTTTGGAACTTCCTAGTTATTTCCTTCACCTTCCGGTGGACATTGAAGTTATCATATCGAATCTGATACTCCTCCATTTCTTGAAATTGTTCTGTTTTTTGTTTTTCTTTGGCTTATCTTATCTTTCTTCTAACGATGGTATGTATTCTCTTATATTCTTTGAGATTTTCTTTGTTTTTTTCTCTGATCCATAAGTTCAAATATTTCATCGGTTATCCAGATTTCTGTTTCTCTGTAAGTATCTTTCTTCTGGTGTTGTTCTTTTATTTCTCTCACTGTTTCTTATATGATAGTTAGACTTTCATTTATAGTTCCTGCATTTCTGCATTTTAGCACCTTTGTATTGAGGTTTCCACTCACCTTCAGTTGAACATTGGGATCTCTCAGTTTTCTGACATCACACCTCTTTATCGACTTAGTTGTAACCCTCTTCATTCTGACTTTGAAATTACCTACAACTGGTACATGATCAGTATCTCTTATTTACTAGTATATTATGTAATCAATCTGATCTCTCACAATCCTTCCCACAGAATCCTGTGGAGATTTCCAGGTGTACAATTTTCTTGGGTGTAACTTAAACCAGGTGTTCGTTATTACTAGTGCGTTAAGATGACATAAGCAAATAGCTTCAGAACAACACAAAATGTGTTTTTTGACTCTGTTTCCACACAATAAATTCATGATTGAGGCTTGAATACGTTAATATTCTGATTGATTTCATTCAATGTTTCAAGCTCTTTTTGAATTAAACCATGTTGGAAAATTTGAGATAACAAATTTAGCATAACAGCATTTATTACAATGCTTATTTACATGTTATGTTGTATTGTATCCGAAGTTTGTCAGGGTCGTCATATATGATTTTTTTAAATCTTTGTATAGGTACCTCTAAAACTGGGACACCGGGACACGAATTTACATTTTTTCCGTTTTGAACATTTTTGAACTGTATGGGCTGTTGTAATCTTCTGCCATAAAAACTGTGCATTTCCAAATCGAGAATAGTATAGTAAGTATATAAGATAGATATGTAGGTATCTCTTACTACGTGATCTTGTTCGTATTGTTCAATTTTATTTAATTTGATCATATATAGTATATATATCTTATTTAGTTTGATTATGAAAAGTAGTATTACTCGTCAAATCTAGTAATACATTTCGAAATCTTGGCCATCGACGTAGAGAGCAGACAGCGAAAGTATTCGGAGAGACAGAGTGGGAACTCGCAGATTTCCGTGGTAATGGTACAATCTTCCTCAAAAGTTGAATTTGTTTTAATTTATTATAACGTCTCAATTCGGTATCACTATGAAGGTCATTCATTTAATGGGCTTTTTAAATACCAAGCTAAGAAAAATTTGGTACATTTTGCTACATTTCTTTGTAGTACCTATACAAATAGGCGGAGAATACTGCAAATCCCTAATGAGGAGGTACTCAGCAGAATGAAGAAGAACCAAGAGGTACTGATCATCAAATCTCGAAAGTTATAATGCCTACTTCTAACATATTATGAGAAATGAATCCACATGCTCTCTTAAGAGCCATCCTACAAGGAAAATATTTGGAAAGCAAAGGTCCAGAAATAAGAAGAACATTCTGGTTAAAGAATCTCAGAACCTGGTTCAACACAACATATGTGCAGCTTTTCCGCTCTGTTGCAGATAAAGATTCTTATGATGATCGCTAGCATTCGTCACGGATAGGCACATCAATAAGACGAAGAAGATACAAATAGTATTGAGCCAAATATTTTGTTGACATTTGAGACTTGTTTGATACAGAGGCAGCCTTAACACCAAATGACCACTATTACCCAGTATTTTGCCAATTTCACACACATTAAATTTGGGTTTGTGGCTTTGTTTAATGCTGCAAAGATTGACTTTTAACATATCTTCACGCCACTGTCACAGTTGTTCAAGAAAACTCTGTCGCACACTGTACCAACCCAAGTTTACAGATCGAGTTATTTACTTTTACTAATATATTTCATGGCAATTTCAAGATTTTGAAAAGTCGTTCCGAGATTTGACGATTAATAGGAGATATTGTATCGTATCACATGTGGGTTACGCGATCTTTTCCTTTAATATTAGTTGGAAAAGTTTATATTTTGGTGGTATGCACATGTTGTAGAGTGGAAAAAAAAGTCCTAGGGTGGTAACCGCTAGAACGACGAAAAAGCGGAAGACCCAGATTAACGTTGCAACATGGAGTAAATATGTGTATAAGCGAAAAAAAGATTAACAACGAACGATTGCGAAGATAGAGAGATGGCGTTTAGTTTTGACGACCAATCTAGTTATCTTTTTTTTTATTCATGATTTTATTATACGGCAATAAATGTCTCTCGTATGAGACTAACTCCCTTTTTTTATACAGTGCGTCCATAAAGTAACGCATAAATTCATTATTTCGTAAACCGGTAACGTTAAGGAAAAATCCCGAAACTGGTCAATTTTTATTTTTAAATTACGATTTTTTGGCATATATATCATACTAGTAACGTCATCCATCTGGGCGTGATGACCTAATCGATAATTTTTTTTAAATGAGAAGAGGACTTTATGTGATAGCTTATTTAGAAGGGTATTTAATTCTCTATTAACAGAATTATTTATACAGGGTGTCCAAAAAAATATTTTTTGAAATAAATTAATTGACACAAAAAGATGAATGTTTGCAATTTGTTTTATTGTTAATACATTTTACTGCTGTCAGAAAACAGAAAAATGTTTTATTTGAAAAATAAACATATATTTTCGCTTAAGGCTATGGGTACATAATTCGCAAATATTTTACGTGTATCCCTACTTTTTCTGTCTTTACACGGCAAATTACGTGTAGTAAAATTCACACTGGTGTGGATATGTAAACATTACTAGAATGTCATTCTACTTGAAAATGTCATAATTAATTTAAAGAGATGGCTTTTGAATGTTCTTGGATAACTGTTATTTTTATAATTGCAAATTATTAATTCAGTTAATAAATGTGATAATTTTTTCACTAACTATGTTTTCAGTGATTGTAATAATTTATTTGTACAACAAAAACTAATAATCAATCGAGAAAAGAGGAAAAGTGTTAAAGTGATTTTTTAATAATATGTTGTTATTTTGGAACGCTTACAATTTTGAACATCTCTAACAACAAAATACTTGGATCACAGGATATATCTGATGTATTCTCTGCTTGGATCTTCCATAAATAATACACAATAAATAACTTTTTATTAAGTTCACGTCTTAAATCAATTATTTATCAAATACACTATATATCAATAATATTTAATCAATTTCTCAAAATATTCCCGATGCAATGTCAAATATTTAAAATTGTCACTGATTGTCAGTGTCTGACTGACAATATATGCTGACAATATTATATTCGGTTGAGTGCGTTGTAAGACAAAGACAGATTTGGAAAATATTACCACGGCATTGTGTTCATTTTTTTCAAATCCTGAAAAAACCAATAAATATTTTTGAAAAATTTAAATGCAGAATGAAAGAATAAATTATTACCGAGGGCCGAAAGTCCCTTAGAATAAATAAAAAGTTTATTTTGAATGAGATATTTGAAATTAAAAATCACACTAAATTTTCTCTTAGTTTTTTCACCCCTGTAACTTATTAAAATAAACATTATAGAAGTTCTCAGGGACTTTTGGCCCTCGCTAATAACGTAATCTTTCATTCTGCGTTTAAATTTTTCAAAAATACTTATTAGTTTTCTCAGGATTCGAAAAAAATGAATCCCCATTTGAATAGCATTGCAGCCGAAAATACGTACCGATCCTCTTAAACGAAATGTTCAAACTGTCAGGAGGCAAGTGGGTGACAGTCTAACATTGAATTTAAGCGAAAAACAATATTTATTTGTCAAATAAACATTTTTTTTTCTGTTTTCTGACAACAGAAAAACGTATTTTGAATTAAATAAATTATATAAATTCTTCTTTTTGTCTCAATTAATTTAATTTAAAAATTTTTTTATGTTTATATTAGTGAATAGATAGTTGAATGCTTTTTCAAATGAACTATCACATGACCCCTATTCTCATTGAAAAAATCATCGATTACGTTATCACGCCCAGATGGATGACGTCACTAGTATGATATATATGCCAAAAAATCATAATTTAAAAATAAAAATCGACATGTTTTGGGACTTTTTCTTAGGTCGGTTTCCGAACGGTAATATTGTTCTGAAGCTATTTCCTTGTGGCATTTTTATAATCAACTATTTTCCATGGGAAATAAGCCACAGTTTTACCAAAAAAATAATTTTATTAACGTTTCGAAGCCCAAATGGGGTTTCGTTGTCAAAATACAAAGTACTACTAAAATAAACCAAAATGTTGTTGTTAATAAAAAAATTCTTCTAATAATTTATTTAATCTGACTCATTTATATTGGCAATTCAGACGAATATTATACATTTTAAAGTAGAAGACTTTAAAATGATATCGCCAATATTTATGAGTTGCGTTCCTGGGACGACTTTACTAAAAGATAGTTCATTCGATTACGTGAAATCAATCAAACAATCAATTTTTGTTTATTTTAGTAGTATTTTGTATTTTGACAACGAAACCCGATTTGGGCTTCGAAACGTTAATAAAATCAACGTAGAATGAAGTAAACACTTCTGTTGTATGTAGGTATATAATTTATTAAAAAATTCTTAAAATTTATCCACAAGGGAGTGGAAGTACAACAAAACGTTTTCGGTCAAACTGACCATCCTCAGTGTAAACCTGGAAATAAGTGAACCACTTAGATTGAAATGCAATAGGGTGAAATTTTGACAGTTAAAAAAAGAAAATGTGGTTACTTACGTCCAGTGTACAAGTAATTGAAACTAGCCACTTAAATAGGTGTAAGTTTCAATTACTTGTACACTGGACGTAAGTAACCACATTTTCTTTTTTTTAACTGTCAAAATTTCACCCTTTTGCATTTCAATCTAAGTGGTTCACTTATTTCCAGGTTTACACTGAGGATGGTCAGTTTGACCGAAAACGTTTTGTTGTACTTCCACTCCCTTGTGGATAAATTTTAAGAATTTTTTAATAAATTATATACCTACATACAACAGAAGTGTATACAGCCAACTACAGGGTTTACCCTTTTAAAGTTTTAATAAAATCATTTTTTTGGTAAAATTGTTGCTTATTTCCCATTGAAAATAGTTGATTACGAACGGTAAGTCCCGGTTTACGAAATACAGTCGAACCCGCTTATTGGAATAGCCTTTTTGCCGAGCAAAAGTATTCCTATAACCGGGATATTGTAATAACCGTTCACTGAGGGCCAGTAGAAACATTTCGGGTAGTCAAATTTGTATTCCTTAAACCAGGACATTCCTTTAACCGGTAATCTAATAAGCGGGTTCGACTGTAATGAATTTATGTGTTTCTTTATGGATGCACTGTATATAGTTTTTAACAGTTTGGTGTAATATCAGACGTAAGATCAAATAAATGATCCTGGTATATATGTGTACTTTAAAGAGCAGATGCTTAAATTAGTATCAGACGGTCGTTATCTTATTAAAGAGTTAAAGTTCAAACGTATGTACGGGTTCATTCATGAAGTTGTTTATATAGGAAGTAAGGCTTGGCTAGTTAGAATCATATTGTTTTTCTTAAAAATGGTTAAGTTGTGTAATCTAAGTATATCCTGATTAAGGTTGAAATATTTCCAAAAATGATATACTAAAAACGACACTTATACTAAATTAAAATGGCTAGACACTAGAAAACAGCCTTTTTAAGATTTTAAATGTGTTTACTGTTTATCTACTTCTTGGTTAGGTACCATTTTAATGACTTTAACCTTACCTGCTACTGTTATAATCAGTTGTTGTCTTAATGTAAACTAAACCAGTCCTTTCCATCCATCCAATGGCACTACAGCTCAAACCTGGCCTTGTCCTCATGCAGTTGGTTCGCTATGTTGCTCGTATATTTCTTTAATATACCTAATTTGCCAGTTGTTATTTTCCCTTATTGGTCCCAGTATCCTACGTAATACCTATTTTTCTTTCAAACACGTCTAATAGTGTAGGAAACAAAGATTGAACCTTGCAAAATGGACACAAGTCCGGTTTTATTTTTTTTCTGGTATATCAAGGGGTGCTCATTACAAGACTAACTTTTTCTGAAAAAATTTCGCCCCGGAACCCCCCTTTTCACCCCTTTAAAGGGGGTAATTTATGGTTTTTGCAGAACGTAGCCCTTCCTGTAACTTTTACAAAAAATTTCTTTTATAGAAATATGAAGAGGACTATATTTTCTACGATTTATTTCCAACACCATCTCTCTATCATTCACCGTTTAGCGGGGGTGGCGCCCTAAAGTTGACAAGTTTTTAAAAAAGATGTTTTTAAACAAAATATATTTTTCCCTAACTGTAACGGAAATTAAGAATAAATCCTGCGGCAATTATTCACAAATAATTGACTGATTTTTTGGTATAGGTTTTACTTAAGGGTAATTGCCCTTTTTTTAATTACAGGGTGTTACATTTTAAAAAACCTCTTTTTATACCACCTGAACCGTTTATGCTAGAGTAAAAAGACTTTCAGAGATTACCCATGTACTGGTGCTATTTACAAATTTGTATAATGCACCCCCATTTTTTCCCCGGAACTACCCAAAAAAAAAGAAGAATTAATAAATAAATTGATTTTCTTGGAATCCTTCACACACAATGCCCTTTATTAATATGCTTCATACATAATTTTGTGAACGTTATTATTACCCATGCATGGACACCAAAAGCAATTTCCTAGTGCAACCCCTGAAGCAAAAAAAAAATAAATAAAATGGGGGGTTGAAATTTTTTTTTTGTTTTTTGCTTTTTGATCCATATGGGCATAGGCTTCATCAATAGTGCTTTTCAAAAATATATATGGTTATTGCAACATCTCTGCGAAAACCACCCCTATCCTTGAAAATATACTGCAGAAACTACCCCTATCCTTTGGCTAGCATGTTTTTACGATTTTCTCATTACCTATGTATTCTTTTTAAACAAAACTTATACAAGGTTAAAGACCACTATTTACTCTAAAAATTATGTCCTATTCATTTTTTCGTATAAGCAACCGTTACGGCACAGTGGCGCCGTAAACCTCATATATGCTTTGGCGGGCTCCAGTTTTTGTTTTTTTTTCGTCATCTGTTCGTTTTATTGATAAAGTACTTATGCAAAATAAAACAACACAGTGTAACCTACAAATTATGACTTATGCACATTTTACATTCTTTGCTCCCCAAAGCCAGTGGTGGCTCAAAATAAATTTTTGCATATTTTCGCCACCTACATGCATTTTATTGCATTAATGCTACCTAAACAGCACAATATTTACCCTTAGGTGGTCGCTACGCAGTGGCGGATCCAGGGAGGGGTGATGGGGGTGATCACCTCCCCCCCCCTCTCAAACCAAGTGATATTATATTCAAAGATTATAAAAATATTCATTTATTTTTATAGAAATTTAACCAATTGGCACCCCCCTCTTAACGATGCTGGATCCGCCACTGTCGCTAAAGCATAAAAAGTCATTCTTATAAAAATAATATTAATATAAGTATTTCTATAAAAATAAATGAATATTTTTATAATCTTCAAATATAATATCACTTGGTTTGAGAGGGGTGGGGGTGATCGCCCCCATCACCCCTCCCTGGATCCGCTACTGCTTAGCGACCACTTAGGGGTGAATATTGTGCTATTAAGGTAGCATTAACGCAATAAAATGCGTGTAGGTGGCGAAAATATGAAAAAATTTATTTTGGGCCACCACTGTAGCTTTGGGGAGCAAAGAATGTAAAATGTGCATAGGTCATGATTTGTAGGTTACACTGTGTTGTTTTATTTTACATAAGTACTTTATCAATAAAACAAACAGATGACGAAAAAATAAACAAAAACTGGAGCCCGTCAAAGTATATATGAGGTTTACGGCGCCACTGTGCCGTAACGGTTGCTTAAACGAAAAAAATGAATAGGACCTAATTTTTAGAGTAAATAGTGGTCTTTAACCTTATATAAGTTTTGTTTAAAAAAAATGAATAGGTAATGAGAAAATCGTAAAAACATGTTGGATAAGGTATAGGGGTAGTTTCTGCAGTATATTTTCAAGGATAGGGGTGGTTTGCGCAGGGATGTTGCAATAACCATGTATATTTTTGAAAAGCACTATTGATGAAGCATATGCCCATATAGATCAAAAAGCAAAAAACAAAAAAAAAATTTCAACCCCCCATTTTATTTATTGTTTTTGGCTACAGGGGTTGCACTAGGAAATCGCTTTTAGTGTCCATGCATGGGTAATAATAACTTGCACAAAATGATATATGAAGCATATTAATGAAGTGCATTGTGTGTGAAGGATTCCAAGAAAATCACTTTATTTATTAATTCTTCTTTTTTTTTGGGTGGTTCCGCAGAAAAAATGGGGGTACATTATACAAATTTGTAAATAACACCAGTACATGGGTAATCGCTGAAAGCCTTTTTACTCTAGCATAAACGGTTCAGATGGTATAAAAAGGGGTTTTTTAAAATGTAACACCCTTTAATTAAAAAAAGGGCAATTACCCTTAAGTGAAACCTATACCAAAAAATCAATCATCTATTTGTGAATAATCTCCGCAGCATTTCTTTTTAATTTCCGTTACAGTTAGGGAAAAATATATTTTTTTTAAAAACATCTTTTTTAAAAACTTGTCAACTTTGGGGCGCCACCCTTGCTAAACGGTGGATGATAGAGAGATGCTGTCGGAAATAAATCATAGAAAATATAGTCCTCTTCATATTGCTATAAAAGAAATTTTTTGTAAAAGGCACAGGAAGGGCTACGTTCTGCAAAAACCATAAATTACCCCCTTTAAAGGGGTGAAAAGGGGGGTTCCGGGGCGAAATTTTTTCAGAAAAAGTTAGTCTTGTAATGAGCACCCCTTGATATACCAGAAAAAAAATAAAACCGGACTTGTGTCCATTTTGCAAGGTTCAACCTCTGTTTCCTACACTATAATGCATTGGTAGATTTCTGTGTTCTGTGTCACTGTTTCACAACCATAACTTACTATGGGCCTGATTATTGTTTTATTATTTATTATTACCTAAACTCTAAAGCAGTCCTTTACACAGTTATAATATTCTTGTTCATCCTAAAAGGCATAAAGTCACATTAGTCAAAATATATGTTTTTTTGTAACATAAAAACAACTATACACCAACAGCGGTGACATTAGCGAATACAGTTAATGATGCTTTGAATAAAATTAGGAAAATATGTTTTGCATCTCTTTAAAAATTAGGAAAATATGTTTAATCTCTTTTAATTAAGAAAATGCCTTCTCTGAATCGTGTATCTGATATTTATGAATTCAAATAAGTTTTTTATCCGTATTTTGCTGATACCATGGAACTAATGTTTCAGCAAAATATGCCAACTTAAGTATACTCTATTTAAATCACAAGTTGTGTTCAAATCAGAAACACAGAAAAACTGTAAGATCAAATCGGGAAAAATGTCATGGAAGAAAGGAAATTTATGGAAAGAGACAGACAAGAGTGGAAAGTTTCGATACAAGAGGAAAGGATTCAATCCAATGTTGTAACAGATATGACACATTGAAAAGATAGAAACATCTAAACCCTATATGGAAGTATGCTGAATCTCTCGGTTCTGATTTTTTTCTGAAAATATTATAATATTTCTAAATGGAAAATTCAAATATAGTGCCACATCACTGAAGCTACAACAAAAATGTGGCGTACGTAGTATTTACTTAACAAATAACCAGCTTTATTGGGCATAAGGGTGTAAGTTAAAGAGATTAAAATTTGAATAGCGATGCCATCAAATTTTGAATACAGTAAAAGGCCTTTATGGAGTTGTCCAAATTCCGTCACACAACAAAATAAACAGATTAAATGTAGGCCATATGTATTCATAATCAGGGGTGGACTTATGAGTTGAGATCTGAAGTTACGAGATGAGAAGAGTTACAAACTTACGTGATGAAACGAATATATGAAAAAACTTTTCTTCGGCGGTTAGGTATAGGTAAACCATGTGTCCCACTACTCTTAGACAAAAAAATAGATGAAAAAGATCCAGAAATATCTACAGAAGAAGTTATTATAGAAGTTTATTCATGCAAAAAAATGTAAAAGCTATCGGTCGCAACAAAAGTAACTTAAATATTTATATTAAATAAATCACAGAAAACGACAGCAAAACTTTCGACCTGTTCAATAAGATATCTGAACTCACTAAAATACCTGTAACAAATCTGTTCAATAAGATATCTGACTCACTAAAATAACAGTAAGGGCAAGTTCACATGGCAGGCGCTTAACGTGCGTTTTGGTAACGCGCGTTTGGAACGACATACATTTTATTCAGGCCGTTCACATGTTAAACGCGCGTTAAGCGCCTGTCATGTGAACTTGCTCTTAGTCTGATTAAACAACGTTCGTAACACTACGGAAAAAGACCTCCAGTCCTCGCAATGCGATGACTAACGAATAATGGGCCTTTTGTATCATGCTCTTAAAACTTTTCTCAGAATATTCCAATCTACATACCTAACTTCATTCGAACATAAAACTCTAAAAAAATGATCGATTGGCATATAACGGATGTTGTATTGTTGAAAGGCCGATCTATCTATGTAATCAGCCCTAAACATCCATCCTTGGATATAAGTCTCCTCTTCCTTCTTCCATGCCTCTCTATCTTGGGCAATTTGCATCCATTTTGACCCAATGTGCTTTTTCAGGTCATCTGACCATCGCATTTGTGGCCTTCATCTTTTTCGTTTGTGGTTCCACGGTCTCCAATGTATAATCGTCTTAGTCCAACTTTCATCCTTCTGCCGTAGGATGTGTCCGGCGAACTTCCATTTAAACTTTGCTACTTGGGTTGAGACATCTTTCACTTTTGTTTTGTTACGGATCCATTCGTTTCTTTTCCTGTCTGATAGTTTATTGTTCAGTATTTGTCTTTCAGCATTTGTCTTTCCATGGATCTTTCTGTCTTTGCTATTTTTTCCATATTTTCTTTTGTAAACGTCCATGTCTAAGATATAGAGAGATATATCGACAAATAAGGTACGAGGTTAAGCGAGCAAAAGAGGACTGGATGGAACAAAGATGTCGTGAAATGGAAGAACTACAAAGAAAACATGACGAGTTTAATATACATAAAAAGCCTAAAGAAATTACCTACACTCAGAGAAAAAGAACTCCTCACTTTATGAGAAACTCCAAAGGTAAAATAATTCTCGACTTGGATGAAAAAAAGGAAGAATGGACTAACTATATAAAAGAGCTCTTCCTGGATACGAGGCCACCACTTAACACCACAAAGTATACGAATACTGGTCCTAGCATTTTAAAAGCGGAAGTAGAGAAAGCCATCAAACAGAGCAAAAATGGGAAATCTCCAGGCCATGACCAAGTACCATCAGACTGGCTCAAACTTCTGGATGACGACAATGTCTCACAACTAACAAACATTTATAACCATATATACGAGACTGGAATGATGCCACAGATATGGTTAGAGTCTACATTTATTCCACTCCCAAAAAAACCTAATACATCATCATGTAAAGACTTTAGACTAATTAGTCTCATGAGCCACTCTCTCAAGCTACTTCTTAAGATAATTCTTAATAGAATCAAGCAGAAATGTGAAGAGACAATGGGAAACAAACAATTCGGTTTCAGAGAAGGATTGGGAACAAGGGAAGCTTTGTTCTCAATGTTAACATTACTTCAACGATCATGGGAAGTACAGAAACCAATTTACGTCTGCTTTATAGATTTCGAGAAGGCGTTTGATAGAGTTCAACATGATAGGTTGTTTCAATATCTAGAAATGATTGGAATAGATGATAAAGATCTGAGACTTTTACAACATCTATATTGGAATCAAGAAGCTTCTATTCTGGTAGACGGCAAAGAAACAGACACAATTTGCATTCAAAGAGGTGTCAGACAGGGTTGTGTGTTATCCCCAACTTTGTTTAACGTATACTCAGAAATAATTTTTAATGAAGCCTTGGAAGGACAATGTGGAGTTCGAATCGGGGGTGAAACTATTAACAACATCAGATATGCAGACGACACCGCGATCATGGCTGAAAACATCGAAGATCTTCAATTCCTTATAGATCGAGTCACTAGAGAATGCTCCAATAACGGACTTAACATAAATGCAACAAAGACAAAGTTACTTGTGGTTAGTAAACAAGACGTCGGCCCTATGCAACTAATTGTCAGTGATGAATCAATAACAAAAGTTAACCATTTTAAATACCTAGGATGTTGGATAAACGAGACACTAAATTCGGATGAAGAAATTAAAACTCGTATAGAAATTGCAAGAAGAGCATTTATGAAACTTAGATCTATTCTGAGCAACTCTCAGCTGAACTTACAACTAAGAATCAAGTTCCTAAAATGTTATGTGTATCCTGTATTACTATATGGATGTGAAACCTGGATCATGAAGGTTAATATGATGAACAAATTAGAAGCCTTTGAGATGTGGTCATATCGTAGAATGCTCAGAATATCTTGGGTTCAACGCATTTCTAACAGAGAAGTCTTAAACAGAGTAGGTCAAGGCGAAGGTGACTTAATGAAGATGATAAAAAAGAGAAAACTTGAATATCTGGGGCATATAATGAGAGGTAGCAGATACAGGATGCTGCAGTTAATACTCAATGGAAAGATCGACGGAAAAAGAGGAATTGGTCGAAAGAAATATTCATGGCTCCGAAACCTTCGTCAATGGACTAGCTTATCGGCAGATCAATTGTTACATGCCGCACAAGATCGAGAACGATATCGGCAAATTGTTATGGAAGCTACCTACGCCTAAAAATTTGGGCACGGTACTTAAAGAAGAAGAAGATGTCTGAGAGCCATATATTAGAACAGGGAGTATACATTGATTGAAGAGTCTTGTTTTTAGATATTGCTGGTATTTTCTGTTCTTTAGAATATAAGACTTATTCTCCTCTTTATTTCTTCAGTCTGATTTTCTTTATTTAATCTAGTCATTTGTCCTAGATATATATATCTACTATTTTACTTGTTCTATTCTTGTTTGTGCCACTGTAATTATTAGTCCTTCTTGTTGATTGGTCATGGTTTTTGTTTTACTGTAATTCATCTTCAGTCCTATCTTTGTCGATTCTCTATCTAGTTCTTCCATCATTCTTTGTAGTTCTTCACTTCTTTCTGTTATTAATACAATATCATCAGCATATCGTAAGTGATTCAGATATTTGAAAGGCCGATACCTGAGGAATATTATGAGTATCTAGCAGGACTCTATGAAAATGGCACTGCACTTTCACCCAAAAGATCTGAGCATTTCTACGCCACGATAACACCTCCGGCGATGCAATCACAACGGCGATTCACCGGAAGGAACAGACAAATTTAAGCTTTTGATAGATAGACTGCATAATGAGGAGCTGTGTGATATTCGCAACGTTACTGAGAGATAGAACGTGACCACAAGTAGCCAGAGGCTGTCCGCAGGGTGTCGTTGCAGATGCGGTCGTAGCATTTGCGATCACGGCTATTATCGTTGCATTTGCGGTCATACAAAAATATGTCGATTTTATCGTTGCATGTGCGGTCATTGCCTAATAAACAAATAATATTTTTACCTTTTTCTACCACTATCACATGAATAATTCTATAACCAAATTTTTGTATGATTTAAATAATATTTATCATAGACGTTGATAAGAGGAGAAAATGCTTGCTAATAATTTTATTACGGCAAAAAGTATTTTGATATAGAAAAACTTGCTTCTTTTGAGAGTTTAGTGAGATTATCTGCACTAATTAAAAAAAATGAAGATAGTTGATTTACTAAACCTTAGTGTCACATAAATAAAATATTAGCGAATTGTTGATTATATCTATATAAATTGGCTTCCTTACTGTTTGTGTCAAATGTTAAAAAGTATTAAAAATTTAAAAGTGGATATCCAGCGTGAAGAGCAGAAGGTTTTCCCTTGGTGGTTTCAATCACTTCAAAATTTTCAATTATTAAAAGTTGTTACGTACTGCACTAAACAATCTCTCAAACTAACAATATACAAATCATCATCATCACATTGTTTGATTTGCTTGTCTAGAAAATGCTTAGAAGAAATGCGTTCAATGTGCTTCCCCGTTTAGGATTTTGTCCTCTTCAGGGTTTGTAGTGAATGTGTAGTGTTGGCAGCAAAAGCAAACAGTCCGAAAAACACACTGGGGCAAGCGCCGTGTCCTGGTGTTCTTGGATCCTGGGTTATGCCGGACGGTGGTGTCCAGAGGGCTAAGAAATCAACAGAGAAGAAAGTTTGATGGATTGTTGTTGGTTCCATAGACATTTACGTGTACTGTCCGTGCTTTGCTCTCGACCAGTCTCCCTAGAAACCATTGTACAACGACAGGCGAACCTGCGTCCCTCGTCGGCGGTCAGGAGGTGGCTTTGAGCGCAGCGTGGACAGTGTGCGTTCGAGTGGAGAAAATAGTTGCGGCTATTTTCTTGGGACGAACAGGTATAATTGTGCAATGAAGTTGGGAAACCGCAAAAAACCAACTTCTCCCTGTTCGGGGTAGGGAAGAGGAAATGTTAGAGGTAATATACAAATAATATGCATTTGTTTTTATATTTAGATTTTGGTAATTCTCCCCCAACCTTTATAATTAGGCAAATACAAACTTTCCAAAAATCCGTAATGAGGGGATTATTGTGGTTTAGTCATTACTGTTTTCATTACCTATTGTTCGAAATATAGATAAGCGGATTAAAATATTTCAATAGGGTCGACCTGGCCTGCTAATAACTCGGGTGGTTACTAATTTACGACCTTCTTAAATTTCTAGCTTTTAAGTAAAATGTCTGATCGCAAGTGCAACGTTACCTGCCAAAATATTTTGGATTAACCGCTTTTGCAACGAAAATTACCTTGACCGCATATGCAACGACCGCATCTGGACCTATTTCGTCCGCAGGGGAGAGTTTTATCTCCTCTCTTCTGGAATCGGTGTCGTTGCAGATGCGGTCGTAGCATTTGCGATCACGGCTATTATCGTTGCATTTGCGGTCATACAAAAATATGTTGATTTTAACGTTGCATGTGCGGTCATTGCCTAATAAACAAATCATATTTTTACCTTTTTCTACCACTATCACATGAATAATTCTATAACCAAATTTTTTTAAGATTTAAATAATATTTACCATAGACGTTGATAAGAGGAGAAAATGCTTACTAATAATTTTATTAAGGCAAAAAGTATTTTGATATAAAAAAACTTTCTTCTTTTGAGAGTTTAGTGAGATTATGTGCACTAATTAAAAAAAATGAAGATAGTTGATTTAATAAACCTTAGTGTCACATAAATAAAATATTAGCGAATTGTTGATTATTTCTATATAAATTGGCTACCTTACTGTTTGTGTCAAATGTTATAAAGTATTAAAAATTTAAAAATGGGAGTTCCTTCCCTAAGATGCTTTCATGTCTTTTTATATTTAATGTGTATCTATTAGTTAAGTACAAACATTTAAAAAAATCCTTCACATTTTGTCCAGGCTTAGGATTGGCTATGATGAATCATAGGCATGTTTAATTTTTTTTTGTTTTTTTATCTTTTTTTTTAGCTTTTCTATCAATATTTTGTGTTTTTTTATCTTTGTTTTTTTTCGTTTTTTTTTTATTTTAATGTTTTTTTTTTTAGTGAAATTTTTGAATATTTGCCACGGACACCAAAAATGATTTTATATCACAAGAGCGCTGCAATAGTTCTGTTGCACTATTTATCCTATTATCCAGTTGAATATACATTTTCTTTCGTTTCTTATTTTCTAGGTTTAAGTCCATTCTATTTAATATGAAATCGAAATATTCTGCTTCTTTTCTTAAATTTTTTATGAGAATGTATTTGTTTGGATGAGGTTTTTTAACATTCTGTTTAACCGGTTGTTCCATCCTTCGACGGCATTATTTGTTCGGTGTCGGAGGCCATGGCAGTTCCACATATTCATGCTAATCACTGGATTTTCTAGCCATTCGTTAACGAAGTAATCATAAAATTTTGTCAAATTTTTATCTTCCGGAGAATCAGATTGAATAATTAGCCACCCGTCCTCTATTTGCTCGAAAGGTAAGTATGCCAATACAGAACACATTCTTAAATGAAGTCTAACGTTATCGTCGGTAATGTATTGTGTTGTCAGTCCGATCGACTGAATGTTCCTCCAAAGCGACTGATTAAAATGGTAGTTGCATCCATGCAGTCTAACATCTGGGAAAACAGTGTTGAGAGCTTGAATAACAGCATCTTCAAAATCAAGCGTCACTGTTGTTGGTTTCCATCCGCCTAGTTTTTTGTCAGTATTGTAAAGAGCCTTCTATACGTTTTCATTTTTTTGTTTGGTAGAAGCGCATACAACACAGGGACAATTCTTGTTTCGTCGTCAGTGCTGCCCATATCAACATGCATGGTATATATTTGTGTAAACTGTTTGGAGGAGCTCTTAAATGTACCGTCGACAAAAAAATCTGTTTTTGTTGCTAACGTTTCCTTTGCTTTCGAAGTCGAAAAACATAAAATTCTTTCTCCTTCTTCAGTGTCGTCAAAACACAAAACACTCTGACCATCTTCTAATCTCAACATTTCCAGTGGGATATCTATTTCAATAGACGACGCTGGTTCTGGTCCGACACCAGTTTGTAAATGTCTTGAACGACAAAGTGTAGACTTACGTGAGGCATACAAAGGAATTTTACTTACAAAATCGAGTCATTTTGTAAATAGTTTTTCGAACTCTTTCCTGTAAATGTCTGGGGTTGGAGTGTCTTCTTCTCGAGCTCTCTTTTTTGAAATGTACGTAGCCTTTTTTACTTCTAAGAGAGCTACATCGGGGACACCACAAGTGTGTTGGTTGACTTCGAGTAAATCCGTCAGTTTTGTCTTCATCCTCCCTTTACAGTTGTGGTGACGGTCTTTTACACATACCCAAGTTACAACATCTTCCTTATTCTTCCTATATTTTCGATACTGATATCCAGCGTGAAGAGCAGAAGGTTTTCCCTTGGTGGTTTCAATCACTTCAAAATTTTCCATTATTAAAAGTTGTTAATGTTATTATTAATATATTGTTGTTATTAATATACAAATAATATGCATTTGTTTTAATATGCTCCCCCAACCTTTTCAATTAGGCAAATACAAACTTTCCAAAAATCCGTAATGAGGGGATTATTGTGGTTTAGTCATTACTGTTTTCATTACCTATTGTTCGAAATATAGATAAGCGGAATAAAATAGTTCAATAGGGTCGACCGGGCCTGCTAATAACTCGGGTGGTTACTAATTTACGACCTTCTTACATTTCTAGCTTTTAAGTAAAATGTCTGATCGCAAGTGCAACGTTACCTGCCAAAAAATTTTGGATTGACCGCATTTGCAACGATAATTACCTTGAACGCATATGCAACGACCGCATCTGGACCTATTTCCTGGAATCAGGCTATGAGCTGATAGCTAGATTTATCAATGGCAGGTATTATGTTGTGGGGGGGGGGAGGTAAGGGATCGGACTTAACAACAATACATCAATCGATCCAAAAGTCAACCTCACCTGCACGGGTGGTAGTCTAGAATTACCCGGTGCCTCCTGCTACATAACAGACGAGGCTCTGGCGACCGAGTATGAGCGGGATAACTATACAACAGTTACAGGGAATCAAGGAAATGTGATCCCTTCAACACACCAACCACCTGGCCAGCGTGGTGTTTTAAGGCTATTTTCCCCAAAACAGAAGCGAATGGAGGAAACTTCTTTTTCTTGCAGTACCGTCTCCTATCGGAGGTTGGCTACCATCACAGCAATCTTAACTTTGTTGGTTGGAGCTCTGAACAACTGTATTGAACTGCACCCATACCCTCCATTAAATTTCTCAACCAGGAAATCCTCCTACGTCCCACATTTCTCTTTCCCGAGATTTTTCGTTGGATTATGAGTCTTAACAGAGAGTACTTTTCTCCTCTCATTATGTGGCCTAGATACTCCAGTTTTTTCGTTTGTATGGTTTTTATGACTTCGCATTCCTTCCCCATCTTCAGCAAAACATCTTGATTTGTTACTCTTTCTGTCCATGGTATTTTCCACATTCTCCTGTAACACCACATCTTCTCCTGTAACACCACATCTCGAATGCCTCAATGTTTTTGATGTTTATCTTTTTCAGTTTCCAAGCTTCCATGCCGTACAGCAGAACGGAGAAAACATGGCATCTTAACATTCTCGTTCTTAAGTTTATATTTATGTCCCGGATGCATAGGAACTTTTTCATTTTGACAAACGATTGTCTCGCTATCTCAATTCGCCTCTTGATTTCTCTTGTCTGGTCATTAGTATCAGTGAAGCAAACCCCTAAATATTTGTAGGACGTAACTCTTTCAACTGGCTGATTATTTATGGTTAAATTCACATTGGTGTATAGCTTCTTTGTTACAATCATGAATTTAGTCTTTTTGATGTTCAGTTTTAGACCATACTTATTGGTATGAGTGTTTATGTTTTCCACCAAATACTGTGAATGAAGCCATAAAACACCTTAAAAGAAATAAATCACCTGGTTGCGATGACATCACGGCAGAACTTTTACAGAACATGGGTGAACATGGTCTCTAATTAATGTGGAGATTGTGCAATCATGTATGGAGAATCGGCAAATGGCCCAGTGATTTTTGTACCGCACTATTTACTCCCATTCATAAGAAAGGCGTAACCACAAAATGTAGTAACTACCGAACCAGCTCACTAATTTCACACCCAAGTAAAGTTCTGTTGAGAATCATCAAGTGTCGCATGCAGATAGACAAATACCACAAGAACAGGCAGGCTTCATGAAGGGTAAAGGCACAAGGGAGCAAATTCTTAATATGCGACAACTCATTGGGAAAGCACGAGAATTCAAAATTCCGATGATCATCTGCTTTCTGGATTATCAGAAGGTATTTGACTGTGTGGACTGGACAGTTTTGTGACAAGTTCTACATGAGATATGGGTTCCTGATCATCTGTCAGCTCTGGTGAAAAGCCTATATGAGAACAGTGAAACCAGAATAAGAATTGAAAACCATAAGTCCGATCCTTTTAAAATAGGTAGAGGAGTCCGACAAGGATGTATTCTATCTCCAATTCTTTTTAATTTCTATGGGGAATATATAATGGGAAAAGCACTCGACAAATGGAATGGCGGTATTTCTATCGCAGGAAAGAAGATCTCAAATCTCAGATATGCAGATGATACAACATTAATAACTGCATCCGAACAAGAAATGTCCAGCCTGCTGCAGCTAGTGGAAGCCGAAAGCAATAGATGTGGTCTCAAGATCAATAAACAAAAAACAAACATTATGATAGTAGATTATTCAAATTCACTTCAGACAACAGGAGCCTTAGACCAGTTTGAAGTGGTTAACGAGTTCAATTATCTAGGATCCTACATCAGTAATACAGGATCTTGTGAAACAGAAATACGTAGGAGAATAGGCATGGCCAAAAACGCTATGAGTCGATTATCGAAAATCTGGAAAGATCGCTCCTTGTCGAAGAACACCAAAATAAGATTAGTACGTGCCTTAATTTTTCCCATATTAAATTACGGATCCGAAACATGGACAATGAAATCGGACGACAGAAAAGGATTGACGCCTTTGAGATGTGGTGCTGGAGAAGAATGCTTCGGATCTCATGGACGGAACACAGAACAAATCACTCAATCCTCCAAGAGCTTAATATTCAGGCTCGACTTTCCTCTATTTGCCTCTCCACCGTCTTAAAATTTTTCGGCCATATTGCAAGAAGAAGTGATGATAATCTTGAGAGACTTATAATTTCGGGAAACGTTAAAGGGCGCAGAAGTAGAGGTCGCTCACCTACGCGATGGACGGATCAAGTACAAAAGCCAGTGGAAAAACATTCTCTGATTTCATGAAGGGAGCTCAGGACAGAAGCCGATGGAAAGAGATAGTTGCTCGTATTATAGGGAATCACGACACTCAGCAATGAGGAAACGACTGAGGAGGAGGAGGAGGATAGATTGTTAGAAAATTTTTGAGAACCAATAGACACAAAATACAACAGAGTCATAAAGAATTACATTGGAATCAAACGGAAGAAATACGAATCAAAAGTGGTCTATCCACAGATACCTTTAATATACGTAAAGAAGTACGTCCAAGCTACATACTTTTTAATCTATACGTGGAAAACATATTTCAAATGGCTCTTGACCAATCGAATTCACCTGACTATATGTTCCAGATAGTCTGTTCCAGTCTTTAGCAGTTCTATAATATATTTGTTGACCCTCCTTAGTACTTCTTCATTAGTTTTTCCTATTATCCACGGTATCTTCAGCATCCTTCTATGAATCCACATTTCCAGTTCTTCAATTCTGTTCATGATTAATACTTTTAGTGTCCACACTCTTCACCATAAGTACCAAACATAGCACTCAACCATTCTTTGTCTTAGGGATGGGAAACTGACACTAAATTCACATTGGTGTATAGCTTCTTTGTTACAATCATGAATTTAGTCTTTTTGATGTTCAGTTTTAGACCATACTTATTGATATGAGTGTTTATGTTTTCCGTCAAATACTGTAAATTTGCTAGGTTATCTGTTACTATTAGCGTGTCATCAGCGTATCGTATATTGTTAATTAATTCTCCGTTAATGTTCATACCAATGTTTTGTTGTAGGAGGCCTTCCTGACATATTGTTTCGATATATATATATAATGAAGGAGGAAACTGGGGAAGCCTATGTTCAAAATTGGACGAATTAAAGAGCAAAAGAAGATGTCATGGGTTATGTGTATGATATGGTCATTTTATCCCACGGCAAATTTACATACGCGGTCAGAGATATAATACAAGTTCTGACTATAGTTACAGAATGGACTTCAAATGTAGGGCTTAATATAAGGCCCCAAAAATCCAAAATAATGAAATTTTCCAGAAGAAGGGATTCAGGGGGATTGCGCCCTCTAAATTTGGTTGGTGAAGTAAAGTATCTTAGGGTAATATTAGACTCGAGGCTTACTTGGAATTACCTTAAAGATATTTACATATTTCAAAGTATGACATTAAATTGGGGGATAAAAAAATATAAAAAATTAAGGATATATCAGTTGATTACTTAATATCTAACACACTATAAAACAGGAGTGTGCTGGCATAACATGTGATTTGTCTTTAATAATATCTAGGATGTTAAACCTAGACAGTAATACCAACTATTGATAATTTTAATCTAAATCATTAGAAAACCCAGAAAAACTCATGACGCTATAGAGAGTAAAATTTATTTATTTTTCTTTCAATATTGAAATCAAACTGAATTGAAATCAACGTCATCCTTGGTATGAAAACTGTTTTTCCTATGTAAAACATATTATGTAAATACACACTAATAATTTTAGTCATCTGTAAGTTGTCAAGGTTGTATTTTATTTTTA
Organism: Diabrotica virgifera virgifera; assembly: GCF_917563875.1. NCBI lineage: Eukaryota > Metazoa > Arthropoda > Insecta > Coleoptera > Chrysomelidae > Diabrotica > Diabrotica virgifera. Next base: position 194,321,994 of record NC_065447.1, on the reverse strand, counting down.
GTAGGTAACTTCTTCATTTTTCTGGATCAGATATAATTTTTGTCTACTGATTTTGCAATCATCCATCCTTTTTTTCTTCATCCTTAACCTTCTTTTAACTTTTTGAATGCTTCTTCTAGTTCTTTCTCGTTTCTGTTTTATCTTCCAATATATTATTTTGATCTTCTTGTTTACATCCTTATTAGTTCTTCAAAGTGTTGTTTCTATCGTTTTTTGGTTACTTTTGCTGTCATCTTACAGTTAATTTAAAATGGAAGATTATAGCAAATTCCCATTTATCTCTCTTTGTTTCTACTAGTAATCTGTTTCCCTTTTTTCTTTAATTTTTATAACTTTATTTTTCAGATATTGGTTCCATTATTTTTTTTTTCACTTTTCTCTGACCATATTCTCTCTGACCATGCTTTCCAGAAACATGTCTGTTTTTCCGTCTATGTGTTATACATCCTACACCATCAGCTGCCCTTTTTCTGATACTCCACTATATATTAAGGAATGATTATTGTCATTTTTAATAATTCTTGCCCTTTTTTCTTGGCCTAATGCTGCAGCCTCAAACTCACCTACTAGCTCTATTTCTTTACCGTTTATGATCATAATGTTCCACGCTCCAATTTCAGATGATATGCTATTTTTTTTTCTTACTTGCTGTGTCTATGTGTTTTATACATATATACATAATATCGGTTTACAATGATCTTCGACTTCTTCCGACTTCCAATCTCCATCTCGTTCTGTCATTCCATAGATCGTCCTCTGTCCCTGATTTCTCTATCAACTCTTTCTCTCCAACTTCTTCTAGGCCTTCCTGGTCTGCGCCTTCCTCTTGGTTGCCATTCTAGGATTTGTCTTGGTATTCTATTCTCTGGCATTCTCCTTACGTGTCCGTACCAGCTGAGTTGTTTCGTCCTGATATCTTCAACAATAGTATGTGTAACCCCCATGATTTCTCGGACTCTCTCGTTTGTTATTCTGTCGCGTCTAGATATTCCCGCCTAACGGCGCCAGAAGTCCATTTCTGTTGTTCTAAGCATTTTCTCTGTTCTGTCTTTTAGGGGCCAAACTTCGCATCCATATGTTGTGATGCTTTTTATTATAGTGTTATATATTCTTTTTTTATTTTCCTTAGAAATATTTTTATCCCACAGTACGCTGTTCAGTAAGGATATGCCTTTCCTTCCCTGCATATTTCGTTGCTTAATAGGTGCATCTAATTTTCCGTCTTGAGTGATCTTTACTCCCAGGTATTTGTAGTCTTCACATAATTTTATTTCTTGATTTTCCTCTACTCGGAGGCTATGTTGGTCTCCCCCGATACACATGTATTCAGTTTTTTCCATATTCACTTCTAGGTCCCACTCTGTAAACTCTTCTAATAGTTTTCGCATCATGTAACTAAAATCTTCAGAGTCCTGTGCGATGATCACCTGGTCATCCGCAAAGCACAGCGTGTACAAAGTTCAGTCCGTTAGTGGTATGCCCATATTCGTACATTTTTTCTTCCATTTGTTGAGTGCTGCTTCGAGGAGGTATATTTTGAATAGTGTTGGTGAGATACAGCATCCTTGCCTTAGTCCTTTAGTTACTGTGAATCCCGGTGTAATGAGATTTCCCGTTTTAATTCTTGTTGTTTGTTGGTAGTACAACGTTTTTACGGCTTCAACCAATTCTATATTTACATTTGTTTTCTCCAGTGCCTCCCATAATTTAACCAGTGGGACAGTATCATACTGAAACCTCTATACTCTGGGTATAGAGATTTTTGAAGAGAAGAAGACTGACGAAATATGGGGAAAAATAGGAGCGAAGAGATTTAAGACAAAAAGAAGAGGGGCTTAGCTCAGAAGGGAAAAATCAAAAGGACAGAGAGACACTAAATCTCAAGTGAGTATTCGGGCTAGCTTCAATACACCGAATATTGGCTTTGGAGATATGAGAAAAAAAAAATTGATAATGAAATGATAGTAACTAGAAAGAAAATGAGACCTGCAAACACAAAAATGGAAGAAAATAGATAAGAATGCTAGAGATAAAATAATATCGAGATACAACAAAGAAAGAAGAAGAACAAAGGGCGCCAACTCGAACGAACAACTCGGCTCTCAGAACCAAGAAGTTGGACAGGTTCGAGATTTTTGAAGTAATGAACAACAGGAACTCTATGACACTGGTTACAACCACCTGAAATACAAAATACTAAATACTAATCTTGTCCTGCTATATTATATACTGGTAATACAGACTGAAATAAAACATCAACCTTAATACATACAAATATATTAATAATAATAACTATATTATACATATATTGACAATGTAATATATAAATCAAAACACAATAACAGTGGTAGTGGGTGGTGGAATGGTCAAACAGGACCAAAAAGCCACTAACTTACAATTAACCACTACACGCTGCGCTAAGTAACTGTATTAGTAGAAAATCCAAAGCAAAAAGTCCGTGTGAATAGCACAAAGTTCTTACAACTAAAAGTTAGTAATATTTCCTAAATTGAACTCGTCTAGTGAGATACGTACACGACAAGAACGCTACGGTTACCAAAAATTAAGTATCTCATCTAGCAAAAATACTAATTATTATATAATTGTTTTATATAAATGAGCTGGTCAGACTCTTAATATACAATGTAAAAACCCACTAGACATATTCCCTATTTTAAAAGCTCGACAAAATTTTACCCCCGATTCCCTATCAAATTTTAAGCTACAATTATTTATGATTATTATTAAACAAGACTTACTTAATTAGAAAAAACTACTATTTATAATATGGAACAAAACAAAGACCTGAAAACCCTATCTGTCACGAAAATATGTACCTAGTTCCACTCGATTGTATGCATACAAACAGTTTACAGTGCAAGCAACTATAGAGTACCCAAAATATATAAATAATAAAAGTAAACAAACTTATCTTTCACCACAGTTCCTATTTAAGAATGCAAGATGAAGTCCATAGGAGAGTCCTTTTGGCACGATAAACTGGTTGGATGCTGTGGTGGGCAAGTCCTACTGAAAAATCCTAAATGTTGTGAAGTCAGGTACTGGTTTTCTCCAACAAAACAGCGAGCTCTATGGGTAAACCATGGCAAAGTTGCTAACAGTTACTGGTACATACTTCAAATGACATAAATTATGCAAAGGAATGCAAAGTGACTAAGTTACGACGTAACTAAGTGACTAAGTGGCGGAATCTACAATAAAGTTTATTAAATTTAGTTATTATGTATTTCAATAACAGTAGCAGTACATATTGAACAGGCCCAAACAAAAACATCAAATATTAGGTAGGTTAGGTATCCATATGTCATGTCAAAATTTCTGAAGTTTACTTCAATTCAGACATGACAGGGACGTGCGCATTAGATGGGCGTGACAGAAGGCTGTATAGATACTCGTTAAAACTTTTTATAAATCACAGATAAAAACACTTAAGTAAAAAGCGTAACGGTAAGGTATAAAAGATATTAGAATTTAGGTTTGGACACTAGGAAAAACTTGACCTTCAATGTTCTTTTCAAATATTTAAAGGATAATATGAGCTACAATTTGGAATTTAAATTTAACACTAAAACCCTGTGGCCTTGATTGATTGTTCCTTTGTAAATGGAAATGAATATCATTATTATAATATGGATTATATATGAACTTAACTACAATGATGCATTACCACGAAAAATAATGAGAAATATATCAACAGTTTACTTACTTAGACAGACGAAACACGCTGGCCTTAAACTTCTTTTATGTAAAAAAAAAACCAAAGATAAATTGAGTTTTGATATTATCGCTATTCCAAAAAAAAGATGGTCTTAATGTTCCTTGATTTTAGTGATATATCTGCTCCATTTTATCCAAAATCTCGTCCAAATCCGCCACTTAGAAAAAAAAACAGCGCGTTCGCTCAGACCCTGAGTTTGACCAAAACTGAAGTTCCGATTCCGATCCGGATCGACAAAATCGACCGCCGAGGTTTTCGCGCGTGAGCAGAGAGATATCGTTTTAAGTCGATCGACGGCGTCGCACACGGGATTTATTTAGGGGTATTTGATGAAATTTTATTGGGATTTATTTAGTTAATAGCGTAACTGCTACAATACGCTTTTCTAAGGTCTACAAACATCAGATGGTCTACAGACTTCTTGGCCACGAGCAACTTTCTTTTCAATTATCTGAGTAATGGAGAAACATGATCTATTGTAGATCGACCTGCGCGAAAACCAGCCTGTTCTTCGGCTTCCATATTTTGGTATTCTTCTTCTATTCGATTTCTAATAAGCTTTCCATATATTCTGCTGATACTACTAGTGACTGCAATTCCTCTATAGTTTTCAGGTTTTGATTTATCTCCCTTTTTGTGGATAGTGCTCAGATGTGACTCTTTCCATTCTTCAGGTATTTCATGGTCATTCAAGCATTGCTGGAAAAGTTGTCTTAGCCGCTTAATTAGAACTTTAGGTCCATATTTGATGAGTTCCGGAGCTATATTTCCTGGGCCAGGTGATTTGCCAATCTTCAACTGTTTGCATATGGTTTCGACTTCTCTCTCATTTACTCTGGTGATCCTATCAACCTGACGCCTTGTATACCGTTAAATTGTATCTGTTTGAAGGGCTCTCTTGTCTCTGTTAGTAAATCTTCAAAGTATCCTTCCCAAGTTTGTGGTGATATGGACTGAATAATGTCTTTCTTTCTGTCGTTTCTTAAATTTTTTAATAGTTTCCAACTTTCTGAACTTTGGCTTCCACCTATGTATGTATTTAGCATGGTACACATTTTTGTGTCTTATGCTTTTCATTATTTGATTTAATTTTATCAGTTTTGCCTTTATCATATTTCTTCTTTTTTGCCACAAATTGTCTCCGTTTCTCTGACTTCTGTTCCTTCCCGCTATACCCCGTTTTTTTGCATCCCAATATTTTTAAAAATGCCTTTCTTTTCCCATCTCCATTACTCTCCTTCTTCTTCTTCAGTGCCTTATCCGGTCCGGATGTTGGCGATCATCAAGGCTATAATTGTTTTGTTGACTGCTCTGCTGCAAAACAGCTCCGCGGAGGTTATCCCAAACCATTGTTGGAGGTTTTTCAACTACGAGATACGACGGCGTCCCGGTCCTCTCCTGCCAAATACTTTGCCCTGCATGACGAGTTGAAGGTGTCGATATTTTTCTTCGTTCCGCATCACGTGGCCAAGGTACTCAAGCTTACGTTGTTTTACTAAATTAAGCACTTCTTTTTCTTTTGTCATGCGCTGTAGGACCTCAATGTTGGTGACATGGTCCACATAAGATATTTTTAGTATCCTCCTGTAGATCCACATCTCGAAGGCTTCAATCCGCTTTTCAGTGGCTTGCGTCAGTGTCCAGGCTCCATACAGTAGCACCGGAAGAACGTAGCACCTCACTATCCGCATCTTTGTTCCCAAACTGAGATCACTGCAGCACAGCAAAGATCTCAGCTTGATAAATGTAGACTAGAGCTTCTCGATACGATACAATATCGATACTTTTTAAATATTGAGTATTGTATTGGTTATGCCAATGAAGTATCGTATCGAGTATCGACATCGGCAATACTTTCTTATAAAAATATCGTATTGATATTGATTTCGATACGATATCGATACAATACTCGATAAAATATCGACATAAAGAGAATTATACATCTGAGCTGTGTAGGCCCTTTATGCCCACTTTTGCATGCTTGGCAAATGGACGTTATTCTAAAAATATTACGAATATTGCTTATAACTTATATGTATATTCTCATAAAGATTGAATATTATGGCTGAATGCTTCTTTGAAAGTCGACAAATATTTACTAATTATGTATTGTTTAAAAACTACTTTTGAAAATATAGCAAAATCCCTGGAGATTCGGAATAAATCGCAATTCAGTATTTGTTAAAAATTATTTTTCAGTCATCATCACTTACTTCCATAATATTGCCACAAATGGCACATGATATAAATAGTGTAATCATAACAGACATTTACTCACTCAAGAATTTCAAGTTCATGCACTTAAGTGTAAAATATTATAACAGCTGATGCTTGGGTTGCAGATCACTTACACTTTTATGTAATAAATAATTATGATCTAATACCTATTCCACAAAATATAATCAAGCAACCGTGGCGTTATTTTTTTTTCTCGATATCGATATTTTCAATAATATCGAGGCAAGCGTATCGACAATACGAGAGTATTGTATTGATTTCAGATAATGAGTATCGTATCGACATTAATATTGCTAAGGTATGTATTGTATCGGTATCGTATTGGTTTTCGATACGATATCAATATCGATATTTTTATCGAATATCGTGAAACTCTAATGTAGACCATGCCATTTCAATTTCAATTATGTCTATTATGTCTATTATGTATGTATATTATTATATTTCATTACTCCCCGTCTACTATGATCTTTTTAAAACCTATTCTTACCGTTTGACCATTTTCCTAGAGTTTTCTACAGAATTTTTCAGTAATATCTTTTCCGATTCCTCGGTTTTTGGTTCTTAGATCATCATTATTTATGAATAAGTTTTTTTCCTTTAAATTTTTTAGCTGATTCTTTTTGCATAATTCTATTTTTGAAAATTTTATTTAGCTACCTATGATAAGAAATACTGGAAATGCGCTTATTTTCTCAAATATGCCACTTTTTACTTATAAAAAATTCAAAATAACAACGTTATTGGACGGATATTTTACCTATTTAAAACAAATTACTTTTAAAATAGAGACCGCTATTATATTGGATATCTGGTATTCTTACCATCAAAATATTATTATAAATTGCTATGTTATCTGCCAAAAATAAACAGTTACAAACTGACGTTGTGGTAGGTCCTCCTCTGAACATTTCTTTTATTCTTCTAGGATAAAAAAGGATAAAGAAGCATTAAGCTAAGCAGCTTAAATAGCCTTTGGTTACTTTTCATTTCGTAATTTGTTTTCGTGAATGGTTTTAATTATTATCATACTTATTCTTTTTACAGCTCACTGAATTAGTGTAGATATAGTTTTTCATAAAGAGGATTTTGTTACGAGCTTTAGAGAGTTTTAAATAATACTGTTTAACCTTTTTAATTCTGAAGACTTTAAGAAAGAAGCTTAAATGATTAAGTGTGATATGACATTTTCTGAGTAAACAGGTAAATAGTCTTATCTTAATTGAATTTGTAACCATTCCTCTTCATTTTTTTTTACTCCGAAGTCTGTCTGTCGTCTACCTACTTACTAAAGAAGAGTATCTTTTTTTGTACTATCAATTTTTAATTTTTCCATATATGTCTTATTGTAACAGAAGAAAGCAATGGCCAATTACTTTTTCGTATTAACTTACACAGTTAAATAAGTTTTACAGCACTTCTTGCAAGTCCTTCTTCTCCACTGGGCACACTCCCTAGTCTCTACTCGATTACTAAATTATGGTAACCGAATCGGTTATATAAGCACGAAAAAAAATACGTGAAATATAAAAAAATATATATTTTAGATACTAAGGATATGCATTATACAGGGTGTTTCATTAATAATTGTCCATATAGTAACTGGAGAAACCTTAACACAAAATACGAAGATTTAACCTTCTTCTTATGGTGCCTATCCGTTACGGATGTTGGACACTAACATGGCTATTCTGACTTTGTTGACTGCTGCCCTGAAAAGTCCGGTAGTGGTTAAGTTAAACCATTTTCGCAGGTTATGCAGCCAGGATATTCTTCTTCGTCTTGGACCTCTTTTCCCATGCACTTTACCTTGAAGTATGGTCCGAACTAGGTCATATCGTTGTTCATTGCGCATTATATGGCCCAGGTATTCCAGTTTGCGACGTTTTATGGTTACGACTAGTTCGCGCTCTTTACCCATTCTATGTAGAACTTCTTCGTTGGTAACTCTGTCTATCCAGGAGATCCTCAACATGCGTCTATAGCACCACATCTCAAATGCTTCGAGTCTCTTCAGTGATGCTTCAGTTAAGGTCCATGACTCCACGCCATATAAAAGAACGGAGAATACGTAGCATTTTAGTAAACGAACTTTTATTTCCAATTTTATATCGTGGCTGTTAAAGATTTTTTTCATTTTGACGAAAGCTGATCTTGCCTTCTCGATCCTTATCTTGATTTCCGTCGACTGGTCCCACTGTTCATTTAAGTTTGCACCCAAATAACAAAAGTTGGTGATTTGTGTTATAGGTTGTTGGTTAACTAGTAATTGACCAGGTGGTATCCTATTTTTGCTTATAACCATGTATTTGGTTTTTTTGATGTTAAAATCAAGCCCGAACCTGCTACTTACTTCTGCCACCCTGGAGACAAGTGTCTGCAGACCTTCAAGACTGTCTGCAAAAATGACAGTATCATCAGCGTATCTTATGTTGTTCAATCGTTCTCCGTTTATAAGTATTCCCTCGTATATGTCCGTTAGCGCTAGGTTCATAATGTGCTCTGAATATGTATTGAACAATAATGGGGACAATATACATCCATGTCTAAAACACTTAAATAAACCTAAAACACTTAAATAAAATGTGGTTCCTTACTGAGTTACAAGGTGTTTTATCTAAAAATTTAAAAACTATTTTTGCTCAGCATTTTAAAACTATTCGACGTATCCTTTTCATACTTGGCGGAAAGTGCAACTACTAGACACCCTACTAAATTATTATAAACAAACGTTTCTAGCTACTACCAGACGCGTGCGACAGAGGATGGTGAATGGTTGACCCTTCTCAAATTCTACGCCACTGGAGGAACTACTATTTTAGTGCCATTTTTAGATTCTCCAATACTTTCTAAGTAAATAATATACTCTTCATTGGTAACGATAAAGTCATTAGTTTTCGAGATATTTAAAGTTAAATATGAAACGGGACAGTTATTTTGATTAATTTATGATATGATTTCATATGATTAAAATTTAAAAATTATTTGTACCCAGTACTTTAAAACTATTTGGCGTATCCTTATCATACTTGGCAGAAAGTGTAGGTACTGTACACCCTACTAAATTAAGATAAATAAACGTTTCTAGCTTCTACCAGAGGCGTACGACAGGGGATAGTGGCTAGTTGACCCTTCCCAAATTCTACGCCACTGACGAAATTGCTATTTTAGTGTAATTTTTTGATTTTGCAATACTTTTTATGCAAATAATATACTCTTCATTCGTAACGATAAAATGATTAGTTTTCGAGATATTTGAAATTAAAAATGAAGCGACACAATACATTAATCAAAATAACCGTGCCGTTTCATTTTTAACTTCAAAGATCTCGAAAACTAATGACTTTATCGTTACGAATGAAGAGTATATTATTTTCATAGAAAGTATTGGAGAATCTAAAAATTTAACTAAAATAGCAATTTCGCCAGTGGCGTAGAATTTGGAAAGGGTCAACCATTCACTTTCCCCCGTCGTACGCCTCTGGTAATAGCCAGAAACGTTTGTTTAACATAATTTAGTAGCTTGTACAGTACCTATACTTCCTGCCAAGTATGAAAAGGATACGTCGAATAGTTTTAAAATGCTGAGAAAAATAATTTTTAAATTTTTAGATAAAACATCCTGTAACTCAGTAAGGAACCACATTTTATTTAAGTGTTTTAGGTTAAATCTTCGTATTTTGTGCTAAGGTTTCTCCAGTTACTATATGAACAATTATTAATGAAACACCCTGTATAGAGCTGGAGAGGGATAAATTTAATTACCTACGGCGAATCGTCCGCCAACGAAAAATACCCGGAATAGACCTCTCTCAAAGAACCAGACGTAGAAGCTCATGCCAGACTTTTTTTTATGACGGTACCACCATCAGTCCAACTGAATGGAAAATAAAGATTTAGAGTCGAAACCTTTATCCCCATAATAATTGATACCCTAGTCGTTCATATAAAACAGTGATTCAGTTCGTATCAGAATTCGTTTCGATATGTTCTGAATTTATCATCGATATTGTTCTCTTATCTTACTTCTGTCGTGCAATGTTAACAATTATACAAAAGGCTTCTAAGAGGGGGCGAATCGACACAGTCATCGAAGAGTCAGGTGTCAAGTGGCTGTCACTCAGGCAGTATGGTTTCAGAAAAAACAGGAGCACTGTAGATGCAATGATGGAAGTTTTCCGGGAATTGTGCGTTTTGGAAGTTTTCCGGGTGAAGATTGACCAAAAGTGCCTTGATCAGCACCTTAAAAAGGAAAGAAGTAATAAAGGCTTTACGAGAGAGAAGGTTTGTGTAGTTGTGAAAATTGTGGTAGAAAAAGGACTGGTGGTTGACGTGACGGCTGGAGTGCAGCAGCAACCACGCTGTGGAGCCTGGCATATGACGGGGTTGTGAGCCAACAATGCGGAAAGGATACAATCCCCTTCGCATTTATAGACGATCTCACTATGGTGTTGGTGGTACGAGACAAGGAGTATATACGACCAAGTCGAGGAATGGATGAAAATGCATAGGCCAGAACTGATGGTTTTAAATAAATGAGTGTAAATTTAGATGTAAGTCTGAGTCTAACTGTAACAGAAGGTGAGGGGAGAACATAAAGGTGGTAATCCAAAGAACTGCCGTGAAATCCGCCGCGTTGGGGGCATCAAACCCAACGTCGAATGGTCCAAATCGGAGAAAAGGAGGATCCTTTATTCTGCTATGTCCACTGTACGCGGCTTCCACACGAGCAGATAGGAAGAGTCTGTTGAGGGTGGCATGTGCATAAATGACAGTGTCAGCCGAGATGCTGGGAATAATAATAAATGAAAGTAGAGGAATACCAAAAAACGATGACTAGACGACATCAAAGCAAAAATGGGAAGAAACTGGCACCAAAAAGCACAAAACAGAGAAGAATGGAGAACTCATGGGGAGGTCTTTGTCCAGGAGTGGATGCAGGAGAAGAAGATGAATAAAAGATACACAGTTTATCATTGAACAGAAATACATATTAATTGCTTAACTAAAATTATAATTAAGATTATGTACTATCGCAAGATAACTGTATAGGGTGTTCTTCTGGATACAATCTAATATTTTGAGCGTGGTCAATAAAAATAATGGTTGTGCGGTCCTCCGAACAGTTGAATAAGGCGACAAAATACTCATAATTCCCTTCCACTTACATACATTGTTGCATTAAATTGTTGTTTTGATTAATGGTTCACCTCAATAGGAAAATAGCAGTAGAATTAAGAAATTCAGTCACAATGAAATGAGTCTAAATAGAATAAATATGTTTGTTGTTGTTAAAACGTTCAATTGTTTGCAGTACCAACTGGTTGTGTCAGGATGTGACATTAGAATCGTAATCGTAATGGTGTATGACTACAACGGCGTGTTGAATGTCTCAAGTCGACAAATTGAACTTAACATATTATGCTGATTACTGTTGACTATTCGTATTATGAATCAACACAACACATCCTGTTCGTTTTATATGTCTTTTGTAAGATGAAACTGGTAGGAATAAACAAACATCTTAGTTAAAAAAGACAAAAGAAAACAGTCGTAAATACTTAAAAGAAACTATTAATTTTTAGTCATTTTCTTATAAAATAAAAAAATATAAATAACAATCACTAAATACATGATAATGTAGAATTATTAAATAAATTAAAATAATTTTCTATTTCTCCCATTTTTTCCAGATCTTCTTTGACTGCATCTTTCCACCTTTTTCTAGGCCGTCCTACAAACCTTCTTTCATCTGGCATCTGGTCTTTCCCAGAACACATTGTTTATAAGGCCATTATCGTTACTGCGTATCACATGCCCTGCCCATCTGAGTCTATTGGCCTTTATACATCTGACTAGATTTTCCTTTTCGAATAGACTCTAACTCGTTATTGTTTCTGCGCCTCCGTTCGTTTGTCACGCTGTCTCTGCAAGGGACATATTTATATCATTCGAAGGATTTTGCGTTCCCACACCAGCAATTTATTTACTTATATTTTTGTTAGCGTCCATGTTTTGCTTCCATACGCGACGTCTTGTATATCAGGATTTTTGCACCTCATGAAAGAAGTTTTGACTTCATTAGATGTCTCATTGCAAAGAAAGATCTGTTTCTTGCCACTATTCGCGTTTCAACTTCTCTCTCTAATTTGTTGTCATTTGTGACTGTTGCTCCCAGATATTAAAATTCTTTAACCCTTTCGAAGTTATGATCGTTTTGCCTTATTCGCAGTTGTTCTTGTTTTGAGACGACAATGTATTTTGTTTTGTAATTGATTTTTAGACGGATGTATTAATGCAGCTTCTTCAAAGGCGAGTATGATTTTTGCTCCCCGAGCAGTTAGTCTGGTTTGATATTTGGATAAGTTTTTCGCATGACATATCCTAAGGCCAGGTTAAACAACAATGGGGACAACGGATCTCCCTGTCTCAGTTCAGGGACTGGACGGGACTTGTGCAAAGGAATTACTTACACACATTTGTGTTACCGCAGTTAGTTTCTTGGGTACGCCGAGCTCGATCATTGCCTATTTCCTTCAATAATGTTGCACGATTAATTGAATCATAAGCCTGTTTAAAATCTACAAAGATCTGATGCACGTCCTGGTTATACTCCCAATACTTTTCAAGTGTTTTGTTTACATGCCAACTTCTCAATTTTGAAATTTACAAAACTTAAATTTATATTACTCTACATATTTCTCTGTTTTATTGTCTTGGTGTGAAGGGGATAATAAATAAAACCAAAGAAAATAATTTTTCAAAACGTCTGACCAATGACCAACGTCAAAATGACCAATGGACATTAAGATAATTGGAATCAATTTACCAGTCGACAAGAAATATAACACAAAAAGCTATGTAAATACTGTTATGATCTGCTTTTTATTACTTTCATATCAATTAGTCTTTATTTGATTACTCCAATTAATTATTCAATTAATTATCCAATAGGGAACTTGCACAATTTTTTTTATTACATAATAATGTTTAGTTTTGTTTAAAAATGATATTTCCAAAATTTCACGCATCAAAAACTCGTAATAACTATACGTATAGTATGGTATAGTTAGACCCAAACCCAGACATCCAAAGTGAAAGTTATCCTCCAACACCATATTGTTCTATATGATCCACATAATGTTCAAAAAAAAGTCACACCATTTTGAGCGTCGGGTTTGGGGGGGAAAGGGGGGAGAAATCTGCAAATTCGTAGTTTTTTACGTTTTTTCGTCAATATTTCTAAAACTAAGCGGTTTAGCATGAACAACCCTCTACACAAAATTATTCTACATTAAATTTGAAATAAAAAAGGCCCTATGCATAACCCTTCTAAAATAAACGGCTCCAAAGTTACGGAGGTAGTATAGTATAATTGGTCCAAAAAAGGCCTAACCCAGACATCCAAAGTAAAAATTTTCCTTCAACACCAAATTGTTCAGTACAGTACACATATTGTTCAGTAAAAAGTTACACCATTTTGAGCTTCCGGTTTGGGGGGGAGATGGGGGAGAAGTCGGAAAATTAGTAGTTTTTTTAAGTTTTTCGTCAATATTTCTAAAACTATGCTTTAGCGTAAGGAATGTTCTATAGAAGAATGTTCTACATAAAATTTAAAACAAAAAAGGTTCTATACACATAATTGTTATAAAATCAACGGTTCCAGAGTTACGGAGGGTGAAAAGTGGAGGTTTTCGATACTTTTTATATTTACCGATTTCTCCCCCCTCTCCCCCCCAAACCCGACGCTCAAAATGGTGTGACTTTTTTCTGAACATTATGTGGACCATATAGAACAATTTGGTGTTGGAGGATAACTTTCACTTTGGATGTCTGGGTTTTTGGTATAGTTATCATAAATATTGACCAAAAAATATAAAAAGTATCGAAAACCTCGACTTTTTACCCTCTGTAACTCTGGAACCGTTGATTTTATAACAATTATGTATCGAACATTTTTTGTTTTAAATTTCACGTAGAACATTTTTGTATATAACATTGTTTACGCTAAAGCACAGTTTTAGAAATATTGACATAAAACTTAAAAAAACTACTAATTTACCGGCTTCTCTCCCATCTTCCTCCCAAACCGGACGCTCAAAATGGTGTAACTTTTTACTGAACAATATGTGGACCATATAGAACAGTTTGGTGTTAGAGGAAAACTTTTACTTTGGATGTTTTGGTTAGGCCTTTTTTTGGACCAGTTATACTATACTACCTCCGTAACTTTGGAACCATTCATTTTAGAAAGATTATGCATAGGGCCTTTTTTATTTCAAATTTAATGTATAACAATTTTGTATAGAGGGTTGTTAATGCAAAACCGCATAGTTTTAGAAATATTGGCGAAAAACTTAAAAAACTACGAATTTACCGATTTCTACCACCTCTCCCCCCCAAACCCGACGCTCAAAATGGTGTGACTTTTTTCTGGACATTGTGTGAACCATATAGAACAATTTGGTGTTGAAGGATAACTTTCACTTTGGATGTCTGGGTTATGCCATCTTTTGGATCAACTATACTATACTAGTATTTAAAGTCTTCAGCGGTATAAAATAGTTCAAACGACCCGTGACATCACATAGTTTTACATTAGTTATAGTTATTATTATGGTTATTTTTCGCTGTGTCTAGGTACACGCTAACGTGTACGCAAATAAAAAAGTTAGGTATGTACACGCGAATTAAACTTCATCAAGCCAGTGACGTTATTATTTAGCGTGCGCAGTGACTGTATATTTTGGTACATGCTATTTTGATATGTTTAGCATGTGTTTGATAGAAAAATATTTGTTAAAGGAAGGGAAGCAGAACTATTCAGATGTTTCAAACTTAATTGTAATAAATCAATGTATATATTAAAGTATATATTTAGGTTAGCAAAATAAATATATGTATTTAGTTGACATAACACATAAAAAATATTGTTAAAATAATTTTTATACGTAAGTTAATTATTATAATCAACTATTCTAAATAGGAAATAAGCCACAATTTAACTAAAAAAATTATTTTATTAACGTTTCGACGTCCAAATCGGATGTCATTGTCAAAATACAAAAATTAGTCAGATTAAATAAATTATTAGAAAAATTTTTTTACTAAGCAACACCATTTTTGTTTAATTTAATAATATTTTGTATTTTGACAACGACGTCCGATTTAGACGTCGAAACGTTAATAAAATCATTTTTTGGTTAAATTGTGGCTTAGTTCCCATTTAGAATAGTTGATTACAAAAATGCCACAAGGATAATAGCTTCAGAACAAGTTAATTATTATTGTGAAAGCTTTAGGTCTTCTTTTTATTTTAATCTTTTACGGTAATACATACTATGTATTTCATTTATAACTAAAAAAAATACATATTAATTTATAGTCTCTTATCTTTTTCGTACTGTTTTAAAATGTTCTTAAACTCATTAAAAGAGCTAAATAATTGTCCACACTCCGTAGTTAATTTAAAAACAAACACTAAACAAATAAAAAAATAAGAAATCACTGACACTCTAACTTTTTTATTTGCGTACACGGTAACGTATACCTAGACACAACCTTATATTTAGGTATATTCTTCTTCTCCTTCTTTAGTTTATTGGCCTCCACCTACTTGGGTATTTGGCAAGCTCATCGTCGTGGAATAAGTGAAAAATATTTATATTCTAATGACATTTATCGTATGTCATTGTAATAATATATACCAGTTTGTTAAAATTGTAGTTTTATACTGTTTTTGAAGGAAAGGAACGAAGGTTTACTATTGAAAATAAAACCATTTTGTAAAAGTACGAATTTTTCTATGAATAGTTCAAACGATCAAAAACACTTGTAACGTCACATAAATGTATTTTCTACTGACGTTTATAACGTCTAATTTAAAATTCTGCTTACTTTATTGGAAAAATGTAAATGTAAAACCAAGTAACGTCACGACGCGTTTGGGACCACCTGTTTTAATTTGAATTTTTAATCGTCTTTAGGGGCCAAACGAAAGACAAACAAAGTAAAACTTTTTTATCTTTGATACATGTTTTAAATTATGTTGTGTTGTGATTTAAAACATTTTTTTCGAATTTAAAAATTTATGCAAGTTCCCTTGCAAATCATTCAAAAAAAATTAAGAAAAAATCTCAGGGTGTCTTTTTTATAATACAAAAAAATATCTAAATTATCTTATGTTATACTTATCTTCTCTCGTGGTTTCAGTATCTCTTAGTTGATTCTTATCGGGAGAAAAATAGGAAAGGGAAATAAATAGAAATACATAAATAAACATACAGAAATATCTTTTATTATCAAATTCAATACTCTAAAAATCGATCAATTAAAACCTGTGGACATAGCTGTCCGAATGAAATTTTTACCACTTAAATTTATTCTAGTTCAAATAAAAATTTATCGGTTTGTTCCCGATGACTTTGATATAACAAGCTAAACAAACAAATTTAGGTATTCGCAAAAATTACTTATATTTCCTATTTAATTTTTGAAATATTGGAATCTTAATTCAAATGCTTTTATTCAAAATTTTAGTTTCCGAACATAAAAAAATCTTTCACATAAATTGACTGACCTTTTGCTTCACTCACAATGATGTCTCCTCTTGACCCAAACAGCTCTCCCTTGTTGACTATGTTAGGCTACCCATCAAAGCCCTCTCCGTTCTCAAGCTTCAATCCAGCAGCATACCAGCACTAATTCTCCAAAGAAACAACGAGCCAGGCCTCTTTTAACCAGTACTCGATTCAAACAACTCCAAATTCTCTCCTCTCCTTCTCACAATAATACAGAATCAAAGAGGTATTTCTTCTCAATTTGATCTGTCTCTCGTTCCACTTTTCAGCTCCACTCTCCACTATCAAACAACCACTGGTACTTGCTTTTTAACTATCCACGAAAACGTTGACTGCTCTTCAGCGATGCCGATCACATAATAATTCCTCTTTCCAAAACTATCTGAAAATTCAACCTTCTCTCCTTCCCATTTCAAATTGCCAAACCAATCAGAGACATTTCTTCTTCCCCATTCTTTTTTTCATTCGAAAAAACCCACGCATTCTTTCAAAAATATTCCTACCATCATAATAATTACTTTCGGGAAATTCTACAAAATTTACTCGGGGTTAAACAAAAAGATATTAAAATTCCAAACTTTCTTTTACATTATTTTCTAAAGATATCATTACCTGTGGCTTTTGGCCTCGTGCATAACAAAGCACCGTTATAATCTCCAAATACCCTGAACAATTATTGTCTATTCATATTACTTCCAGGGAAAAAACTCATTAACGATAACCCACTTCTTAAAAACTACTTATAATAAATAGTTACAAATCAATATACAGGGTGTATCAAATTTATGTGCCCGCGTTATATTAAAATTAATAAAGTTTTTATTCTATCTTTGATTGATAAATTGATACACAATAATACATAGGGAAGAATTGATGCTCAATCCAGAAAACTAGTAGGCAGGATTCAAAGCATGCATATTTAAGCATAGGAAGTAACCTGATAAAAGTGCTGAAGATGATTACTGTATAAAGGACACTGCATGGCATTAGAGGGGATTAGAGGGGGGATTTTGTTTTTGACTATTATATAGGTACATATATCGTTGGTTTGGAAGAAGAACGTTATAAGTCGAAAAGTTCTCATTTTCAGGAGCGACGTTTTAAAATTTTAATGTGCTAGTTTTCATTATAATTTTGGTAAGGTAAAAAATAAAAGGTAAAATCTTTTAAATATTAAAGAGCCCATTATTATCATTTAAATAGAAATAGAAAGACCTTTCTTGTTCTCACCTGTCTACCTGTAATTAGCATTTGTAACAGTTTTTCACAAAATTTGTTGAAATGTTACTCTATTGCTCATAACATTTCTATATAAACGCACATATCGTGTAAGGAACACTTACCTAAGACCTAAGACGAAATGTTACTGTCTTGCATTGAGTATTAAATACAAAATCCCCAAAAAATACGTTCCTTTTTAACTTGTAACACTGTTCTCCAAAAAACACGTGGTAACTTCCACAGCAACTGAAACACAACTATATTGCGACTTGCGACGCTCTTCCATAAAATGTAATGCATGGGTTTCACAAAGTCAAACTGTTATAAGTCGCCATCTAGCGGTAATTACATGAGTGCAACTTCTGACAATTTTTCCCATAATAAAGTTTAACATTTGGAGTTGGTTAGAGGGTAAATCTCAAAAATGGTAATTTTTGTGTTGTAGTTTTCTTCTTCCAAACCGACGACATATATTATTTCTTCTAGCTATATTTCAAGTAAAAGATAACCTTGCAATTTTCTATCTGTATGCCAACTTCTCATTTTTGAAATGAGTTTATAAAACTTAAATTTAAATTACCTTACATATTTTTCTGTTTTATTGTCGTGGTTTTGAGAGGATAGCAAATAAAACTAAAGAAAAACAATTTTTGAAATGCCTACTTTGATTAATCATCGCATTAATAAATAGTATAGAGAATCTTTTGATAACATATGTTTAAGTATTAATAAACAAACATTTATTACATCAGAGTAGGATCTTCGGTCCAAAGCATACAGCCATACGGTATATACAGATGTAACATTTTACAACATAGCGCTTATATTCTCGTAACAAATATATCTATTTCACCAAACCAAACTATATAGACATTCATCAAATTACATGGTATCGCACACAGTCACACAATTCGTTTGGTTTGTGTCGTGTCATAAAAATAGAAATTCTTTTCCTTAGAAAGGGCCACACACGGAATAAACCACCTTTTTCATGTTTACGATCCATTCCAGTTAGTAAGAACAAGAACGTTATCTAAAAAGTTTGAATCTGGTTATATGGTGATATATTAGATTACTATCTAGAGATGGGAACATAGACTATGGTTCAACATACAACAACCTAAAGATAGCAGAAGCAAGAAGCAAAAAACAAAAACATTTTGACAGAAACAAACGATTTTTGCAATGCAGATCAATGAATAACATTTTTGTTATAAGTGAACTGCGGTAAAATTATGTAGTAATAAAACAAATTTACACAGTGCCGGATTTAGGGTACTTGCGGCCCTAGGCCAAATTACCCCGAGCGGCCCCCGATAACTTCACGATTATGTAATTAAAGCATAAAGCACATAATATTAATACATAACGTTTATTTTAATTTTACTTTTTAAAATTGGTACAACATTGGTAGGTATGTACTACAAAAAGTACATTGGTAAATCACATTGAACATTTTGACAGGCCAGACATTTTGCGCCTCTGCCCTTAATTGTTAAAATTAAATAGCATTTCTTTCATCCGGGGGAAAAGTAGATACAGGTGACAGCAAAAGACTAAAAAAAGCCGAGTTAAAAAGACATTATAAGTAAAAGAACAAGCAAAATAATATAAACTGTATAACAGTAATAGGCTACCGTACTGAAAAATAAAAATATTAGGAATACCACAAATAAACTTTTTCTATTCTTATACTATAATATGTCAATTATGATGTTACTACCTGGATATGAAGTTCATTATGGTACAGATTTTCATTAAGATACAGATTTTTAACCAATAGGATCGCGATATGGCATTTCGCGATAAAGGTGGTACACGCGCAGTGACCAATGGCGAGTCAAATACATACCCTTTGACAGTTCTCAATATGTAAACAAACCGTCAAACTGACAAACTACTGAATTGATTTATGTTACAAAATTAATAAATTTGAATATATTTTTTGTTGTGAATGATCATAGAAAAAAATAGTGTGTATACAACTTGCATTTAATTATCATTATGAAGCTCGTACTCTATACGAAACTCGCCGCATACGGCTCGTTTCGTAACCCTCACACTCGCTTCATAATGACCATCATTAAATGCTCGTTGCAATATACTATTATATCGTTAAATTGTCACATTATTATCTTATACTGAAAAATGTCAATGTCATGTTCTTAATTTGGATAAAGTTGGATTGGCGATTAACTTTGACACTCACTCCATACTCATAATAAATCTCATATCTAAACTCTAAACACTCACTTTTCTAGCTTTTTTGCTGCACAATCTTTAATCAAAACCGTTAAGGGGATGAGTACATAGTTTCGGCTCTAATGCTATTTAAATGGGATTTATTTTTTTTAAATCCTGATAAAAGTAATAAGTATTTTTGAAAGATTTAAACGCAGAATAAAATACTACGTTCTTACCGAGGCCGAGGGCCGAAAGTCCCTGAAAACTTCTGTAGTGTTTATTTTAATCAGTTAGGCCCGGTTTTTCAGTGAGCGGTTAAAATTTTGGTTAGCTAAACTAGTTTAAATTTTAACCAATATTTTAACCCTTATATCGTTTTTCAGTGCTTTAAACCAAGATGTGCAATTCTATAGATTTTTGACAGAAAAATAAACAAAATAGAATTTCATAACCTATTTTATAAATAACAAATAACATAACATTACAAAAATGATTAATGCATTCAAGTTCCGATTCTTCATCTGATGATGAAGATATAATCAAGAATATAATAATACATAATACAATATTTTCCGCGATAACACAAAATGTCATAATTTAACTAACCTCTTCTTTCAGCAAATATAAACGTCTGTCGGAAAATTCGGAGTTAAACCACCTATGATAGCGAGTATCGGTTAAAATCTTGGTCAACTTAAACGGGTTTAAGCGATAACCTAGTACTGAAAAACTGATTAACCATAAAAATTTCGGTGACCGAAAAATCTGGGTTAACCCAGCACTGAAAAACCGGCCCTTACAGGGGTAAAAAACTATGAGAAAATGTAGTGTGATTTTTAATTTCAAATATCTCGTCCAAAAGAAACTTTTTATTTATTTTAAGGGACTTTTGGCCCTCGATAATAATTTAGTCTTTCATTCTGCGTTTAAATTTTTTAAAAATATTTATTAGTTTTTTCAGGATTTGAAAAAAATGGACATGGACATATCCGTGGTGATATTTTCCAAATCGAACATTGGCTATCTTTGTCATACAACTCACTGAGTAAAATAGAATATGATGACAAGACAGTGACAATTTTAAATATTTGACATGGCATAGGGAATATTTTGAGTTGTTGATTAAATAATATTGATAGTGTATTTGATAAATAATTGATTCAAGACGTGAACTTAATAAAAAGTGAATTGTTTGTTATTTATGGACGATCCAAGCAGATAATTGACCAGGATATATTCTGGGATCCAAGTATTTTGTTGTTAAAGATGTTCAAAATTGTAAGCGTTCCATAGTAACAATATATTATTAAAAAATCACTTTAACACTTTTTCTCTTTTCTCGATTGAGTATTAGTTTTTGTTGTACAGTATATAAATTATTACAATTACTGAATACATGTCATAATTAGTGAAAAAATAATCATATTTATTAACTGCATTAATAATTTGCAATTATACAAGTAACAGTTATCCAAGAACATTCAAAAGCCATTGTCAAGTAGTAATATTTACAGATCATACCAGTGAGAATTTTTCTACACGTAATTTGCCGTGTAAAGACAGAATAGACGTAAAAATAGGGATAGCCGTAAAATATTTGCGTATTATGTACCGATGGCCTTAAAGTCTAAGGCTTGAAAAAGCTCTTAGCATTTGAAACAAAACTAACCAAACTAGACAATCTAGAATCTTAGTCAATTTTTGATTCTCTTCAATACGCTAAATGATCTTTCTCCAGATGCATTAGATGTCATCATAGAATCCGCAAAGTCGTGTCCATATTCGGACACGGCTTTTTTTGCACATTTTTTTTACCAAAAAAGTTTTTTTTACAAAACGCTGCGGCCTAGTCGGCCTAGTGGTAAATCCGGCACTGAATTTACATAATCAGCTTTCCCCATCTACATATTATAACCTTTACCACAACTCCTTAAGAAGTTCTTAGGAATTTTGCAAATATTCTCGCTACAGAGCAAATACTTTGTGGAAGCATAGGTATCACAACTTGTTGTGAAAGTGACTGTTAAGAAATGTATGAGAAAAAATATATCTTAGTACTTCCAGTAGTAGTGTAACATACACAGTAAATCAACCCAGTCGGAAACTGAGCCTTACTTTATTTATCGAAGGCCCCGTTGCTCAGTTATTGTCGATGATGCCCGAGGTCATTTGGAGAAATAAGAAACACAGGAGTAAGACACACACCTCACAGGAGTAAGAGAAGATCGCTATCTAAAATTTCCTTCCTTTTGATAATTGACGTTACCACCTCCACTATTACCTTGTTTTCGGTCTTTCCCCTCAATACTGCCTACATTAGGGCTTGTCCATATGTGGGCGGTTTGCCAACGTCGACTGCGCGGTTTACCTCTTTTACTTGATCTCACCCTAAAGCCGCCTTTGAAGTTTCACCCTAATACCAAGAAAAACAGGAGGGGAACAGGTAAACCGCGCAGTCGACTTTGGCAAACCGCCCGCATATGGACAAACCCTTATAGTGTTTGCACTTACTCTACCTACCTTTATATGTAATTCGTTTCTGTCCTCTTCGAATATTCTCGAACTCACAGTGCTCATCGTTATCGAAAACTTCATTCTGTGCAGTTTCCATCCGCAGCCTTACTATTTCTGTCCAGGTAGGCCCTGAAGGAGCCATGCTTTATTAGAGAGTAGGTAAAAAAGTAATTAGTACCTCTGCCGCCGCACTTCATCCATTTTGCGATATTTAGAATTAACACTCTCGTTTAGGCCGCCTAATATTCGCTTTTCTATCCTTCCTGCCATTCCTTTATGCTCCTATTTTTAGCTCATCCTTCCCATAGGTGTCTGCTTTTTCCATCACCAGCTGGTCGGTGGGTAACAAATTCGCGATTACTTGTGGGGCCGTATACCATTGATGTTTTTGTATATGCGTGTACCACCCTGAGCAGTGCTCTTCTATGGAGTGTCTCTAGTACCATCCTGTATATTTAGATGTTAAGTACCTACTTAACATCTAATGTATCGAAAGTTTGCCTCGTATCTAGGACTAGTCCAAGTCCTTTACTTTTTTGATAGGTATGACACTTTCTCCCTCTATGACACAAATTATAATGTGATCCCTGGCCCTTGAGGATCATAGGCTCCACACCAGCATGAGATCCCTACTTTTCGTGCATGTCTTCACTTTGTTGACTGCTAGGTTTCGTCTATGTATGATTTTTTACTAGTTTTCGTTGTACTCCACTAGAAACACGAGGTCGTCTGTATATACTATTACCTGTACACTAATGGCCAGGTCGGACTCCAGAACTTTCAAATCAATGGTCTAAGGATGGAGCCCTACGGCATTACCGCCTTAGTCTTCAGAGTTACCCCTCTCGATATTGATATATTTATCTGTAAAATAGTCCATCATGAAGTTCTGCAAATAGGAAGATATACCCACGTCATCTAGTAGTCTGATGATAATTTCCCCGCTAGCACTACTAAAATAAATTCTTATATCGAGGAGGAAAGCCACCATCCATCTGCTCGTGGATATGGATTCTCTCTTGATCCTGCTTATGACATCTACTGCAGATTTATCTGAACTCCCAATGGCTGTTGTATGTGCCACCATTTTCCATTATCTACTGATAGCCTTATCTTAGAAGAATCTCAAAGAACTTGCATATAGGTCAAATGCACATTCTCCTCGATTATGATTTTTATTATCTTGAGTGCTATCCTATCAGGTCCAGGCACTTTTCCCGCTTTGAGCGTTCTGCCAGCTCCCGTCACTTCTTTTTTTTCTGAATTTAGTCAAGAGTGTCACCCCTTGAGTGAAGGAAAGCTTACTTCTTTCTTCTACACAAAAAGAGCTTTGGTCAGTTCGTTATTTCGGCTGTCCACTTTAAAGGGGCAGAAGCTCCTTGCCCCTTCAAAGTTCTTGATAAATATTCGGTAGGCATGTCCACAAATATCCTTTTCGAGATTTTCATATGGTTCTTTCCAACATCTTTTTTTCGCTACCTATTTGTCGCATCAGCTCTCTCTTTATAATATGAGGGAAGTTTTATACTGTTGGAACACCAGGAGAAAGACCAAAAAGGAACAACCTTACTTACAACCTTGTGAGAATCCAGTTCTTTTAATTTTATGAAAAAAAATCAATATTTCGTTATGGATTAAGCTTAATTTTCTACAAGAATAAACATAATCTCAAAACGCTCTCTTGTAACATGTGAAAGTACCTACTAATAACAAAGATTCCACCTCTAGAACAAAAAAGTTTCTTTGTATATGGTAGTATAGTTTACATCGAGGATTTCGGCGAAGATGAAAAGAGTTGCGGCAGTTTTTAATAGAGAACACATGGCCGCCGTGTCAAAACATTCACGAACTTTCATCTCGATATCTCGTTAAATCATACTTAGGATGGAATTACTTAGGCAGTACTGCATGGGTGCACCGTATTAATAAAAATATGGCTAAACTAAATTCAATGGAATTTTAAATAAAATACAGAAATTAAAAAAACTAATAATTATTAAACAAATCAATTAGTTTAAAAAAATATTCTTCATTAAGCAAACTGTATAAAAAATAATCCACAATTGAATCGATTATTTCAGAAAGGGGACAAGTCACAAGTATCTACTTTTGAGAAAATCAAGTTTACACAGTTTACATTCAACAAACAATCACTTTATATAAAATAAAAATTCTACCTAATAACCTGGAGTATTTGTCAAGAAGTGTTGTATTTTTAAAAATGTATCTTGTTAATTTGTTTAAGAAAAAAAATTAATTTTTTGCACTCATTTTGTCAAGATTTGTCACTTGACCCCTTTCTGAAATAAACGATTCAATTATAAAAAAATATACCGCCAAACTATTCAACTAGGTATTCGCCAACTATTCACAAGATTTTGCGCCGGCCCCTTAAGCGGGTAGGCGCAAAATTTGCTTGCAATACTTTTTAAATGCATTCATTTTTTTGGAATCTTGAGAAAACTAATTAGTATTTTTGAAAAATTTAAACGCAGAATGAAAGATTACATTATTATTGACTGAAAGTCCCTGAAAACCCCTATAATGTTTATTTGAATAAGTTTCAGGACTGAACAAATGAAAAGAGAAAAGATTACATTATTAACGAAAGTCCCTGAAAACCTCTATAATGTTTATTTGAATAAGTTACAGGACTGAAAAAATTAAAAGAGAAAATTTAGTACCTATATGTAATTTTGAGTTCTAAATATCTTGAATGAAGTAAAAGACAGATGTACTCTTAATCATTGAGAGCTGTCTTTAGTCCAGAAAGCCACTGCGCATCCGCTAGGAAAAATATTCTAATTCGGATTTTTTGCACAATCTTACTCAAAAAGGACTCCTTTGAACAAATTTGCATGTTGCAGAACCAAAAGGTGGTCACAAATTTTTTAAATGTTTTTTTTTTGTTTTTTCCTAAAATTGTTTTTTTTTTGCATGGAAAAAAGTTTTTTTTAGGTTTTTTGGATCATTCCAAACAGAAAAGGTCTAGTGACTCTCTAAAAATGATAGTTTTTGACAAAAATTGAAAAATTGCGAAATCGGCCATTTTTAACCCTCAAAAACTATGTGAAAAACTGAAAATTTGAATGTTGCCAAGGCAGGTAGATATTCTTTAAACATCGATTGATAAAATCCCGAAGAGTTTTTTGCAATACAATATTCAAAACTCCTTTGTTTTTTAATTGCTAATTAAGCGTGTGCGCTATTTTCCACCGACAGTATAGTGCAAATGAAAGGAATAAATTCGTTATTTCGTAAACCGGCGATTTTAAGGAAAAATCCCGAAACAGGTCGATTTTTTATTTTTAAGTTATGATTTGTGGCATAATGGTATACTAGTGACGTCATCCATCTGGACGTGATGACGTAATCGATGATTTTTTTTAATGAGAATAGGGGTCGTGTGCTAGCTCATTTGAAAGGTTCTTCAATTCTCTATTCAGTAATATAAACATTTACATAATTATTCGTACAGGGTGTCCAAAATTTTTTTATTAAATTAAATTATTTGACAAAAAAAGAAGTGGAAGGACACCCTGTATAAATAATTATGTAAATGTTTACATTACTGAATAGAGAATTGAAGAATATTTCAAATGAGCTACCACACTACCCCTATTCTCATTTAAAAAAATCATCGATTACGTCATCACGCCCAGACGGATGACGTCACTAGTATACCATATATGCCACAATATCATAACTTAAATATAAAAATCGACCTGTTTCGGGATTTTTCCTTAAAGTCGCCGGTTTACGAAATAACGAATTTATTCCTTTTATTTGCACCATACTGTCGGTGGAAAATAGTGTCGCGCACGCTTGATTAGCAATTAAAAAACAAAGGAGTTTTGAATATTGTATTGCAAAAAACTCTTCGGGATTGGCAACTCTACCTTGGCAACATTCAAATTTTCAGTTTTTCACATAGTTTTTGAGGGTTAAAAATGGCCGATCTCGCAATTTTTCAATTTTTAATCGCTTATATGTCAAAAACTATCATTTTTAGAGAAAAGTCACATTTTTTATGATATGTAGGTATTATATATAAAAGCCATTGTATGTACGCCCCTGAAAACCTATTTGCTGTTTCCTACAACCCTACATGTATCAAAAAGTCGGTGTCTTATGTACTCGAGTGTCACTCGATCACATGTTAAGCATGCAAAAATCTCCATGGAATGTGTACGGCTCTAGCCGTGGGTGGCCCCATTTTTCACTATTTCCATGGTAAAAAACCATGTTTTATTCTCTAGTATCAACACTTATCAGTTTTTTGTGGCACATCAAAAAGATCTGCTGTGAATGTTTGTCATAAATAAAGGATGATTTGGTTGGATAGTTTTTAATGGAGTTTGAAAGCATATTGAGGGTGTCGGTAATAAAAATTAGATTAAAGATGAGGACCGACATGAATAATGTAAGTAATCATCTGTTAGAACAAAGCAGGCGCCACATATAAAACGAGGTGTTACTTAAAACAAATTTTATATGAGAGATATAAGATAAGAGACAAGAGATATCTATAAAATTTTTATAATATAATTTACATGCTTAAAATATATACCCACAACTCGAATAAAGCAATGTACATACAGACATACAGTGATGAGCGCACTAATAACCGGCAAAAAAGCTCAAAAGATAGAAAACATAATACATTGCGAAACAAAAAGAGATGAAACTAGTGGAGGTGGAAATTGTCGTTATAAACGTATTAATTAACATTACATTGCAGTGGCGGCTCGTCAGAGGAGGCAAGGAAGGCTTAGCCTCCCCATAAATTTTTTACACACGCTACACTGTTTTGTTTATCTTGAATCGCAAAAAACAACAAGCACTCTCACTATTATACAACGCAACGTGTAAATTCCATATTATCACTAAATATCCATACGCACGGAGCATTAGCATTAGAACACATGATTGCGTCCAGTTTTTTTATTATTATTTCTAGGCAGGACCCTGGGTTATCCCGAAATGCATGAACGGAGCCGAGAAGCCGGCCAGCCTCCGTTGCTAATGCTCCGCGCAGCGCAGCAGGCGTTTAAGGAGACCAGGTCTCCTAACAGTGGCATCTACGGTGCCATCACACGCTGCCCGGAGATTTACCAATGGAGGCTAACTAGCTTCTCGGCTCCGTTGCCGTTGCGTGCATCTCGGGACAACGAATTTTAGAGTCCTGACTAAAAATAATGAAAAAAACTAAAAGTGCGAATTTTGTTATGAAATTTGGTATTTGGGGTTAGAATAATATTTGGAACAACTTGTTCAAATAACTTTTTCCGATATTTGTAACTCAAAGCAAAATATCGGTAATTTATCATGTTTTTGGATTCGCAGTAGGCCGCGTTTAGAATTAAAAAAATTCAGTTGAGTAGGTATCTTAAAAAATGTGAACCGTCAACCTGTATGGACTGCAAAACTTCAAATCTGTAGGTATTTATTTTGATATGCATATATCTACTTACAACGATGGAATTGTTAACAAATAAACGACACAAACTTTGGTATTAAACTTTCACAATTAGACTAATTATTTTTAAAATGATGTGATATTATGAAATTATTAATTATGATGATATGAAATGTAAATAAAAAATCGTCAAAAAATGGGGCCTTACATTACATTTTTTGGCACATTTTTTGTTAGTGCATGTCTAGATATTTTAGAGTTAGGTATAGCCTCTCCTATTGTAAAAATCACGAGCCGCCACTGTTACATTGCATAGTTACCACCTTTAGACGTCCATGACAGGAGTATTGTATAAAATTCTACTGGCACATAGACAGTTGTCATATTCCTCTGATACGTCTAAGGGTGGTAGTGCGACAGATTCGTGCAAATATTATAAGAATTGTGCATTTAATGATAGAAGCATATAATTTGGACCACATATACTACACATATAGCGGTTCAAATTTAGATACGAGACCATCTCAGTTTTTGTTCCTTTTACAAAAATGGCGGGCATTCAAAATGGCTACTATACATATATGTGACCAATAGCACGATGCACGATAACTTTTGAAGGAGATGTCAGATTTCAACCAAATTTGGTATATAGGTTCTCTTTTGATGAATAATATTGAGGTCTTGAACCGGAAGAATCGGTTTACCAGAATTTGTGTTTTGGCTGTTTTTTTTTATGTAAAAATATGTGTTTCTTTTTCAATTATTTCACCCTATATATATATTAATTTTTCAATAAGGTGATACCGGCGTTGAAAAGAGCGTAAAAATATTTTTTAGGAAATATTTTGAACTCTTTAGTTATATTAATTACCATTTAATACATGCATAACGTATCTTCACATGTAGGTACCTACCTATGTGCGGCAGATTCGTGCAAATAATAATATAAGAATTATTGTGCATTTAATGGTTGAAGCATATAATTTGGACCACACATACTACACATACAAAGATTCAAATTTAGATGTGAGCCCATCTCAGATTTTGTCTTTTACAAAAATGGCCGGCATTCAAAATGAATCTGCCGGTCATAGGTACATGTGAACATACGTTATGCATTTATTAAATGGTAATTAACACAACTGAAAAGTTCAAAATATTTCCTAAAAAATATGTATACTCATTTCAATGGCGTTATTACCTTTTTGAAAAATTTATATATACAGGGTAAAAGAATTGAAAAAGAAACAACATATTATTACATAAAAAACAGTAAAAACACAAATTCTGGTAAACCGATTCTTCCGGTTCAAGACCTCGATATTATTTATCAAAAAAAGAACTTATATACCAAATTTGGTTGAAATCTGACGTTTCGTTCAAAAGTTATCGTGTTATTAGTCACATATGTATAGTCAGGGCCTATTTTACCACTAGGCCCGTGAGGCACCTGCCTCGGGCCCGCATTTTAATGGGGCCCGAAAAGATCACCAAAAAAATTTTTATTGCAATACTTAATAAAATAAATTTTCAAAATTCTTCCATTTTACGAACAGGAAATGATAAATGAAGACTCCACTGTTAATTTTCAACACTGTTGACTTCACCTGTCGCAAGCACATCTCCGTCATCTCATATAGAAAACGACAATGTCAATAGATCTTTTCCTAGCGATATAGAGTGAGGAGTGGCCAAAATATTTTAAATCTGGAATTTCAACGATATTTTATAAATAATCGACTGAATCAATATATTGATAAAATTAGTGAATGTGTTACACAATTGGATAATAATAAAACCAGACATTTGCAAAGTGCGATTTTTCATAAAATGAAAGCTAATGGGGAAAACGTTCTTCACGAGTAGTTAGTGTACAGTCTTAAATGTAGCCGAGTTTATTGTTACGTTTCTAAACTGATTTCCACGAAAAGTATTGTTCTTCTAACTTTCGATGGGTATAATGACGGGAAAAATATCAATAGGATAGTATTTACTCAACATGAGCGATCTCCTAGACATATTTCACCAATTGGTACGTTAGTCAAGAGAAGTAGTACAGCAGGACAAATTGTAACATTAATGGAAAAAGTGATTTAGAAGAAAAGGAACTTTGGAGACACGTTCTTTAACGAATAATAATAACCATTAAATTTTTGTCCAAGAACGGTCTATCCTTTTATGTTTCAACAACCAAATTATTTACAAAATGAAATGACATATTATATACAGTGTGTCGCATTTAAGATAAAGACAGCCCTATATTTTGGCTATCAAAATAAATCCAGATTTGAAGTTTTGCACAGTCATAAAAGTTGAATGTTTTTTAAGACACTCATCTCTCATCTTATCTCACATTTTTTAAGATACTCATCTGAAATTTAAATTTTAAACGCAGCCTACTACGACTCCACAAACAGTGTAAATTTTCGATATTTTGCTTCATGTTAATATCGGAAAAAGTTGTTCCAAATATTATTCTAATCCCACATACCAAATTTCAACTTAAAATTGACTGGCCCGAGATGCATCGGGACAGCTGAGATGAATTTTAGGATCTTGACTACAAATATGTACTGAAAAAAACTAAAAGTGCGAATTTTGTCATGCAATTTAGTATGTAAGGTTAGAATACGATTTGCAAGTACAGACTTTTTTAAATTGCTTTTTCCTATATCTAGAACGCAAAGCAAAATATAGAAAATTTACCCTGTTTGTGGATTCGCAGTAGGCCGTAATTAAAATTTCAGTTGAGTATCTTAAAAAATGTGAACCTTGAACCTGTATGACCGAGCAAAACTTCAAATCTGTATTTATTTTAATAGCCGAAATATAGGTAGAGCTGTCTTCATCTTAAATGTGAATTTAAAATTTAACAATAAATTTTATTTATTGTTAATAAAAATTTAAATTTATTTTTATTAAATAATTAATTCATTTAAAAAAGTTAGGTGAGTAAAACAAGTAGGTGAGTTATTTTTTAAATAATATTTAGGGGCCCGAAAATTGTGTAGTGTCTCGGGCCTGATTCGAAGTAAAATAGGCTCTGTGTATAGTCGCCATTTTGAATGCGTGCCATTTTTGTAAAAGGACCAAAAACTGAGAAGGACTCGTATCTAAATTTGAACCTTTATACAGGGTGATCAACTTCTGTGACAAAGTCCAATATATCTGTTATTTTACAATATATGAAAAAAAGTTGTTAATAAAAGTCATAGACACCTTTATTGTACACATTTTAAAACTAGTGAGAAATATACAGGGTCCTCCATAACACGGTGCCAAACCAAAGTTATGTTTTTTTAAATGGAACCCCCTATATTTTATTTGAAATCTAGTTTCTCTACATTTTTCTGATTAAAAAGATATAACACTTGTCTAAGGTTATACTGAGTGTTTCAAAGTTATGAGCACTTTTATCAAAAAATCATACTGATTTGATCGCACTGTATGTTTCTATTGGTGTAATATGAACTTATTTTTTTAATGCTTTTGACTGTCAATATTAAAGTAGTTTTGCAACAATGTACAATTTTTTTATAACTACACAAATTGTATACAGGGTAAGTCAAAATGTAAATACAAGATTTTCTTCATAATTTTAAATGGAACACCCTGTATTTTATATTATTGTCGAAAAGTTCTATCACTATACTTACATATCTTTTAAATATTCCCTATACCTATAGTTATTAGTTTTCGAGATATTTTAGTTTTATTGTTGATAACAACATGTATTACTTAGTTATTAATAACAATACTTTAATTTATTAAAATTTATTAAAAAAACTAAATTAAATAAAAAAAAATGTACAACGTACTTCTTATGTTATAAAACGTGTTCCAAATGACCTCCCATAACGTCTACACAAGCCTGGAAACGAGTTTCGAAAGACCTACACTGATGTTTGTAAAATTTGTTGTGTGACACTTTGAAAGGCATTTTGAATCCTTATTTTCATATCGTCAACTATTGTTGGAGGTGTCCTATACACTACGTCTTTAATATAACCCCAAAAAAAGAAGTCAACATCGTTTAATTCTAGTGATCTGGGCGGCCAGTGAACTGGCCCATCTCTTCTTATCCATCTTTCAGGAAATAGTTCATCGAGTTCACCGTTGACAAGTGCGTTGTGGTGAGCAGGGGCTCCGTCGTGAAGGTACCACATATGTTGGCGGGTGTTAAATGGTACATTTTTAAGTAAAATAGGTAAATGATTCACTAGAAAATTTAAATAAACCTCACCATTTACCGATTCCTCAAAGAAAAAAGGACCTAAATTGCCTATGATTCCACCCCAAACATTTAAGGACCATCTCGTTTGACTATGTGTCTGAGCACAGTACGGATTGGTTGTGGAATAATAATGAAAATTGTGTCTGTTTACACTACCATTTTTGTGGAATGTTGCCCAGTCTCCAAAAAAAAGAACAAACTCAAAAAAATCTCTCTGTATAACTATTTGTTGTTGTGACCATTGAAAAAATTGTACTCTTCGTTCGAAATCATCCCCAACAAGTTCCTGATGTAATTGTATATGATATGGGTGCATGTTGTTTTTCTTGAGTATGTTTTGGATAGATCCATAACTTATATCTTGATCTCTTGTAATATTTTGAATACTTGTATGAGGATTTTCTGTAACAGGCAGTAAAACATTTAATTCATTTTCATCTGTAATAATGATTTTTGTTTTTCCCTTTGCTTCATAAACAGAACCAGATTAAACGTGTCTAATAAGTTGTCAAATGCTCTCTTATTTGGTTGTTTACGCTATGGACACCGTTCCTTATAAATTCTTGTGGCAACTAATGAGTTTTTGAAACACTCTCCTAAAATCCATATTATTTCTGTCATTTCTTCACGACTAAAATTCATTGTTAGGTATCAATTATAACATTATGGCAAACAATTATAATCAATAACAAAAATAAATACGTACAGATAATTAAAATCTTACATCTGACAGTTCTTGTGTCAATTATTTCAAAGCCACCTTAAACAAGAACTTGCAGCAATTTATAGTTCCCATTTCTTCGCGGAAAATTAATATCATTTTGTTAGTAAATATAAAATTATCGTTATTGTATAGAATTTACCATAAACTTGGACAAAAAGTGAAATTCAGTCGAATTTTAATTATGATTAACAAACTCATTGGATGTTTCTAATATTAAGGGTAATTAATTTACTGTAATAAACGTATCTATGAGTTATCAACAATACAACTAAAATATCTCGAAAACTAATAACTTTAGGTATAGGGAATATTTAAAAGAAATGCAAGTATAATGAAAGAACTTTTCGATGGTAATATAAAATACAGGGTGTTCCATTTAAAAATATTAAGAAAATCTTTTATTTGCATTTTGACTTACCCTGTATACAATTTGTGTAGTGATAAAAAAATTGTACGTTGCTGCAAAGCTACTTTAATAATAACAGTCAACAGCAGTAAAAAAATAAGTTTATACTATACTGTTAGAATCATACAGGGCGATCAAATCAGTATGATTTTTTGATAAAAGTGCTCATAACTTTGAAACACTCAGTATAACCTTAGACAAGTGTTATATCTTTTTAATCAGAAAAATGTAGAGAAACTAGATTTCTAATAAAATATAGGGGGTTCCATTTAAAAAAACATAACTTTGGTTTGGCACCGTGTTATGGAGGACCCTGTATATTTCTCACTAGTTTTAAAATGTGTACAATAAAGGTGTCTATAACTTTTATTAACAACTTTTTTTCATATATTTTATAATAACAGATATATTGGACTTTGTCACAGAAGTTGATCACCCTGTATGTGTAGTATATGTGGTCCAAATTATATGCTTCTACCATTAAATGCACAATAATTCTTATAATATTTGCACGAATCTGCCGCATATAGATACACGTGAAGATACGTTTTGCATTTATTAAATGGTAATTAATATAACTAAAAAGTTAAAAATATTTCCTAAAAAATATTTTTACGCTCTTTTCAATGGTGGTATTAACTTTTTGAAAAACTAATACATACAGGGTGAACGAAATTGACAAAAAAAAAACAGCATATTTTTACATAAAAACCAGGAAAAACACAACTTCTGGTAAACCGGCTCTTCTGGTTCAAGACCTCGATCTTATACATCACAGAAAGAACCTATATACCAAATTTGGTTGAAATCTGAAGTCTCGTTCAATAGTTATCGTGCTATTAGTCATAATGTATAGTCGCCATTTTGAATCCCCGCCATTTTTGTAAAAGGCAAAATCTGAGATGGCCTCATATCCAAATTTGAACCTTTATATGTGCAGTATATTTGGTCCAAGTGATATTCTTCTATTCAGGCGCGGATCTAGAAATTCATAATAGGGGGGCCAGATTTACCTCAAATACGCAAATATTATATTTTCCACATTTACACAGATACCTACGGTATCGAAAGGATTGATAGACAATTCACGACTATTAATCTCACTGGTCGTTCTTTACCATAAAGATTAACCTTTCTACCATCGATGGGTAGGTACGCATAGATTATCTAGTAAAATACAAATTTTTATATCTTTATTGTACCGCAAACTTGAAACGTGACTTTTCATGAGATAAGGTTTATACCCAGTGTAATGTATTTGCATTTTAAAATATCATTTTTGTTATTCTGTGAATTGAGAAAAATATTTCCGTTGTTTATGGTTCCACCGGTACCTACCTAAACAAATGCGCCTGCAGATTATTTTTCAGAGTAGGGTGTTTTATTAGATTTTATGGCTTCTTTCAATTCTTTGGAAGCAGTTGTCGTGTAATTTAGTGTTGTACCTACTGATGGTTTAAAGTTTAGGGTTAACAGAAAAAAATAATAAATAATAAAAAATTACTTAAACACTAAATACAATAGGGGTGTCCATGGACCCGTTGACCCCCCCCCCTGTATCCGCGCCTGCTTCTATCATTAAATGCACAATTGTTTCACATATCGGCTGCACTATGGGAAACTATGTAATGTAATGATCCTTATACAGGGTGTCTGCGTAACTTGAAACCATATGGGAAACTTTTTTATTATCAATTTTACGAAAAAAAGTAATTCTTTATAAAGTGCTCTGCATAGTCTAAAACCTAAGATGCAATCATCAGATATCAAATTGTGTCAACAGTATACGAGGTATATCTAAAAATATGAATTTCGCTGAAGAGCAAACTCTTTATATTTCAAAATATCAAATAATTTTATTATGAAAAGTTATTTGTAATTAAAAACCATATTCAAATATGCAATAACAGCCTTCTACTTGAAAAAAAAAATTTCTGAAATTTTCCTAAATTACCGATTCCGAACATCATTTTTATTTATTAGACATGTAATAACTCTTTTATTAATAATTTTAGGAAAAAAAGTTATTCTTCATAAAAATCTGTGCATGGTCTAAACCTCAAGATGCAACCATCAGTTATCCAAGTTTGTTAATTTTATACGAGGTGTGTCAAATAATATGAATTTAGAAAGAATTTATGGTTGCATCTTGAGGTTTAGACCATGCACAGATTTTTATGAAGAATAACTTTTTTTTCTAAAATTATTAATAAAAGAGTTATTACATGTCTAATAAATAAAAATGATGTTCGAAATCGGTAATTTAGGAAAATTTCAGATTTTTTTTTTCAAGTAGAAGGCTGTTATTGCATATTTGAATATGCTTTTTAATTACAAATAACTTTTCATAATAAATTTTTTGATATTTTGAAATATAAAGGTAGATTGCTCTTGAGCGAAATTCATATTTTTTGACACACCTCGTATACTGTTGACAAAATTTGATATCTGATGATTGCATCTTAGGTTTTAGACTATGCAGAGCACTTTATAAAGAATGACTTTTTTTCGTTAAATTGATAATAAAAAAGTTTCCCATATGGTTCCAAGTTACGCAGACACCCTGTATATGTAGATAGATGTATTATTTTCAAAAATAATTGGAGAACATAACTTATTAATGATATTGTTTTGTATCCACTGAGTTCTTTAACGTTTGTATTTTTAGGGATAGCGCAAAAGGTGAAGAGTAAGCATTGTTTCGGTAGATGTCTTGTTTTGTATACATTTTCAGCTTTCTACTGGGATTTGATCTGGACCTACTGCTTTACCATTTTTGCTGTTATTTAATGCCATTTTAATTTGCTCTTTTAATATCTTTAAAACAAACCATCTTCTATTTCTACTTTAATCTGTTGTGTTCTATTGTCTTTTAACAACCCATTGATGTCTTGTTTCCATCCCTTTAATTTTTCGTTAGTATTCAACAATAATTCAACATTATTTGTATCTTTCAGTATTCCCGATTTCCTTTTTTATCGTTGTAAGTTAATTTTTCAAGTATTTTGTGTGTGTTAAACGTCTTTCCTGGGATTCTTCTATTTCTGCGCATTGTTCTTTTAACCATTCTTATTTATTTTTATTTATTTATTTATCCAGTTTTTTGTACATTTGATTATTTTTGTTTTCATATTGACGTCTGTCTTTCATCAAATCTAAAATTTCCTCCGTTGTCCATTATTTCTTTTTTACCTGATTGGTGTCAGATTTTTTTACTTTGATCTATTTCAGCCTTTATTGTAGTAAGTAGTATCAGCCTTTATTGTAGTATTCAGCCGTCTCAGTATTGCCTTTATTAGTAATAATTTTGTATGCTTGTCAGCACTCGTATTATATTAGGTATTATATGATTAACTAATAAAGATGATTTGCTTTCAATTCTTTATTTTTGTTTTAACGTGAAACCTAAAAGCAAATAAATATTGGACGAATACAAGACGTTACACACAATTAATGCTATAAAATTGTCTGATAAAAATTTACAACTATATACGATGGCATCAAATATATAAATAAAGACGAAGAAAATAAGGGTTTGGACGTTAATGGTGATGAGATATGTAAATTGGTCGGAATATCTAAAGTCGCCGGCAACGTTCCACTAACGTGTGATATGTCTGTCTGTACAAATGAGATATGTGTGTTAATTTAATCCGCAATATAAAGAAGTGGTAAATTCTTTACGTTGCAGGGGGCAGTTCAGGGAACGATGGTGTTGCTTGAAATGTGTAAAAAATCATTGGCGTTTCAAGCTTGTAAGGACAAACTAATACTACTTGGGCTTAACTGGTAGAGCACAAAATTAATATTTGATACATATTTTGTGTTATTGTACCCTCGGAGATCGCTGGGAAAATTTACACTAAAAATAACAAAATTAAGTTTGGCAACACTGTGTGAATGTTGATAGTAACATATCCTTTTTAAGATAAACAGAAGTGTAATTTAGTCCAGACAAATTAATATTTTTTTTGCCATCAAAAATGAGATTTTTCAACAAAATAATGTTTTAAATATGATGTCCAAAATAATTTTTAATTGGGTTCTGTTAATGAGCTTGCCTTTTTGTCGTTAAAGTAGAAAAAAGTTTAAATTTCACTCAGTAAATCATTATCGTCTTAATTATTTTAACTGTACTAATATCCGTCGACTAATTATGAATGATTAATGGGTTGTTAAAACATTTTATCTGTAGCGGCTTCTGGAATGTCTTAAAAATATCGAATCTCATTGATAAAATGCGCATATCCCACCGATCTTCGCTTCGATCATACCAGTCCTTCATGACAACAGTCAAGAAGAGTTAATTGATCTCATACGACTGGTTGAAATTGAAAGTAAAATAATGGTCTTCAGTTAAATTTATCGAAGAATATGTCTTGTAAGACGGCCCCACATAATTTGGTCTACAGGGTCGAGCGAGTGCTAGATTGGAAGCCATATTGCCTGGGCATCTTTATTGATATTGAGGGTGCCTTTAGCTAAGCTACTTTTTATTTTAGATGTGATGCTGCATAAAACGTGGAGTTGACTGCATCTGCATCTTGGTCAGGTGGATCCAGACCTTCTTTCTCAGAGGCACGTACGGGAAGGGTTGTTACGTTCGTCTGTCGTCCTCTTATGGTTGTTCTTAGAGAGACGTATTGTCCCCTCTACTGTGGTGCCTGGTGGTCGATGACCTTATTCAGCGACTGTCCAATCAAGGTTCCTCAGATGGGTCTTAGACTCGTTGAGGAATGATTCCGAGAGCAGTTACTCGGGGTTAATCCTGAAAACACTGCTGTACTTTTGTTTACTCAGAGAAGGGTCATCGGATCTACCAGAGAGCTTACCTTCTATAGTAAAACTTTACGGTTTACTATAGAAGGTATAAGTCAGTGAAGCCTCTAGACTGTCATAGAAGGAACAACTGGACGCCATGCTGAAGATGGCTGCTGCAGCTTTCTGGGCGTGCAGAAGATCTTTCAGAGCCAAATGGAGTCTGTAGCCGCAAATTCTATATTGGATGTACCAATCCATGATAAAGCCTATACGGATAAATTCGGCCATGGTGTGGTGGTCCCGGTCAACACTGGCTTCACCTAAGGCATAGTTGGATCAGCTGCAGCGCTTAGCATACATTGGTGTCTTAGAAGCCATGAAGACCACTCACTCAGCCGCTTTTACGGCTCTTTTGGATCTAGCTCCTTATTCTCTTATTCTGTTCATCTTATTGTGTAGCATAAAGCCAGGATAGCAGTATATTGTCTCAACTGCTCTGTATGTTGGTTGGGAATGAATGGGCGGATGGATACATCATCTAAAGTCGCCGGCAACGTTCCACTAACGTGTGATATGTCTGTCTGTACAAATGAGATATGTGTGTTAATTTAATCCGCAATATAAAGAACTGGTAAATACTTTACGTTGCAGGGGCAGTTCAGGGAACGTTGGTGTTGCTTGAAATTTGTAAAAAATCATTGGCGTTTCAAACTTGTAACGACAAACTAAGGTTAGGGCTAAATTTGTACAGGGAAAATTACGAGGCTTGTTCAATTAAACCCATATTTTATCCAGAAAAAATGAAACATACAATTATATGAGCTGAGATGAAACTTGAACCCCAGACAGAAAAATTCAACCAACACAACCGCTAGTTAGGAAAGTTAAGGGACCTTAATGCATCAAATCTATTATTTATGCCTTTTATGTAGTTTAGGTTTATCGTTTTTATGTTTTTTGGTTGGTGTTTCAATGCAAGTTCCCAGCCTAATGCAAATTTCCCCTCCCAAGGCAAATGTCTAGATCCGCCACTGGCACAAACTTCACTTTAACCTAGTTTGTGTATAATACTATGGACAGATCCTATACTGATAACAATATTTAGATACAACAAGGCTGGAAAATATTGTTAGACTGCCCTACATCACCTAGTCTACATGGTGGAGGAGGTTACATCGGAAGCAATACAGCCTGGATATTTATATCGATATTATTTATATAGGGCGTCCATAGCTGAGCTACTTTTGACTCCATATGTGATGTTACGGAAAGGCATGGGTTGACTGCATCTTAGTCAGGTGGATCCGGGAGCTGCTTTCTCAGAGGCAGATAGCGTACCTGAACGGTTATTGCGTTCGGGTGGCAGCAGCTCGTGGCTGTCCTTATGGACAACCACGTGATGCCGACGTGGTCGTTAATCTAATTCAGCGACTGTCCAAACAAAGTTCCTCAGATGGGGCTCAGGCTCGTTGAGGAATGGTACCGGGTGCAGTACCTCGGGGGGTTAATCCTGAGAACACTGTTGTGGTTTGGAGCCAAATCGAGTCTGCCGCCGACAGCTGTACCAATCGATGATAAAGCATATACTGACGAATGCGACCATTGTGTGGTGGCTCCGGCCTAGATTGGCTTCATCTAAGGCCCAGTTCGCTCACGTTCAAGGGTTGGCATACGTTGGCATCTCAGAAGCCATGAAAATCACTCCCACAGCCGCTTTTAAGGGTCTGTTGAATCTACCTCCTCTACATCTTATTGTGTAGCACGAAGCGAGGATGGCTGCCTATCGCCTCAACTGCTCAACTGGAAATGAATCGGCGGATGGGCAACGTTCCACTAATATGTAATTAGTCTTTCTGTATAAATGAGGTATGTGTGTTAATTTAATCCGCAATATAAACAAGTGGTAAATTCATTACTCTTTACGTTGCAGGGAACGGTGGTGTTGGTTGAAATCTGTAAAAAATCACTGGCGTTTCAAGCTTGTAACGACAAACTTATTTTAGGGCTTAATTTGTACCGCACAAAATTAATATTTGAGATCAAAAAACGACGAGAATCCTTTATAAGAGGTATATTTTTAAAAATCCCTAAAAAGGGCTACGTCACAGAACTGGTTTTCTATCGGATGACCGATCATCATCAGTGCTTACGTGATCTAACATGCTAACCACCAAAATACAGTAATATAAAGATATATTTGTAAAAACCCTTTAAAATTGATCCGTCATGGAAACATAGATAAAATATGTGAACTTAAACATGGATGTTCAAAATATTCCATGTAACATGTTCCAGGTTTTTGACCATTTGAGCTCTAAATTGACTTGATCACATGTTGACTGTATGGGGGCAAGTGACTTGCCTCCAACCAACGACTTGGTATCTGGAGCATATTACGTGGAATATTTTGAACGTCCATGTTTAAGTTCACATATTTTATCTATGTTTCCATGACGGATCAATTTTAAAGGGCCTTTACCCATATATTTTTATAATATTGTATTTTGGTGGTTAGCATGTTAGATCACATAAGCACTGATGATGATCGGTCATCCGATCGAAAACTAGTTCTGTGATGTAGCCGTTTTTAGAGATTTTTAAAAATATACCTTTTATAAAGGATTTTAGTAGTTTTTTGTAATATATGGTATACAGCCAACTACAGGAAAGCTTTTCCTTGTGGATATTTGAGATAACTTTTGTAATAGTAACTGAAAATATCTTCTTGTTCTTCTTTTTGTGTATACATAACTTTGTTTTTAAATGTGCCTCCAGTAAGTAATGTAATTCCATCGTATTCGTGGTCTTCTCACTGATCGTCGTCCTATTGTGGAACAGTCTCGCGCAGTCAGTCTTTATTACTCTATTTGTTGTCACCCGGCTTATTATGATCATTCCATTCTACTCTTCTATTTCTTTCCCAGTCCTTGATGTCCTCTACCTTTCATCTCCGTCTATATCTGTATATTATAGCTCAGTACTATAGTGTCTTACCATAGATTTTTTTGGGGATTTTCATCTCTGCTATTTCTAGCATTCTTTTGTCATCTCTGTATCAGGTCGTGTTTCTGCCGCGTATATTATTATTGGTCTGATGACTGTTTTGTAGATTCTGCTTTTCATTTCTTTCCAGATGTTTTTATTTCTCCATATTGTTTCATTCTTTGCTTCTCTGTTTTCTCGATTTACTTGTTCTTCCTTTTTTTTAGAAATCCTTTAGCTAGATTGTGTGATACCTAGATATTTAAACTACATCACTTGTTCTATTATCTGACCTGTCAGCTCTAATTTACATGGTAGTAGATTTGCTGTTATAACCACGCATTTTGTCTTTTGTGAGGAGATTAACATATTACTAAATTTTCTGGCGGTCATATTAAATTGGCGCAGCCTACTTTGTAAATCTTATTTCTTAAAGCAATTAGTATTGAGTCTTCTGCAGGATAGATATCTTGCCACTGAGTGTTCTTAAATATTGACTCTGGAGCTGCCGTGAACAATTTTGGTGAAAAATTGTCTCCTTTTCTTACTCCTCGACGTAAACGGAATTTTTCTATTGTAACAAAAAAGACACTTCTGTTGGAGTGATTGTAAAGAGAAAGATAAACTCCAACAGAAGTATAAAAAGAAAACTAACTAATGTAAGAAAAATAACCAAAATGTGTCAAAAATATAGGTAGAATGAGGTGGCTTCTACGTTGTGGAAGCCGATGTAAGAAAATACTACTATTCCGTAGTAATATGTGGGGGAAATGATAAGATGAAGAGATAGATGAACTAATAACAGAAGTATGAAGACAGATGCAAACTGAATGGATTTAGGCTGGCGATATATGCAAGAGAACGACAACTTGACACTCAAGGATGGATACAGCCAATTTGCATGCCTGTCAAAGAACAGATCAAAGTAAGTAGATAGTGATGATGACTAAGAATGGAAATATTAAGATAAGAATAATGTACTGAAAATGAATAAAGATGAATAATTATTAAAACAAAACAAATCAAATCAAGGGCTTCAGGAAAAGATCTTCATCACTTTCCCAGGTATCTTAAACTGCTGTAAAGTATAACTGTTACAGTTCAAGTTGATTCTCAGTTAGAGTTGTCTCCAACTAGTTGGAGTCAACTCCAACTGAAACGAGCAGTAAAAGTTGATTTTAAAAATTTAAATCAACTTTTACTAGTTAGAGTTGACTCTTCCTGGATCGATTCAGTAAATGTTGATTATACGAGAATCTCAAGCGCATTTTTGATGAGTGTGCGTTTCTTTGTTTTGACCGTTTCAACTACTTATTAGTATAGTCTGTAACGTCGCTCCCGTTAAGTAAATTATTCTGATTCGATTTTTTGCACAAACTTACTCAAAGAAATGCATCTGTATAACAATCCTTATAACAAATACACATGGTGTCACGCGGTACCGCGGTCGAAAAATTGTTTAACCAATTCTTGTTAACCAAATTCACAAAAATAATTTTTATCTACTCTGTATCATATTATGTAAAGCAGCGGTTCTCAATCTGTGGTACATGTACCACTGGTGGTACATATCATTATTTGCGGTGGTACACAAAACTTAAAATAGTAGTACATAGTAAGTCTTGATTATACAATCTAAAAATATAAATAGAAATATAATAAAAGAAACTAGATGGTACATGACTCAAAAAGATTGAGAACCGCTTATGTAAAGGTTTTATTATGTGAAAATTGTAAATATAGATAGCAGTAGGTACATGAAGGGTTTAAAGTGTGTCTGAAGTAACAATGTATTTTAAATGGGTTTTACTTTTTCGCACTGTTTTTTAGCACACTTTCATATAATTAAACATCCTTAACTTTCGCCTTCGGGAGGAAATCAGACACGCCCTTGCAACGGCAACTGAAATGCTCACAAAACAGCGACCACGGAAGTAAAGATGGATGACAGAGGAAATGTTGGATTTAATGGATGAAAGAAGAAAATACAAACAGCAAATCGCAATGTACAAAGCATTAAATAGAACCATTAAACAAAAAATAAAAATTGCAAAAGAAAAATGGATAACAACAATGTGAAGAAATCGAAAACTTATATAAAAAACATGATGACTTCCATCTGTATAAGAAACTCAAGGAATTCACAGTCACGACATACTCACAAGGACCAAATAATCTAATCAACGCAGAATGCAAACTGATTTCAAGCCCTGAAGAACAAATAAACATGTGGGAAGACTATATAAAGGAACTCTTCTGTGACATCAGAGAACCTCCTACATTAAATACCGAAAACGACGAAGGTCTTCCAATACTGAATATGCTCTTTTTGAGTAAGTTTGTGCAAAAATTCGAATCGGAGTAATTTACCTAACGGTGGCAACGATACAGCCTAGACTAATTTGAACATATTCAGTAACATTTAATTTCTAGAATCGGCTGTTTGTGTGAATCAGAATCAACTTTTACTAAATGGCATTGGGAAAGTATACTTTTCCTAGTGGAGTCTACTTTTACTAGTAAATGTTGAATATAAATCTTCATTTTATATTTATAATCAACTTTTACTGAAACCAGCCGTTAGAGTTGACTCGAACTAGTAAAAGTCAACTCCAACTGGATAATCAACTTGAACTGTAACATACCTATTAAATCAGAAAGTAAATGCAAATATAAAGGAATAATAAGAAATGATATACACAATAAATAAATATTTATTAAATATTACTACTAGATTTTCACAATCTCCGAGTTAAATAAAGTGACTACTATGTGACTATAACATGACAAGAAAAAATGATACTAGTTAAAATCTTTTACAGAATTACTGTACAAATATAATAACAATAATGTTAACGAGGTTAGAAAATTTAAATATGGGTACCTCGTACATCTAATATAGAAAGTACGACTTACACCTAGGTTAATAAGAACAACCTTCACCAAATAACAATTGTACGATTTTAATACGT
Organism: Diabrotica virgifera virgifera; assembly: GCF_917563875.1. Lineage (NCBI taxonomy): Eukaryota > Metazoa > Arthropoda > Insecta > Coleoptera > Chrysomelidae > Diabrotica > Diabrotica virgifera. Next base: position 194,278,020 of record NC_065447.1, on the reverse strand, counting down.
ACACCTTAATTAAATACTACCTGATAATATGAATATAATATATGTATACATAACTCAAAGTGAGTTGGACAGGCACAAGCCCAGGCACGGACTGGCCCGCCGGCCCACCGGCCCTTGGGCCGGTGCGCCGTTTGCCTTAGTTAGTATCTATCCATCAAAAAAATTAAATGGTGAAAAAAAATTTTTTTTGAACCATTACACAAAGATGTTTTTAAAAGATTTAAAAATGTTTTTACTTGCCTCTGATTTAGCCGTTTAGCCCCGAGGGTGCACCAGAAACCTACACAATGAAGCCAGTCGGTACAACAAAATACCAGGTATCAGGTATCAGATAATCAAATAGCTTAGATACGGCGCCCTCGAAGACCATTTTTACGATTTGGGCGCCTTTCGTAGCAATCAATATCCGCTGTTTCTTTTATAAAGCTGTAGCTTTGATGCAAGGAGCGGCGCCCCAGAAGAAAATTTTTACGATTCGGGCGCCTTTCGTAAGTATCAGTTTCAGCTGTTTCTATTCTAATACATAGCTTAGACGCGGCGCCCTCGAAGACAATTTTTACGATTTAGGCGCTTTTCGTAGGTATCAATTTCCGATCATTCTATTATAATAAATAGTTTAGATGCAACGCGCGGCGACCTCGAAGACAATTTTTAAGATTCGGGCGCCTTTCGTAGGTATCAATTCCTGCTGTTTCTATTATAATGGAAATAGCGAATATTTATACCTACGAAAAGCGCCCAAATCGTAAAAATGGTCTTCAAGGGCACTGCGCGTCACATCTAAGCTATTTGATTGTCTTATATCTGATATTATTGTAAAGAGTGTTACATTCCACAATTGGCCTAAAATATAGAGGTGTAGTTTTCGGCGCTCCATAACTACATATATACATTATACATACAGGATTTTTGTGCCCCAGAATCCTAAATATTGAAGCCAGACAATGAACAAAATACAACTTGTCAACTTGTATCAGGTATCAGATAAATAATCAAATAGTTAGATGCGATGCGGGCCGCCCTCGAAGATCATTTTTGCGATTCAGGCGCCTTTCGTAGGTATCAATATCCGCTGTTTCTATTATAATATAAGAGTGTTACATCTCACAATTGGCCTAAAATATATTATGAGTAAATTCAACTATTATCAGGTATCAAATAATCAAAGTCTAGAACACGTAGCTCGAAAATGGTACCCAGGGTTTTATGTTAATAGTCTAGATGCAACGCGCGGCGCCCTCGAAGACCATTTTTACGATTAGGGCGGATTTAGGTATCAATCTCCCCTGTTTCTGTTATAATATAAGAATGTTACATCCTACAATTGGCATTAAATCTACATGTGCAGTTTCCTGAGCTGGTTAACTACATTATACACATAAGATTTTCGCGCCCCAGAATCTTACATAACGAAGTCGGTGAGTACAAGCAGCGCCCTTACACTTAAGGTTTTGTGTTAAAATAGTTAGCGCCAATTAGTATAGTGTAACCAAAACCGTGGCCCAAATCATAAAATGTTTTTCTAGTACGCTGCTTTTTGTTCTCAATACGATATACCTGTATAAAAAAATAATAGCTGTGAATTTTAAAGTTTAACACATGGGTTTATTTTAGCCACCATAGGATTTTTCTTCTTTTTTTTTTGTATAGACATGACTCTGCCTGTTTTTTCAATGTGCCTCTAGTAAGTTGTCGTTCCATCGTTTTTGTGAGTATTTTTTATTTTTTTTACTATTATTATTTTTATTTACTATTTTTTACTACCCATTTGTAGTACCATCAATTCTCCTTGTAGTGAGCTCTCAAAATTTTTATTAAATATTATAAAACCATTTGCAAATAATAATGACACATTTATAAAAAATACACAACATTTTTTAAACAAATTAACAAATATTGAATTTAATCCAAATAATATTTTAGTAAGTTTTGACATAAACAGTTTATTTACAAATGTGCCATTAGATAAAACTTTAAACATAATTAAAACGAAGTTAGAAAATGATAATACATTGACAACTAGGACAAAACTAAATGTATCAGCTATAATGGAGTTATTGACATTATGTACTAATAATACCTATTTTCAACTAAATAATGAATTCTATAAACAAAATTTTGGGTCTAGCAATGGGCTCTCCTTTATCTCCATTATTGGCTAATATATTTATGGAGGATTTCGAAACTAATATCATTTCTAAACAAAATTTAAAACCCACAGTATGATGGAGATATGTAGATGATGTGTTTTCAATATGGCCTCATAGATCAGAATTGTTGGATACATTCCTGAATATTATAAACGATCAAGAAGAGACAATAAAATTTACAATGGAAAAGGAATACAATAACACTTTGCCTTTCCTCGATGTTTTAGTCTCAAAGAAGGATACTGGATATGAGACTCAGGTGTATAGAAAACCAACACACACCAACAGATATCTCAATTACAAATCAAATCACAACATCAACGTTAAAAAGGGAATCATTAAATCCTTATATGATAGAGCCAAAATTACTTGTTCTAACGAAAATTCATTTTTAGAAGAAAAACAATTGTTAACATCTGTTTTATTAAAAAATGATTATCCTTTATCGTTAATAAATAAGGAATTGACAAGATTAGATCGAATGGAACAGAACAACTTAGAACGGGATCCTACAACATTCACAAGAAATAATACGAGGAGAATAACAATACCATATATAAAAGGACTATCCGAGAAACTTAAAACGATAGGAAATAAATTCAACATTTCAACAACATTCAAAACAACAAACACATTGAGATCTATTTTATCTAAAACTAAACCTAACAATGAACAAGAAAGACCAAAGAATTGCATTTATAGAATACCTTGTGAATGCGAACAATTTTATTTAGGTGAAACATCAAGACCATTAAACGTTAGAATAAGTGAACATCAGTCTTATATTAAAAACAGAGAATTTGATAGATCTCAGATATGTCAACACGCATGGGATAATGAACATAGAGTTCAGTGGAGAGATTCAAGTATAGTCCTGAAAGAATCAGATAGTAAAAAGAGAAAAATCAAAGAAGCGGCTCTAATTATGCTAAATGAAACCAATTGTGTCGCAAATTCCTCGGTAGAATGTAGTAGGATGTGGTTACCCATACTGAAAGAGGAAGTCAATAGAAAGAAAATACCACGATTAGTAAGTCAATAACATATCGAGTTAGTACAGGTTTTATATTTTAGTATTACTTATTGTATATCTATGTAATATTAATATTATTTATAATTTAAACATATTAAAGTCAGAATTTGGTATTAGTTTTTTGAAGGTAGATTAAATGTAAGACCAAATACTTACGATGTCGGGATAGTATCACGAGGTTTTTTCCTGGTTTTCCCTCGTGATTTACTGTGGAATCTCTAACGCGAGAATTTTACTGTCATCGTTGCATTTGGTTGTCTTTTTAAAGACAGATCACATGCTATGATTTTTTTTTGCGACGGATATTCTTGAGTTGGGATTGATTTCATGTAATCGAATGAACTATCTTTTAGTAAAGTCGTCCCAGGAACGCAACTCATAAATATTGGCGATATCATTTTAAAGTCTTCTACTTTAAAATGTATAATATACGTCTGAATTGCCAATATAAATGAGTCAGATTAAATAAATTATTAGAAGAATTTTTTTACTTAGCAACAACATGTTTGTTTTATTTTAATAGTATTTTGTATTTTGACAACGAAACCCGATTTGGGCTTCGAAACGTTAATAAATTCATTTTTTAGTAAAATTGTGGCTTATTTCCCATAAAAAATACGTAATTATAAAAATGCCACAAGGAAATAGCTTCAGAACAACATTAAGAAACCGGTATGGGCCTAGCGTTTGTCAAAATTTTAGGAGATTGGAAACCTTATACGAGAAACTGGCACACTGTCAAAATTCAATTAAATTTTTAAGAAGATGTAGAAACAACAATTTAATACCAAAGGGCTTGAGGTTGCGGCCAGCATATTCAAGCAGAAGACTTCAAAATATTCTACATAGAGCCAGTTTATCGATGATTCGGGAAAGGTTACAATTTCATAGGTCAAATTTATTTTTATCGAACAAGACATCGTAAGTATTGAAGATTTGCTTTTTGGAATGATATCAAATTCTGATTTTGATCGAATTACTTTTAGTTTACAAATAATTTATCAAAATTCATACCAAAATCAAAGAAATATACATTTAAATAAATTTAATATTCTTTTAGAACAAAATAGTTTACATGCTTTTGATAACCTAAATAGAAATAATGACATATTAGCGACAGTTGTCAATCTATCAAATAGAAATTTAAATGCAACTGAAAATTTAGTATTGTCAAAAGGTTTAAACTATGCTGTTACTCATCCATCTATTCCAAAATTAGACATAATTAGCTCAGTGGAAAAAATATCCCAATGTTTACCAAATCATGAAAAAGAACAATATAGGGCACGGTTCTTAGACATTACTACGGTAGCCTAAATCGACTAACCAATGAACATTAAGGGTGAGATTACGTCACGAGAGTTTACTGTCATTTGAATCGTAATATGATTTTTTTCGAATCCTGAGGAAACCAAGTATTTTAGAAAAATTTAAACGCAGGATGCAAGATTACATTATTACCGAGGGCGGAAAGCCCCTTAGAATAAACAAGCAGATTCTATTGAATGAAATATTTGAAATTAAATATCACACTTCTCTTTTATTTTCAGCCCTGTAACTTATTAAAATAAACATTATAGAAGTTTTCAGGGACTTTCAGCCCTCGGTAATAATGTAGTCTTTCATTCTGAGTTTAAATTTTTCAAAAATATTTATTAATTTTCTCAGGATTCGAAAAAAATGAATACAATTAAAACACATTGGGAATTTTGACATGCGTCAAGGTTTTGCATTAACTCAATGTAAAATTCTGAACTGTTGAATTCCAGCTTCCCTAATAATTATTTTACATCAAAAGACATTAGAAACTATTTGAAGAGGATTGAAATCTGTATTGGAAATAACTGTTAAAATTGGTCTACGTAATTAAACATATTCCAAAATTTTGTAAAAATGTAATACATTTTAGTTTTCAGCCCAAACTTAGGCCACACACAATGCAATAATGTTCACATTTTTGAACTGTCAATATTTTTATTTTATCATCTATTGTTTAAAAACAATACAGTTGATAAGATACCCTCAGTTACGGTGAAAGGATTAATAATAAAGATTTTTTTATTCAGTCAATGGTCTGAGCACTGTCAGTTAAATAGTAACGTGTGGCCTTACTTTTACACGCATACCTATTGTGGCAAATGTATCATATTTTTCAAAATTTTGGAATGCATTTAAATTGTAAAACAATTTTAACTTTTGATTTTAATACAGATTTTAATTCTCTACAAGTATTCTCTCATGACTTTTGATGTAGAATAATTAGGGAAGCAGGAATTCAACAATTCAGAACTTTACATTGAGTTTCCTATGGCCCTTTTTACGATTCGTCACCCGGTATAAGATAAAATGTGTACTATTTGTCTTATTATTTCATAATAACACAAATAATACACATATATACACAATAACACACATTCAATGATCGAAAATAATTTAACAATATGGGAATGTAAACTCTTGTGACGTAAAGTAAAAAATATAAATCTCCCCACCACCGTCGGACAAGACAACCGTAATAAAATCTAATAACCGTGAATATAGGGTACTATGTAAACTTGAATTGGAAAAATCTAATAAAATTGAACAGAACATCAGCAAAGAGGAAATGAAAGCTTTAAAAACTTTAAAAAATGATGACTCCATAACAATCCTACCAGCAGATAAAGGAAATGCAACTGTAATAATGGATAAAATACAATATGAGGACAAAATTATAGATCTAATTACAAATGGACCTTATACCAAATTAACGAAGGATCCAACGAAGACACTGGAAAACAAAATTTATAAAACTTTATTCAAATTTAAAAATGATCTAACGTACTATCAAAGAAAATTAATGACACCTCATTACAGTAAGACACCACATTTTTATGGAGTACCGAAAATTCATAAAGCGAATATTCCACTTAGACCCATTTGTAGTACCATCAATTCTCCTTGTAGTGAGCTCTCAAAAATTTTATTAAATATTATAAAACCATTTGCAAATAATAATGACACATTTATAAAAAATACACAACATTTTTTAAACAAATTAACAAATATTGAATTTAATCCAAATAATATTTTAGTAAGTTTTGACATAAACAGTTTATTTACAAATGTGCCATTAGATAAAACTTTAAACATAATTAAAACGAAGTTAGAAAATGATAATACATTGACAACTAGGACAAAACTAAATGTATCAGCTATAATGGAGTTATTGACATTATGTACTAATAATACCTATTTTCAACTAAATAATGAATTCTATAAACAAAATTTTGGTCTAGCAATGGGCTCTCCTTTATCTCCATTATTGGCTAATATATTTATGGAGGATTTCGAAACTAATATCATTTCTAAACAAAATTTAAAACCCACAGTATGGTGGAGATATGTAGATGATGTGTTTTCAATATGGCCTCATAGATCAGAATTGTTGGATACATTCCTGAATATTATAAACGATCAAGAAGAGACAATAAAATTTACAATGGAAAAGGAATACAATAACACTTTGCCTTTCCTCGATGTTTTAGTCTCAAAGAAGGATACTGGATATGAGACTCAGGTGTATAGAAAACCAACACACACCAACAGATATCTCAATTACAAATCAAATCACAACATCAACGTTAAAAAGGGAATCATTAAATCCTTATATGATAGAGCCAAAATTACTTGTTCTAACGAAAATTCATTTTTAGAAGAAAAACAATTGTTAACATCTGTGTTATTAAAAAATGATTATCCTTTATCGTTTATAAATAAGGAATTGACAAGATTAGATCGAATGGAACAGAACAACTTAGAACGGGATCCTACAACATTCACAAGAAATAATACGAGGAGAATAACAATACCATATATAAAAGGACTATCCGAGAAACTTAAAACGATAGGAAATAAATTCAACATTTCAACAACATTCAAAACAACAAACACATTGAGATCTATTCTGTCTAAAACTAAACCTAACAATGAACAAGAAAGAACAAAGAATTGCATTTATAGAATACCTTGTGAATGCGAACAATTTTATTTAGGTGAAACATCAAGACCATTAAACGTTAGAATAAGTGAACATCAGTCTTATATTAAAAACAGAGAATTTGATAGATCTCAGATATGTCAACACGCATGGGATAATGAACATAGAGTTCAGTGGAGAGATTCAAGTATAGTCCTGAAAGAATCAGATAGTAAAAAGAGAAAAATCAAAGAAGCGGCTCTAATTATGCTAAATGAAACCAATTGTGTCGCAAATTCCTCGGTAGAATGCAGTAGGATGTGGTTACCCATACTGAAAGAGGAAGTCAATAGAAAGAAAATACCACGATTAGTAAGTCAATAACATATCGAGTTAGTACATGTTTTATATTTTAGTATTACTTATTGTATATCTATGTAATATTAATATTATTTATAATTTAAACATATTAAAGTCAGAATTTGGTATTAGTTTTTTGAAGGTAGATTAAATGTAAGACCAAATACTTACGATGTCGGAATAGTATCACGAGGTTTTTTCCTGGTTTTCCCTCGTGATTTACTGTGGAATCTCTAACGCGAGAATTTTACTGTCATCGTTGCATTTGGTTGTCTTTTTAAAGACAGATCACATGCTATGATTTTTTTTTGCGACGGATATTCTTGAGTTGGGATTGATTTCATGTAATCGAATGAACTATCTTTTAGTAAAGTCGTCCCAGGAACGCAACTCATAAATATTGGCGATATCATTTTAAAGTCTTCTACTTTAAAATGTATAATATACGTCTGAATTGCCAATATAAATGAGTCAGATTAAATAAATTATTAGAAGAATTTTTTTACTTAGCAACAACATGTTTGTTTTATTTTAATCGTTTTTGTGGTCTTCCAACTGATCGTCTTCCTATTTGGGAACCGTGTCTCGCTGTCCTTACTACTGTATTTGTTCTCATTCGGCTTATGTGGTAACTCTATTCTATTCTTGTTTCTTACCCAGTTATCAATGTTATCCACCTTACATCTCCGTCGTATATCTGTACTTCTAGCTCTGTCCCATAAAGTCTTACCATCGATTTTTCGAAGGGTTTTTATCTTCGCTGTTTCGAGCAAACTTTTTGTCCTCTCTGTGTCGAGTCGTGTTTCTGCCTCGTATGTCATAATTGGTCTGATGACTGTTTTGTAAATTTTGCCTTTCATTTCTTTTCCGATATTTTTATTTCTCCATATTGTGTCATTCAGGCAACCTGCGGCTCTGCTTGCTCTATTCACTTGAACTTCCATTTCTGTTTCGAGCCTTCCGTAGCTAGATAGTGTGATGCCTAGATATTTAAACTCCATCACTTGTTCCATTATCTGACCATCCAGCTTCAATTTACATCTTATTGGATTTGCTGTTGTAACCATGCGTTTTGTCTTTTTGGGGAAATTAACATGTTACATTTTCTGACGGCTATGTTAAAAATTGGTGCAGCATTCGTTGTAAATCAACTTTCGATGTCCATCTGTGTGGACACGCTTGCCGTCTCCTTAGTCGTTCATTCCTCGCCGGATTTTTCCACTATTCTATCTCGTTTCTCAATGCTGCCGACGGCGACTTGTCTGAAAGTGCCCTCCATCTCTTCGGTGACTCTCTTAAGGTTTTTACCGCATTCTTGATATCGACCTTCGTGTCTGTATTTTCGGACATTAGTTTCACTAAATTATTTGTAACTCTGGTAAGTTTCTCCATTGCTCTTATCATAGCCTTACGTCGGAGCCCTCCTCCTTCTCTCTAGATCTTTTTTCCCCAAATGAGGAGCTCTTTTAAAGTTTGCCTCCTTGGAAGATCCGTCTTGGTCAGGTCCCTACCCCTGACCGACGATCTTCTAACCGAAGACCCCCTTCTCCGAAGATTATAGTCTCCTCCTTCCTCTTTTCCTCTTCGCTGAGTACTTTCCTTTTGTACATTCATAGTTTGTTCCAGCTGCACCACCACTGGTGACTCGCTCCATTGTCTCTTCGTTTTGTTTTATTTCCTGCGTGATTAAATACTTATCCATATAGTTCCCACAAGTAGGAGCGAATTATACTATCCGGTAAGGCAGTGCGCCCTTGTCCACACTAAGGCTTGAATTACAAAGGGTTTCGTCAGTTCTCCGAGGGCTCCGTTTGCGGCCGTCTGACGCTAGACCGCTAGACCATTCATCACTAACACCAATCATCATGATTTTTGTCAAATGTTTTTGAACCAGTAGATTATTCTGTAAAAGCAGTTGAAAAATTATTAGCACTTTTCAAAACCAAAGAGCATAACGGAGTAAAAGGAATACTTGAAAACTGAAGCTATATGTTTGTGGCATCTTAATATAATTTACTATTCCCAATAAAAAAAGTAAATTACTTTATGGATTTAAATTTAAATTACATTTAAAAAAATTCACAAGTAATATTGATTTACTTGACATAAAAAGTTTGATGTAAAAGCTTAGGAGGGGGGTCTGGCGCATTTGTTTAGAGATTAGGTTGGCGCCTTTTTTAGGATTTGGGTTGGCGCCTTTTTCATGAGCCAGTCCGGCCCTGCACAAGCCTTTACTTGATAAGTAAAGCTACGGTTGGATACAACAGATCCTTTTTCTAAACTCGTGGTTTTTAATAATAATAATAAGGAAGTGAAACTAAACTCTATTCTGACAGAATAGAGCCTAGAAGTTTATTTGAATTTAATACAATGTGAATAAGTTAACGTTAACGCTAAATAAGTTGATAGACAAGACGAAAACGGCGGGTTCGTTGGAAAAAATATTCCCATGAGGTTTTTTTGCATAATCACATTCATGAGACACCCCAGAATAAGGTTCAAGAAGTCGCCCATGCGAAAAGTGGTCCAATTTTTTTTAACAATTTTTTTTAATCAAATTGAAAAAATCAATATTTTAGGACAGGAGAATTTTTTTTAGATTTTTCGGACCATTCCGGACAGAAAAGCAGCTCTGTTATAATTTTTCTCTAAAGTTGATCGTGTTCGAGTTATAAGCAATTTAAAATTTGAATAACGCGAAAATGGCCATTTTTAAGACTTAATAACTCGCTTAAAAATGATTATTATGAAAGTCAGAAAGTGACTAAATCAAATTTAAAGGCCGCCCTTCATGATCCTGAAGAAATTTGTGTGATTAATTTATTAATAAGCTGTTATTTTTAATTATTATTAATGAGTGGTAAGATCGTATTGACGCGGCTTTAAATGTGAATGCAAGTGAGATGCGCCATTGGACTGCCTGAATGGCATCTCTTTCGCACTCATCATGGACGACCGCCTAATACGTGCATGGCGCTCATTATTTTTACTTAAAAATAACAGCTTAGTAATCAAATAATGACAAAAATTTCTCTTCAGGATCTTGTAGGGGGGACTTTAAACTTTGATTTAGTTACTTTCTGACTTTCATAGTAATAACTTTTAACCGAGTTATTAAGCCTTGAAAATCGCCATTTTTCGTTTTTTTCACTTTTAAAATGATTTTACCTCGAAAACGATTAACTTCAGAGAAAAATTAAAAGAGACCTTTTTTATCCAGAATGGTCCAAAAAACCTAAAAAAATTGTTCCGGCCAAAAATATTGATTTTTGCAATGTGATTAAAAAAATTGTTAAAAAAAATTTGGACCACTTTTCGCGTGGACGACTTCTTGAATCTTATTCTGGAATGTTTCATGAATGTGATTATGCAAAAAAATCTCATGGGAATATTTTCTCCAAAGAACCCGCCGTTTTCGCCTTGTCTATGAGTAAAATTGAAATTTTAAATATAGTGTATGAAGTTAATTTTAAGGAATTTAAAATAGACTAAAATAATTAAATAAGTTTAAATAGGTAGGTATTATAATGAAATATTAAATTTGCTAGACATTTGGAAATCAATACTATTCTTTATATAATAAATTTGCATCTGGTATCTGTCGAATTCATCAACTATGAAAAATTGCTGCAATAATAAAAAAGAAACACCTATGGTAAGCAGTAAATCCATTGACATGCAGGGGGTAGTTGGAGGCTGAAAGTCTGACGATGATGTCGTGTACATAGTGTAGGTGTTGAGAGGAAGCTGAGAGTCTAGATCGAGAGATCCGAGAACCAGGTGGATAAATCGAAGGTTACAAATAATAATAATAATGGGCAGAGAAGCGCTTCGCATCCCAGCCGACGACGCTACGTTGAGTTAGATATGTGAGTGGTTCGTGTTTGGAGCGTATTAATATGGTGTTTAACATATCTTTACATTGCACCCACCCGCTGCTATCATATCCACCTGATGAATCAAACCAGTGGTACTTAAATCGTCTCATATACAATACAAGTCCTTATGATGTAGCATTGAAGACAAAAAAGTTTTAATTTTTCATCAATATAATAATTTAATTTTTTACAAATTCCTATGGAACACGAACCGAGTGTGTGTTCACAAAGAGGGGATGTTCACAGAGTGTGTTCACAAAGAACACGAACCGAAGACCATTTCTTTGCTTATTTTTGGTTATTCACTGCAGACGATCGATTTTATTCATTGTTTAAAAAAATAAATTCTTTTTGTTCATATACACTGGGGTGCAAAATTAACCGGACACCTTAAAAATGATGGGTCATTTTTGATGTCTCGAATTTCCTAAACCTGTTGTCCGATTTAAGTGATTTTTTTAATATATTATGTCCTTATTCTTTCGCAATATCGCTGTAATAGTATTGTTGCTAAACAGTTAAATTTTCATTGTATACTGGGTGTATCAATCAAACTGTGTTATTGTCTCAAAGTTCGCATGACCCTGTGGAATATTCTATCATTTATAAAATACTGAAATTAAAATCGAACTATAGCCTCATGTTTTCTCAACATTTTGTTTTTTGATTCATTTGCTTATGTTGGATAATAAAAAAGTTAGGTACTTTAACAACTAGCCATGTTTTTCATCAATACAGCGTGTTTTTAAAGAATAATTGGTAAACTTTAAGGGGTAATTCTGCATGAAAAAATAATGACAGTTTGCTTTATCAATATGTCTGCAAATGCTTCGTTTCCGAGATAGGGGGTGTTGAAAGTTTTCTTACAAACTGACGATTTATTTATTGTTTTAAAACCGGTTCAGGTATGCAAATGAAATTAGGCGGGTTTTAAGAAGTAGTTATTGCGCATTTTTTGACATACAATTAAGAATTTAATATTCACCATTGGCGCGCATACGGGTAATATGAGGGCTTATATTACCCGTATGCGCGCCAATGGTGAATATTATATTCTTCCATGTATGTCAAAAGATGTACAATAACTACGTCTTAACACCCACCAAATTTAATTTGCATATCTCAACTGGTTTTTAAGTAATAAATAAAATGTCAGTTTGTAAGAAAAATTTGAACACCCTCTATCTCAGAAATGAAGCATTTGCGGACATAAGTTTATAAAGCAAACTGTCATTATTTTTTCATGTAGAATTACCCCTTAAAGTTTGTCGCACTTATTTAGTAACTGTATTGATAAAGAACATGGCTAGTTGTTAAATTTCGTAACTTTTTTATGGTCCTACTTAGGCGAATGAATCAAAAAACAGAATGTTGAGAAAACATAAGGCTATAGTTGGGTTTTAATTTGAGTATTTTATAAATGCTAGAATATTCCACAGGGTGATGCGAAGTTTAAGAAAAAAACATAGTTTCATTGGTACACCCGGTATGCAATGAAAATTTACCTGTTTAGACACAATATTATTACAGAGATATTGATAAAGAATAAGGCTATAACATATTAAAAAATCATTTAAATCGGACAACAGGTTTAGGAAATTCGAGACATCAAAAATGACCCATTTTTAAGGTGTCCGGTTAATTTTGCACCCCAGTGTATTATAATCCATACTGTTATCCATATTATGTATCATACAATCATACGCACACATAGTGGGTGTTAAGTAGGGAACGCCTCAATTATCTCGGAAACGGCTTGAACGGTTTTTATAGCTTTTATTATGTAAGGGTCTTGTGATACGGCCGATATTATGGTGGTATTTACATTGTTGTCAAATCTTCCGTTTTTCTGGAAATGTGATGAACTTCCATATTTCCAATAGATCACTCTGTATAATCTTTTGTCTTTTTGTTTTGTATGTAATGTATAGGTAATACCAAAATGTCATAATTTCGAAGTTATTGCTACCTATTATTCGAAGCATGGCTATGACTGTTAAAATAAAAACTTTGACTTTTCAATAAGTTAGTAGTATGTATTGGTGGTATTTATCTGAAAAAGAACGAATTGAAATTTTAGTGATGCTAGGACATGGTGATATGCGTAGAAGTCAACAAGATCTCCTGTCAGTAAATTAGTAAAAACTTTAACGAATCTGGTGCAGTAAAAGATTGATCTAAATCACGGCGTAGAAAAACTGCATGAACTGAAAACAGATTTTTAGATTTTTGTGTCATGTTAGAAAACGATCCATGTATACCAGACAAATATCCATCACGGAACTTGACAGAAAATTAATTACATCCATATAAAATAAGATTAGTTCAAGAGTTATCAGATGATGACTTCGATAGGCGTGAAGTTTGAAGACATAATGATGCAAAAATCTTACAATCAAAAGGATACAAATTTTTTAAGTAATGTTACTTTTTTGAGATAAGGCCACTTTTAATTAATGGAAATGTAAGTCAACTTAATTGAAGATACTGATCACGTAACAATCCTCGTTGGATGCGTAAATACCACACACCAGTATCCAGAAAAACTTTATGGGCTGGAATAATAGGCCACAAAATAGTTGGTCCCTTTTCATTGAGGGAAACTTAAACGTTCTGGCATATTTAGATTTATTAGAAAATAGTATTAGGTATGTCTGAGTTGATTCAGTTATTTCCAAATGCAAGTAAGTATTTTTTTGGACGATTGATCATTTTTGACTGTTTACCGTGACAGATTTTACGACAGTAGGTGACATTTACTAGCAACTCGACGGTAAGGAATCCAACTCGACGGTAAGTACTCCAACTCGACGGTAAGTAATTCACTTACCGTCGAGTTAAAAAATCTCTTAATTTTAATTTATTTTTTGAAAGAATAAAGAAAACTAACGAATTATTTATTATATTTATTAATATTGAAACTTCTTAGGCCTATAGCCAACATTTTTTCTCTTCAAATACGCGATCAAAGTTGAAAACTTGGAAATATCAATGCCATCATAAAGAAAAACGGTGGATTTAATCATTGAATATTCTGCCCAGAGGCTTCCAGGAGCTTTCAACTACATATGTCTTTGAACGAAATATGCCAATAGAGTCTTTTCTTCGATTCTTAAATTCTTGCCTTCGCACCATTTTTTAAAACTTTGGTAGGTATTTTGATAACGGATTTTGTATTTTTCGGGAATAATTGCGGAACACCCTTCTTCCCAAGCCCGTTCAATTTCTTCAAATTCACTTTCGCTCATATTTTAATTTATAATAATCAAAATTGTACTTAAAATTATTGACAACTAAATAAAAACTCAATTCTCCATTGTTGTTATGCACCCTAGTTACTACCTAACAACCAAAGTATCTATCTTGATAAAATGAATGAAACTAGTCAATATGACGAAAATGTTTAATTTTATAATTTATAATGGTATCAATCGTGCAAAAAACGTTATAAGCATGTCGAACGTTAAGGGTAACCGATCTCAGACAATAATTGGAGTCGTCGCACCGCTCCTCCTCCAAACAATTGTCTTCGATCGGTATAAAACCCTTACCGTTCTCCATACTTAATATACTATAATTTCATTTTGATGTAGAAATTTCATTATTCGAAAGTTTCAGACAATGGCAATATCCCAAACGACAATATTTGGCTGCAACACTGCAGAGCCTGTTTTACTTCAAATCAGGCCCAAGGCACTATACAATTTTCGGTCCCCTAAATATAATTTAACAATAGTAACTTTTTTAGATGTAATAATTATTTAATAAAAATATAGTTGCAACAGAAATTTAAATTTTTATTAACAATAAATGAAATTTATATTTAAACAATTACAATTTTGGTGATCTTTCCGGGCTCCATTAAAATGCGGGCCCGAGGCAGGTGCCTCACGGGCCTAGTGGTAAAATAGGTCCTGGCAACAAGATGGGGCCCAGTTTTCGCGTGTAGTGAATCAATACCTAAATAGTATTTTTTCTTGAAAGATGGATTGGAAGGAGTGGTTTTATCGAATGGCTCCTCGATCACCCGACATGAATCCTTTATACTGTTTCCCGTGGATTCACTTAAAAATCATCGTGTATAAAACAAAACCTGCCAATATTCAGGAATTAAAGATAGTAGGATCACCATAGAGAAAAATTGAGCAGTCAGGGAGGATGCAAAATGTATTGCAAAGAATTAAAAATAACATGGATTGTTGTATTGAATTAAACAGACATTTTAAGGATCTGCTATAATCACCTTTACTGGTTTTCTAAAATTCCTATTTTTTCTACTACCTACTCAAATATTGACATACCTCTAACATGGATTTGTTATAAACTGCTGTAGGTTTTCTACGCTATGATTTTACTGCACCAGTTTTGTCAGACTTTTTCTAATTCTTTGGCAGTTTACCATTAGTTTAGTGTCGATAATTTCCGTCAGTTGCACCTCATGAAGGATGAGCACTACAGGATCTTCTGACAGTAGGAGCGCAGGAGTTAAGGGTTAAAGATTTCTTGGATCTGGTTCTCCAACTGTTCTGCTTTGGTCGAATTTATTCGTTCTCAATGTGTAAACTTCGACAAAGTTGATAGGTATTTATTTACCGACTAGGCGTTGTTTATAAGTAGTATGAATCTATCGGAACAGAAAGTTACTACAATTTTTGGTGGTATACTTACTTTGTCACTTACGATAAATCCGACACAATTTCACAATTTCTATGATATGGATCACTTTTAATTGAATAAACATATTTTTAAATTTTATAACACATATTTGTTCAATGTGATCTGGTTTTCCCGTTTCAGTTTGTGATGTGTTCTGCATAGTTCTGAGTTCTGGTCTTCTTCTACGTTTATTCTTATATTTTGGGGTGTGATGTGTAAATATTTAGTTCAATGTTAATATGTGACTAAATGCATCTGTTACTTTAATTTTCATATCCGAAAAACTAAAAAAAATTGCAATTAAAAAAAAATCACACAGGCATACACAAAAAAAATAAAACAGTTTGTTTTATTTGTACCTCTTATATCTATGCATAAACTTATGTTAATAATTAATTTATTTATTATATGAATTTGTCCTAAGTTAGAAAAGAATGTTTGATACATTTTTAGAACCGCAGAACGAACATTACTGAGATATTCATCTCCAGCAGTGTTTTATATGTTTGTTCGAATGCAACATCAAATAAAACGAAGACATTCAAGTTCGTTGTTGCTGATCACTTACGACATGTTCTTTGTATTCCTTTGCAAACTTACAATAATTCATAATAATGACAGCGCACATACTTTTAAGTTGATCATTATATGATAACCAATATGTTTACAAACAGTTTCTTTACCTTGGGGTGCCGCGTTGAATGGTATAATCTATAATTTTGGTAACTGTTTGTAATTGACCTATACAGGTATACAGGGAATCTAAAAATACTTTTAACAAAATAAAACTCCAAATTCTGAAACTAATATTAGATATTGTGAGAGTTGCTAAAGAAATCAATAACATTAGGTATTTTACGCATAAATTATTTCATAAAAGTTTGCTTTGCGTCTCAGTGAAAAATGGCCCAAATAATATTACGACGAAAAAAAAACGAATGGAAGACATGATTTATAAACTCAATATCCTACTTTCTATATCATCCTGGGTTGACCAAATTACTAATGTGTAAGTCCTGCCTAGAATTAGGAAAGAGTGGAAATTCTCATGACGATCAAAACTAAAAAATTGGAATATCTAGGAGTCTAGGACATGTAATGAGAAATCAAGAACGTTACGGCCTTCTCTAACTGATTCTCCAAGGGAAGGTAAATAGTAAAAGAAGACCGGGAAGTAGACGCATTTCGTGGTTTCAAAATTTACGAAAGCGGTATAACACCACTACCACTGAACTGTTCCGCGCTGCGGTAAACAAAGACAAGATAGCCATGATGATCGCCAACAACCGGAACGGATAGGATCTACTGTTCGTCAGCCTCCCTATTCAAACCACTTGACTAGCGACAACTTTTACCCTTTGTGTTGGCAATTCGGAGTTTTGTCATGTCAGTTTCTTCTCTTTATTCTTCTTATATATTAGGCCTCTTGACCTGTTCTTAACCGATTTTGAGCTTGTATTTGTAGCTCTGATGTTGACTGCCAGCTATCTAGCCATCTTTTAAAGGGCCTTCCTATTGGTCTTTTGCCTGTTGGCTTTGAATCTCTGGATATACGGGCTATTCTCTCGCTGTGCATTCTCGTCACATTCTGATTCCATTTGGCTTTATTTGCTTGCTTTTGACACGCTCTCTTTAACATCTCCATAACTACATATTTCGACTCCCCGATATTCGAATCTCGAGACTTGTTCAATTAGTTCGTTGTTAATTACTATTTTGCATCGTATGGGTTCCCTTGACACTACCAGGAATTCGGTCTTAGCCGTTCAAAATAGTCGATGTTCAACCTCGGTCGATAGCAGTCGATTTCGTATCCAAAATATTATATTTCAACGATAATAAATAAGAAACAACAAATTAAAAAGTTTTACAAGTTTTTCATAGTATCATTAAAAGTAAATACATATACGCTGTTAGTTGCTTTTTATCAGCTAACAGCTGAAATACATTAATAAACAAAATAGTCCGGTAGATTTAGTAAAAATTTAGTGAAAATGTGTAAAAATTTTAAAATATTAAAAATTAAATTTAAAATTAAGTGAACATCAAACAAAGTTAAAAATGGACTCTTCTACCACACCAATTATGAAACCTTCACAGTTCATCACACCCGCTAGTCAGCATGGAATGCTACAATCAGGTATTTATACGCCTCAATTATTACAGTATCAGCAACCTCAGATTATTAACGAACAACACCCAATACAAGTTAAACAGTTAACGAATGTCGCACCTACCTATCCAAATATTACTCCACAACTTCATTGTAATACCTCAACATTCCTACCTTCAACATCCACACAACAGCCAGTACAAAACACTCCTGAATGAACCGTACAAAATAGTAAAAAACGAAGTCTCAGAAGTCCAGAACTAATAAATTTCAAAAAACAAACAAAAATCTACGACTACTGGCTGCAGAAACTAATCGAAACCAACAACCGATTCAGCGAGCTATCAGAAGAGGGAGAAGCGTCCGGTGAAAACAACGAAGCTAATAAGCCAAATGACAAACCGAAACATCCACCTATAACAATTTACAATGTAGAAGCTATAGATCGGTTACATGAGTTGATTCAAACTGTAACTACAAACTACACAGTTAAAACCATTGGCCACGAAACCACCAAAGTTCAGGTTTTTGAGGCAGAACATTTCAATACACTAATCAGCGAACTGGATAAAAAACACCCAATATCATACCTTCAGACCAAAAAATGAGAAAACCTTCAGATTTGTGATGAGAGGACTTCATCACGAAACAAATACTGAAACTATAAAACAGTCATTGCAAAAACTTGGCCATGAGGCAACAAATGTCCACAATATAAAACATAGAATTACAAAAATAACCTTGCCTATGTTCTACATTGATATTAAGCCCAATGAAAATAATAAAGAAGTATATAATATTACGAACCTCGGAAACAATATCGTTAAATGCGAACCTCCATACACCAAGAGAATAATACCTCAATGTACTAGATGCCAAGCTTTTGGTCACACCAAAGCTTACTGCAGGAAGATTTTCAAATGTGTCAAATGTACAGGACAACATGAAACAAAAGATTGTTCCCGCAAAACAAGAGATGAACATGTAAAATGCGCCAACTGCGGAGGGAATCACCCTGCGAATTACAGAGCCTGCAACGTACACAAACAATTACAGCAACAATTTTTATCCAGCATTACGAGAGAAAAGCAACGCCTTACCACAAAATCAACAAACAGCTAACAGATATATACAACCTGGAATGACATATGCCCAAGTAACAAATAACCAAGTACAAACCAGTCAAACAATACCAGAAAATATCCAGTCTGTCAACAACATGGCTATACTAGAGGAGATGTTAACCAAACTAATGGAGCAAATGGGGACAATGTTAAATTTACTTACCGCAGTCGTTAGTAAATTAGCTTAATGACAGTACAGCCCAAATATAAAATAGCTATCTGGAATGCCAATGGCCTACAACAACACGCGTTAGAAATAAAAACCTTCCTCATTGAGCAAGATATCGACATAATGATGATTTCTGAATCACATTTTACAGATAAAAATTATCTTTGTATTCCGAAATAAAAATTATACTTCACAAAACATCCAGATAACAAATCTTATGGAGGTACTGCTATAATCATAAAGGAAAACATCAAACATTACGAAAGAGAAAAATTTGACAAAAATTACCTACAAGATACTAGTGTTACAATCGAGGATGAGCACGGTCATATAACAATGTCTGCCATATACTGCCCACCCAAACATAATAACAAACAGATACAGTTTGAAGGTTTTTTCAATACACTTGGAACCAGGTTCTTTGCAGGAGGTGACTATAACGCTAAACATGTCACTTGGGGCTCACGAATTACAACTGCAAAAAGAAGAGAATTAGTCAAAACAATGAAGGGTAACAATCTACAACAAATATCTACAGGCGATCCAACATATTGGCCGTCAGATAGTAATAAAATTCCAGACGCCATAGACTTTTGTATCACGAAAGGTATTGATACTAAGAAATGTAAAGGAGAATCTTGTTTTGATTTATCATCCGATCACTCTTTAGTAATAATAAAGGTTAATTCTCAGATTAGAAGTAAAGAAAAACAACCTTCTCTGTACAACAGTAGGACGAACTGGAACATATTCCGGGACAAACTAGATAATTTAATTTTCCTAGACTTACCGTTAAAAACTGTACTAGACATCGAAACAGCAGTCGAAAAACGAACAAAGAATATACAAGAAGCATCTTGGTTAGCCACTACAAACTATGAAACACCTCTAGGTAAAAGTGAAACATCCCCTACAATTAAAGAAAAAATTGCTGTCAAAAGACAATTACGGAAACAATGGCAACAGGCAAGGACTGGTGAAAACAAGAAGAAACTTAATAAAGTAACCAAAGGATTGAAACAACTAATTCAAGAAGAGCTAAACATAATATTCATTATGGAAAGCAACAAGAAAACTCAAAACGCAACAACTTCCAAATCCACCAATCAAAAACTTCAACAATACATGGGCCAGAAGCAATAAATAAAAAGCTGAAGTCTTCGCGGAACACCTAAAAAATGTATTTAAACCATTTCCTTCGGAGGTATCCACCGCAGAAGAAAAAGAAATAATGGACTACCTAGATGCCCCATTTCAAATGGACTTGCCTCTACATAAATTTACTGTAAACGAAGTCAAACACATTGTAAATCATGAAATCAACATAAAAAAGGCACCTGGATTCGATCTAATTTCTGGAAAAATCCTACAAGAGTTACCTGAAAAATGTTACAAACTTATAACCTTCATATTCAACGCAATGCTACGGACGAGTTACTTCCCCTGCACCTGGAAGGTTGCACAAATCATCATGATCCCTAAGCCCGGAAAAAAACCAGAAGTCGTCTCCTCATATAGGCCAATAAGCCTGCTCCCAATGTTATCCAAAGTTTTCGAAAAGCTCTACGCCAGTAGGCTAGAAATAATAATAAATTCAAAAAAATTGATTCCAGATCATCAGTTTGGATTTCGAAAAAAGCACGAAACAATTGAGCAGGTGCACAGTTTAGCTAACCAAATCTACAGGGATCTGAACGGTAAAAGATATTGCTGAGCAGCCTTCTTGGATATATCACAGGCATTTGACAAAGTATGGCATAGCGGTTTACAATTTAAATTGAAAGAACTCTTACCCTATCCCCACTATCTACTACTAAAATCCTACCTTTCAGACAGACATTTCTTCGTGAAACAAGGGAGTGAACTTACTGCATTACATCCAATATATTCTGGCGTTCCTCAAGGCAGCGTTTTGGGACCTATATTGTTTCTCCTTTATACAGCTGATCTGCCAAGAACAAGAACCACCACTGTAGCAACATTCGCTGATGACACAGCGGTCTTGGCATCCCACACCAATCCGGCCTCAGCCTCAAAGAACCTTCAGACAAACCTTGATAAAATCCAAAAGTGGCTAAAAAGATGGCGTATCAGAGTTAATGAAACGAAATCTACACAAGCGACATTCACTTGACGCAGAGAAACATGTCCACCAGTAAAAATCAACGACTGCTACCTCCCACAAGCTGACGATGCTAAATACCTTGGCATGCATTTGGACCGATCGAACCGTTGCGAACCATCGTCGATGCACCTTTCTACATCCCCAACAGGGTCATTCTACACGACGTCAAGTTGGAATCCATCAAGGAAGTGATCTACCAGTTCAGTATTCGTTACAGTGAAAGAGTGTCAGTGCATCCTAACGTGTTGGCCAACCGCCTAAACGTGCCCGATGTCAACGAAGTGCGTAGACTTGGACGCCTGCTGCCTGCCGACCTGTCTACAGGACTCAGATAAGACCAATAAGTACTCTCATTGTCAAAAAAAAACTAAATTTAAATTTAGCTAGTTCTTTAAAGGAAATCACTCACTGGAGTGATACTCTACATGTCAATCTCACATTTGTCAAAGCAAACGCTTGTTGCCCTTCCGGCAGATTGCAGAATCCATTAGGGGTTATATAAAAAAAATGTTTTCATGCTGTAGTTCTTCTCCACTGTATTGAAAATCTGTGCCATTCGCTGTAAGTTATCCTCGTTATCGGAGATTATAATAGAGGATTTTTATTTGTTTTCTGCCATCTTCCTGTTGTTTTAATGTCTTCTATAATTTTTTTCACTGCTAAATTGAAAAGCATTGTCAGTTTCACTTCTAAACAAGTGGGAGTATTTTTTTAATACCTTTTGTCTATATAAGTGATGTTCAATTATTTTCTGCTGTTCAATCGAATCTTTGTGTAAGTTAATAATTTCTTTATACATATTCAATTTCGCCTAATTTCAGTGTTTTTTTATAATCCCTTTTGAATTGCTTTTATAACCTACGAACGTTGTGTTAACTCTAAATAACTTGTATCTCCGTATTTTGTTACTATTATAACATAATTGTTATTACTCCCCTGATGTCTCTGTTGGATACTGCGGATGACAGTAATTGTTAAATTATCAGACACTTCATCGTTTTCTATTTTATGTAACGTACGTGTCAATTCGCAGATTATCACTCAAGGGGCACATAGAGACCTTCATTTTTTTCATTATATCGCTTCTATTTTGTTTAGTACGTAACGCCGCGACGCTAAGAGATGTACAAGAGGCAGCACGTGTCCTCCCTGTTATCGTCGTTATCAACTAACGTCGTTCTATTGTCCGAGCACGTGGCTGGTGTTTTGTTACTCATTTGTTTCGTATTTTCGGCAGAAAATATGTGACCATGCAAACGTTTAACGTTTTCTGTCGACTGAGAGTGCTTAGTGAAGTTGATGATGAGCTTTGCCCTTGTTTGAGATGTTTTTGTATGCGGATATCGGTATATCCAAGGGATAGATTTGTTTGGATTTTGGTTTGTTATTTTAATATAACGAGGTTGACGAATCACGATTTTTCATATCAGTAATAGAAACATTATAAAAACTGTATTTTGAAAACTTGTTTAATTGATTTATGCCTGGTTGCACCAACAGATACTAAGCTTAAGGCTAAGGTAGTGTTGCCAGGTCCGATTTCTTTTTAATCGGTACATAAGCAAAAACAAATCGGGATTTAGGGTTGTAGATAGGGACAAATAAACAACAATAGCGTAAGTGACCTTTTGGAGTGTAATTTTCAGTCAACTCCTAATTGCATCAAAATCTGGTTTTAGGTTCTAGTTAGTGTCTACTTCAAAGTTGAACTTGTACCGTTGGTTGCTTTTACTTGGGGGGTGGCAGCTACAGTTACCCCTTTTCGGGGGTAAAAAAACGCTCGTTTAAAGTAAGTTCCAAAATGGATCAACTGATCAACTCTAAAAAACGTTTGTTCTATATAATTTTTAATCTAAGTCAATACTGTTCGAGTAATTTTATCGAAAAAAATATTCTTAATAAAAATGTAGCTTTTAAAAAAGCACAAAAAATTGTATGTTCAGAAAGTCTATAAAACCAGGAAAAGCAAAGTTGTAACTCATCAAAAATACGTTCTTATTCGTCAAATTCCAAATCGAATTTTTCAACTTTTTTTTTTTATTAATGGCTTTGACATAGCCAATTAGCCAGACTATTTGTTTTTTTATGGTATTTACAATAACAATTTTAAGTTAATATCTAAGCCTACTTATTATCTAAATTTACAGGGTGTTATAATATATTAATGGATACATTTTTTAATTATTTTGTGTGATATTTTTACAATTTTTAATTTTATTATCTAAGCCTATTTAATATTTAAATTTACAGGACGTTGCATATTCGTAAAGACATTGTAACGTCTGCTTATTTTTTGGAAAAAGAATTTCGTTTAAATTGACAGGTAAAGGACAATTTAGATCAATTAACTTATCATCCATTACTTTAATATTTTGTCTGTACTGTCCACACTCCAATATGAGGTGCTGTAGATCTCCCATTCCACCACAGGCGCAATATGGGTTATCACTGATACCTATGCTGTGTTTGTATGCTGGGGTTAGGGCGTGATTTGACCTAATTCTGTTTATTGTTTTTATAAATAGCAAATAGCCTATTTGATTCTTGTTTAAACCATCTCTCATTGGGAATTAGTGGTTGGCAATTTCTAAAATTTATTCCCGTTGTACTTTGGTTATATACACGTTGCCAATTTTGTTTGCAATGGTTTTTACTGATATTATCTATATCGGTTACTGGTAGAAGTATGTTGTTTATGTTTCGTTTGGTTAAAGCTGCAGATTTAGCTAATTTGTCGACTTCTTCATTTCCAAATATTCCAGAATGTCCTCTAACCCAACAAATAATAATTGAACTGCCCGAGGAAGTAATATCATAATATAGAAATAGACTCTTAATTTATATCTCAATGTGGTTTAGATTTTTTGTCGATTGGATAGAAGTTGAATTTTTCAACTTGAAATAACCAAAAAATTAAGCAATTTTCGAGCAAAACCTATTAAAATTTTTTAAAGTGCTTAAAAAAATCTTTAGTTTTGTTTTATATAAAAGCCTCTAGCATTCTAGAGCTCATTTTCAGCGTAGCCCGTCTAAGACGAGTTACGCTGAAAATAAAGTTAGCCCCTTTTTTTAAATCGTGAAAATCTCCCCCTATTTAGCACCGTAAATAAAGTTAATCGTTACTACCGCTTTACCATTTACTTTATATGTGTATTGTTTATATACGATCTGAAAGGTTTACCGGTTGGGAGTGCTTAGTTTTGAAAAAAATTGGTTTTATATTAAAAAAAAATCCTAAAATATTGGAAAATAAAAGTATTAGGGATACTAAAAATCTCAAGGAGTAAAGGTAGGTTGTGCTTTTATAAATATGATAGATTCATTTTGTTTTTCTGTAAGACAAAAATTGGTTAAAATATGACTGTCCATATTTTGCATACACTCGTGGCTAGGAGTGCATTCAATAACATGGCCAAACTCTTTACAAGCCACAACCTTAATCTGGAGATAAAAATAAGGCTCCTACGATGTTATATCTTCTCAATATTGTATTACGGAGTTGAATCCTGGACACTCACTGAAGCAATGGAGAAAAATCTTGAAACTTTCGAGATGTGGCTATATAGGCGAATCCTAAGGATATCATGGAAGGGCAAGATAACCAACGAGACCGTATCACGAAGAGTGGGCAAAGAAAGAGAGGTGATGTATACCATTAAAAGGAGAAAGTTAGAATATCTCGGACACATCATGAGAAACTGCACTAAATACAGATTACTGAAGGTAATCCTTCAAGGTAAAGTATTCGGAAAGCGAGGAATTGCGAGAAGAAGAATATCATGGTTAAAGAACCTGAGGAAATGGTTCTCCACAGCAACAACTAATCTATCTAAAGCATCAGTTAATAAAATAATTATAGCCAGAATCATCGCCAATATTCGAAACGAATAGGCACTAAAAGAAGAAGAAGAATTGTTATCGTAGTGGACAAATCCTGCTGCCCTCAGTCAATCGAAGAGCGTATCCTGTTGTACTCGGTCCAGTGATTCTTGAAGTCCATGAAACAAACCTAAACGTTCTTTCGGAGATTTTTTTAAGAGAACGCGCATACAAAATAGTTCCTCTGTAGTTCCTAGACCAATTCGAAAGTATGTGTAGCCTTTTCACGAAAAGCATCGTCAAAAAGGTCACTGATCTATATTTTCCATTCATTGCACTGTTGTTCGTGAACTCAAATTTTTTGGTCCGCGGTTTTAAATACGTGAGCATTTTTTAGTTTCCTGTGGATCTTGAAACTGTCGTGTTGTTTGGGGGGTCTTCTATTTCTTTGCATGAGTTCTCGAGCCAAGATTCTTTGGCTTGCTTATTTTTTCTTTTTACGAGTTTGTTCATTTCACGGTATTTGTTCAAATTTCTGTTTTATGTCCATGGAACTTCCATCGTGTCTAGGATTTCCTGCCAATTTGAAGTTTGCGAACTTCAACAGATATATTTGGTGAACCAAATATTAACTAACCGTGATGTTTTTTCTTATTACCAGAGAACGACAGTTCTCGCCAGTGGCGCACACCTACACCCCCTACACGCGACACTATATATACACGAAATTTTCGATTTTCTAAATCTGACTGAATTGACAATTGGACCAACTCCCATCTTAAAGTTTAGGAAAATACTCACGCATTCATATGTCAACCATCCATTTTGGTCCAAGGGTGTGGATTTTACGGCTCTTCCTATTTAGGGTCTGTTTTTCGTTCTCGTCCCCAAAACTCCCAAAAATATCGAAAATTTGACTCTGACCTTTGCGGCTTCTAATAGAAGCGATCATTACCTTTCCAACGCATGTCTAATTTTGAAAATCGGTTATACCGTTTAAAAGTTACCGAGCTTAGAAATATAAGTCAATTTTTATTTAAAAAAGGGAGAATGTTTGTGGATATGTATGTGTGTGGAAAAGTTAAACCGATCTGAATTTTTTTTCTGTGTTTGAAGAGGGGGTGAGGGCCGATTCAGAACCGGTGCAGTTTGTGAGTTTTGACTACCCGTAAGCCAGCTATATAGGACTTGGTAAGTACAAAACGGCATATTCTTTGGCGGTATATATCTTCGGTTCAAGAAGAGACAGGAGAACAGTAAACACACCAAATCAATAGCGTTGAGTTAAGCTTTCAAATGGTGTCTAAGCTGTCAGTATCGGATATACACACGGCTCAGTATAGCCGAAAAACTGAAAAACTAAACTTTGAAAATTTTGGTTTTTCGACAATTACTCAAAATTTCAACCTACGAATTACGCCAATAACTGAGCGTTTGTAGAAGGACTCTAGACAGACAAATCTAACGGTGTATACCTTATATCCGGGAAAATTCGAATTTTTAAGTTATAGGCTTCATAAGTATGATCAAATCTGTTTCTTATGGGGAAAACGGGTTTTCAAGCTCAATCATTCCTGTAATAGCTTCAGTTATCATTGACCTTGACCTTAGATGCATAAGATACTACTTGTCAATATTCTCTAAATGGTTTATGTAGTTGTAGTGGTTACGACGCTAATTTGATCTGGCAACTGGCAATCCGAGTTCATTTACCGGCCATCCCAATATTTTTTTCAATCTATTTCGAATAGCAAAAAAATGTAGTGTACATTCGATGGACACTAGATCATTTGGGAGATAATGCTACAAAGGCGACCAATAAAGCTTAACCAGTAATCGAGAAACATTGCATTCAACTTTCTACATTTAATTTATAAATAACTTTGAAAAACTCCTGATACAATAATAAAAAACCGCTAAACGCCGTAAAAATGAGTGGCGCATACAATATTCCAGCTACAAAAGATCTGATATGAATATTACGTGGCGCGAAAATGTATTTTCATTTTGACGCAAAACAAAATTCTAGTTTTATTTTAAAAGATTTTTTTAATAATATTTGCTAAATTTGAAGTAAACGCGCCACAAAACAGTTTCAAAATTCAAACTGTATCAAAGATACTCTATTGTGGCGCGTTTTACTTCAAATTGGGCAAATATTATGAAAATATCTTTTAAAATAAAACTAGAATTTTGTTTTGCTTCAAAATGAAAATACATTTTCGCGCCACGTAATATTCATATCAGATCTTTTGTAGCTGGAATATTGTATGCGCCACTTATTTTACGACGTTTAGCGGTTTTTTATTCTTGTTTTGTTTATTAAGATAGGTGAGTTTATCGTGTGTTTGTGTTTGTATAATTTTTTATTATGTAACTTGGTTATTATTTTCGGTTCATATCCAGTGTTTGTTACAATGTGCCTAATGTGATTTAACTAAAGTTTAAGATTTTAATTGTCTACTGACATAGGAACATTAGTTAACCGATGTTTTTGTTTAAATTTAATGGATGGATTATAAGTTATCAACTCTAATAGTTTATGTTAGGATAGTTTATAAAATATAGCCAATTTATGCTGTGTGACACATATTTTAATTTGTCGTAATTATATCTCAAATGTAATTATCGACGGCCTAATTAACAAACCACGTTACTCACATTATCCTGTTTTTACAGCAGCAACAAAAAACTAAATAAACTTGAAAAAGTAGGACTTACTGACTTTATATTTTTAAAAACACCAATATAAATATAATTCTAATATCAGCAGGATCTTTTCTTTGTATAAATATACTTAATACAATTCTTTATTGGAGTTAGGAGTTTTTCCAGATTTAGTTACGGAGTTACGTTGTATTACTTTAACAGATACGTGGTACGTTAACGGTACGTTGGTAAGTAACAAAACCCGTAACTCCGCTGAATAGGAAACTAATCAAACATTTTGATTTGTAAACAAACCAAGTACCTATAATGCCCTTGAAATTTATCGATTTGCTAATATATTTGAGCTTAAACAGGCGAAAATAAGCTGAGGTTAGAACATTAAAGTAACTTACCATCAAATTTGAGAGTCACTGGATGAACTGGAAACATACATTTACACAGGCAGAATGAATCAGCCAAGCACCACACAACGCACATGCTACACTATGGAAACAGGCTGCCACAGCCAGGAGTTACCAGGTTTGCATATACCACCAAAAAATTTCCCACCAAAAAAGATACGTGTTTTGTTTTTATGATTTCTAGAATTAGTTAAATTTTTTTGGAGTTTATTGTTCAGGCAGCAATGTAATGCTACCATAGATCATTGTAATAACATTAAAATCCAAAATTCGATTTTTTTGGAGTTACTTTGTTTGTTATTTAGGCCGTCGTTATATCATTTTTGCTCTTTTTCTAGGTAATAAAGTACAGTTTATTCATTGTAGAACTTTTTATGTCATAATTTGGGATAAAAAAGGTTTTTGTGTTACATTTTGCCCATATTTGATTAAAAATCCGAAAATAGTTTAATTCAAATGATGCACACTGTACACTTTATAGAATATTACGTAAGTTATTTAAAAAAATACTTCAAGATCTCAACCTTTCCTAATATTACAACCCGATTGCCTTTGAGCTAAAATTTCCGTTAGATTGGTTTCGAACAATGTTTGGCAAACAGATAAGCAGTTTTATTGTCTACGTGTAGTAAGTAGCCTGAAATCAAGTTTGTATCCCTTATAAGCCCATGTAGAACAACAATTCGATCCCCTGTCTATACAATTGCAATAAAATATCGAATTACATGAAAAACTCGCTACTAGATCGAACTGATTGTTCATGTTTCTGCCACTCATTGTGTAACTGTGTACAAAACCATACCTTGCTCCCTAATGCAATGGGCAGTTTTGAACAATACACGTTTTTGTAAAATGGGGTAAAAACATACGGTATCAAACAATTTTTAACTAATTTTAAATCGGTTGGTAACAATATATTTTTGATGTGTGTATTTTTTTATGGGTGTGTGTATTTGGTTACTCGTTACTGCATTGGACATTACACAGTGACATACAAAACAGCACAATGAGAAAATATTTCTTATCTCATACATAATATAATAAAAATGAAATATTGGTGCATAACCTGCTCAGAATACATACTAAATTACCACTGAAAATTAACACTGAGAAAAACTTTAATGTACAGAATGAGAAATACTTTATTACTGTATATGTTTATATGGGATAGAGCAATAATTGGCGGTGTAAGTAATAAAAATTGCATTTCTTAATTGACTGAATTTTGAAAATTCTAGGAAAACTTCATTTGATCTTTTTACTTTATGTATATATGATCAGGTTATAAAATTTTCTCAGAATTTTCAAATTTAATTTCTTTTTAACATATGTAACTATAGAGAAATACCAACAGAAACGCTGAAATCTGGGTTCTTCAAAAAAACTTGTAACGTTACAAACGTCACATCTTTGATATTTTATTTTTAAATAATTATTTTGCCTTATTTTCTTTAATATTTCATTAATAATTATCTTCTTCTATTTGGTTTACCCATTTCCCCCTTTAAAAATTGGTTGGCGCTCTTTTATTATTCTCTTTGATTATCCTATTTTAATACCCTCTTTTATTATCTTCTATTTACTATATCTCTTTTCATTTAAATCAACATACTGAACGTACCCTGTATACATTCTTACTCCGTAAGTATCTGTCTCAATTCGGAACATGCCCGCCACCTATGTCGCACTGTCATGAAAGTGTCACTTGATACTTCATCCCTACCAGAAGACACAAACTGGAAGGGAAAAATTAATCCTTAAAAGGGCATGTTATTCCAAATTAAAATCATTTTTGTTCCATCAAATCATCTCTTGGGGCAAGAATAACATTATATTATAATTATATTTCTCCATCTAACAGTTTTTATATTGTTTTTTTTTATCTAACCTAACTTCTAATGTCAGACCATGTGTTCTGATATTTTAGTTTCAAATATGTTATCTTTTTAATTTACATATATGCATGTTTAGTAATCAAAATTTTAACTATCCTCCTCATCTAAATTCTATGTAATTTACCCTTGCCAATTACTATTTCTGAATACTATTTGGCAAAGGTACATTTTGGTTTTTCTTCTTGATCGTTGATATGTGTTTACTCTTCTAGTTTTTGGAATAAAATCACCGTTCTCCCTCAGGAGTTTCAACAACCCTCAAATCGCCGGCGATACAACAACGAGGACCATGTCATCAGGGCTGCAACCACATAACCAAGACTGCAACGACCAACATCCATAGGCCTGGTGGAATACAACACCTACAACCCCAGAGCCCGTTGCAGAACCAGCAGCAGTACCATTCAACATCAAGAAGATACCATCAGCTACCAAAAGCCATAAGTATAATCCAGAATTGTTAGTTTTTGGCAAGAATTTGAATACATTTGTTAATGCAATTTACTAAGTCATTTTATTTATTATATCTTTATGAACAATAAACATGATTGGTTAAAGTATATTGTTTTGTTTGCTACCATTCTAAATTTTCAGAGTTCATATCTAAGGTTAGGACAAGACGAACACACACCTGAGTGACTGAGCTAAGCTAAGGGTGTAACGATGGCTATCTTGGTTGATTGGAGTAATATTTTCGAATGTTATTTCAATTAGAGGGGTAGTACATCACTTACTCGTTTCGTGGGTCGCTTATTTCGTTACAAACTAGTAGCCAAAAAAATGCGAAAAATACCGTGCGATTGCGATAAGCCTCATGTCAACTCCTAAAATTGTTCCTAAATATAGTATATAAGAGAATTTACAAGTTGTGTGAAAGTCAAATTTCTCCCAACCAGTTCGGATTCATAAAAATGCTGTTAGTAGGTATGAGAGAGACTTTCTTCTACAAGTCTTAATTCCGGAGATGCAGATACGTCAATTGCGACGTATACGTATGTCTGGTTGATTACGAGAAAACGTTTGAAGGGGTACATCACGCCAAGATGATGCAAATACTAACGGAAACAGGAATTAACAACCAAAATCTGAAAATAATGATCTGAATCTAATCACTACTCTGAAAAAATATTTATTATATATCGAAGAACAGTAAAACCCTTTATAAAAGGTATATATTTAAAATCCCTAAAAAGGGCTACATCACGATCACATAACTAGTTTTCGAGTGGTTTACCACTCATCATCAGTGCTTACGTGAAATTTACATGCTAACCACCAAGATATAATTTTACAAAAATATGTGGGTCAAAGCCTTGTACAAGTAATCCGTCAAGGAAACATCGGTTAAAAATGCTAACTTAAGCATGGATGTTTAAAGTATTTTACTAATATGCCCCAGGTAACATCTGAGCTGTGGTTTGACTTGTTCACATGGTGAAATCATGGCAGCAAGTCCCATGTATGTATTGATTCGTGTACACTGCTTTTCCCATTTTTCGTTCTTGCTCTGCCTAATCATTCTGCGTACGTTTGCTTGTGATTCCTTATAAGCTATCTCTGGTATTTTCTTCGCTTTTCTTCTATTTCTGTTTCGACTTCTTCGTCCCACTTATATGGTTTGTTTTTTGTGTTCTTTTCTGTCCACCCTAAGGCTTCTTCTGCGGCCGAGTGTGTATGTTACAGTTCAAGTTGATTTTCAATTAAGCGCGTGATACACACGCAATCTTTAAGTACGCGGGTTTCAAGATCGCGGACTTACTCAGCTCGCCGTCGGTGATACACGGCGGACTTAAAGTACGCGGTTTTAAAGATCGCGGTCGCCGTCGGTAGGAAAAAAATGTAGAAAATGTCCTCGTGGTTAAATTTTTTATTTTCTGTGTACCTAATTTTGCTGAAATCTTATGTTTTTTAGTAGAGTTTGATTATTTTTTTTGATCAGGTTTTGTTAAATAGAAGAATAATTTGATTTTTTATAAGTGTGGTAAGCTGTCAAAATCATGATGTGAAGTATAGCACTTGTTTTTGATCTATTTTAATTTAATACGAGGTAGGCATAAACAAACAAAATATCATAGATAAGATGGTAATATTTTCATCAGGAGGATAAAACAGCCTATAAATAATTAGGTTTACTCAAAAACAAATAATCAAAATAATTTAGTATAGCTTAAAATAGTGTTTTACGGTTTTCTCAAAACTTATAAAATGCAACTTGTCTCCTTTCAACAATAAACGATTGAATTATTTCTAGGCAATTTGCTTAATTAGTGAAAATGTAAGTGTAACTTTAAACGCAATAACATGATGGCTCGAGGCTCGTGGCTCGTGGCAATGATACACGTACAGGCTACGAGTAAGATTTCAAACTTGTTGGATCGACGGCGTACTTACTCGGCGGACTTAAAGTACGCGTACTTGCGGTGATACACGCGCGTAGTGTTGCCCAAATGCAAGACCAAGACGAGACTTAGAGAGTCTTGGTCTTGGTCTTGCGCCAATACACCTTGTCTTGGTCTTGGTCTTGGTCTTGCACTCTCGGTCTTGGTCTTGGTCTTGGTCTTGCAGCAAGAGTCTTGCAAGTCTCGCAGTTACAACGTACATTTCACAAATTCTACAAGTGCCGGTGGGGGATGGCGTTTATTCGCAGTATTATAGTCGGTGTAAGAGAGAGAAAGTATTCGAAATCATGAAATAACAAATGTTATATTATTTGCTATTTCATGATTTCCAATACACCGACTATCACACTACGCATAGATGCCATCACCCACCGGCACCTTTAGAATCTGTACACTGTAACAGAGTGGGCACACTTTAATCTTGAATTAACATAGCCATAGTAATGACCAATCAAATTAATAAATATCTAAACTGACATTGGGTAAGGTGTGATCCCACGATCGGCACGATCTAAGCGATCCGTGCCAATGCTCTAACTAACTGAGCTATCCACGGCCCACGGGAGTCAGTTTCTTAATAAACGTTTGCATTTAATAAGCTTACATGTGCCAAAACATGGTTAAAATACAAAAAACCAAATTAGTGACATAAAGTTGACTGTACTATTTCAAAGACCATTATCTGTCTAGAAAGGGATTGATCGACCCTCACCTTATATGAGATGGAATAAAAGACTTACACAATTTGCCATTTATTTAAATAAGAAATAAAATACAATACAAATTAAATTACAGAACAGTACGCAATTGCTTTGACGTTACTATTACTAAGACTTTATCTTTATATTAAATTTTTTTTACCAGGAATTAATACAAAGTACAATACAATTGTACTTTCGAATTAGTGACACAGGACCGACAAACATGGAAGGCAATAGTAAACGCGGAAAAGACTCACGAAGAGTTGTAAGGCCATTGATGATGATGACAATTCATTATACTCGTTACTATCCAATACCCTAAGTAGGATATTGTTACTTTTCCTAGTCCAATACCCTACCGTTATTTCGTTACTTTAAATATATCTGTATTTTGTTTATAGAGTAGTCGGAATTATTTGTTAATTTGTCTTGTTACTTTTGAATAACAAATACTACAATGATTAAAGTAATTTACAAAAGCATGAAAATAGAGACTTCATCTGTAAGTTTAAAATGCGGAAGTGTCAATGAAATTCATTTTATTTAAACTGTTAATTTTTTGTTTGTAGTCTGCTGCGCGATTAAAAAGAATAATGAGTTTAAATTTCTTTATCAAAGATAATCATACCGAAAACTGAATAGGTAACATAATCTGTTTCGCGATTAACAGACATTGTGTCTGTTAGACATGTTTTGGTGTCACAAACGCCGAAAGATATGCATATCAAAGAAAGAAACTTATTGTTTATTGTTCATTACGTTAAAATATAATAGAAATAGACTGTTATTGATAGTTAGTTGAAAATAGCCGCGCATTTTCAGCAAATTTTGGTGTGTAACTGATATCGCACACTCAGCACAAACAATGTTAGTCTATAGGCCGATAAAATTTGTAATAGGTATGTAGTATGTATTATATTTTTTAATTTTTTGTCAGCTAAGCTGAGATGACATAATATTTTTAAAATGTTGTTGCGGCTATTATCAAAATCTGGACAATTAATTTCAGAGTGAAGAAATAATCGTCTGCTGGGGCAGAATGCTCAAAATGTTTTATTTTTACATTGTACCTATGACCTCTGAGTACGTATAAAATGTGCAAATGTTCTTTTAATCGATATTTTGATTCGCTATGTATGCTTGTTGTATTGTTCGTAATGCGCTTAAGTCCAATTTTACAAATTTTTGTTACATATCTTTTTGCGTCTCAAAGAGTCTCTATGCATCTAAACATATACCCGAAATATTATACTACCTAAATGACACTCGATTCTAAATGCAAGAAGCAAGAGTCTCGCAGGGTTAGTCTTGTTCTTGCTCAAATCTTGCAGGGTCAGTCTTGGTCTTGGTCTTGCTAAAATTAGGCGGTCTTGGTCTTGGTCTTGGTCTTGCGAAAATGCAAGAACAAGACCAAGACTGCAAGACCAAGACCGGTTTTGGGCAACACTACACGCGCGAAAAAGGTCGCGAGCCATAAGTTCGCGTACTTACTCGCGTGTGTATCACCCCTTTTAGAGTTGACTATTCCTAGTTCGAGTCAACTCCAACTAAAAAGAGCAGTAAAAGTTGATTTTAAAAATTTAATTCAACTTTTACTAGTTGGAGTTGACTATTCCTGGATCGATTCAGTAAATGTTGATTATACGAGTATAATCTCACGTGCTTTTTTAATGACTGTGCGTCTGTTTGTTTTGACCGTTTCAACTACTTATTATAATTTGAACATATAGGCCAGGAAATGAAGCTGAAAAAATAGTAAAACCTGGAAATTGTTTCGTCCAGCATCGATTTGTACAGAATATTTGGGATTAGGCTCATTTCACCCTCTAGTTCATTTTCTATATTGAGCCGTTGTACTCTTTTGGTTTTTTAAGGGTGATAGCTACCCCTAATTGTAAAAAAATTATAAAATAACATTTTAAACTTAGTTATGGTCAACATTTGATTTTTATTATTAAATAATGATTGTTTTATATTTTAGGATATAATATCATAATATTTTAACCCTTAAACCCACCCTTGTTACATATAAAAAGAATGATTTCGGCTGGCACCGATTTCCCAAAAAATTTGGGATTAGGATCATCTCGCCCTATACTTTATATTCTATACTATATCATGCTCAAGGGCGTTTATTATTTTTAGGGGTGTAAATCAACCCTTATTTTCAAAAAATATAGAAAAACCTTAACATGGGAAAAATTTTGTTTTGATTGGTTAAATAATGATTGTTTTATGCTTTAGGATATAATATCACAATATTTCAACCGTTAAAAATCACCCTTTGCAATTTTTATAAGTAATTTAATAGATCTACATAGAAAAACAAGTAGAATTATGTACAAAAAAATTTAATTACACAATAATACGAATTTACAAATAAAAATACAAATAGTTTTTTAGTCATCTTCATCGAGATCGATGTCATCTTCATCTTTTTCTATAACTGGTGGGCTATTGTTTCAATCATCCCCCGAGCACCCAGAACAAGTAGAATTGCAGTATAACCCCAATTTCAAAGAAACTAACCAATTTATTTACTATAATAAACACAATTAAATAATTCTACAAAAATTGTCAGAGCACATGTTATTTCCTTCGAACTGTAGAACACACTGACGAGGAATCAACTAAATATACAAACATACGCAAACACATGAGCAGATGTTTCTTCTTTTCTGTCTTTCAAAGTATGAAAAGTGAAAAGATTCAATTTAGTACTCATCATTTTTTTCGTATCTCCAATATTTTCGGACATATTTTGAAGAAAAGGGTAAAAATTATGAAATTGCAAAAAATCATTTTATCTTTAAACTCCAATTTAATACAAAATTTTTTTATTTTGCCACCCTGTATAAATAATGATATTATTCTTTATATTACTGAATAGAGAATTGAACACCCGTTCAAATGAGGTGCCACATGACCCCTATTCCTATTTAAAAAAAAAATCATCGATTACGTTATCACGCTCATATGGATGACGTCACTAGTATGAAATATATGCCAAAAAATTGAAATTTAAAAATAAAAATCGACCTGTTTTGGGATTTTTCTCCAAAGTTGTCCGTTTTAGAGAAAATGAATTTATTGTATAATTTAGCCCCTCTCTGTATATAAAAATAATTATACAAGGTCGAAAATCAATTTTAATTATGAGGAGAGTTAGGGGGATGTTTTCACTGATTTTTTCGTAGAAAAAAGTAGGTAGCGACTTTATTTTGAGCATCAGTCGCTCAATTTTTCAACTAAAAACTTTTTTTTAAATGTCTAATTGTATACTTGAAAAAATATTATGTTAGTCTTTCTCGAAAAATGCAAAGGTTTTCCGTTATTTGGCTTTGAATATTTCAAATTATGCATTTGACGAAAAATGCTAACCTTTAACATGCCGTATCTCAGTTTGTATTGGTTGCAGAACATGGTTGCAGAAAAATTATAAAAAAGGATTTTGTGTTTCTAAAAGATACAAAATTTTTAAAGCTACAGTTTTTTGATTAAATAAATATTTTTTGAGTTATTTTTAAAAAAACCTCTCAATAAGTCGATCTTCTCGTCGAAAAACTGTTACCTTCAACCGCGAATAACTTCAAAAATATTAGTTTTACGAAGAAAACGTAAAGAACATTTTTTTTTAGAAACAGGTACATTCTATTGATTTCCATGGTTAAAATGTAATGAAAAATTCCTGTCCCCGAGATGAGGTGGCAACCACCCCTAAAGTTTTATCGTACAGCGGCATGATATAGAAAATGATCCTTGGGCTATTCCCTACCATCTGTGAAAATTTCAAGTAAATCCATGCTGGACGAAAAAATTGCCAAAGTGCTTCATTTCCTGGCCTTATATCCAGTAACATTATTTAATTTCTAATAGAATCGGTTCTTTGTGTGAATCAACTTACACTAAATGGCATTGGGAAGAGTATACTTTAACTTTAACTAGTTGGAGTCTACTTTTAGTAGTAAATGTTGAATAAAAATCTACATTTATATTTATAATCAACTTTTACTGAAACCAGCCGTTTGAGTTACTCTAACTAGGAAAAGTCAACTCCAACTGGATAATCAACTTGAACTGTAACATATATACATCCTTTCAAGTAGGTATATTGTTCTTCTATAGATGCGTGTTGTAGATCTTTTAATTTTTGGTCAAGTTTTCTTTTGTATAAAATTTTTTATAAAATTTTTATTATCTTAATACAGTACAGAAATTAGAAAAGATTAAAATCGTTGAGAATAAATCCAGCATAACGAAAAAAAGATAAAAGTAAGTATGTACAGTAGCATCAGATAGAGCAAAAATAATACTCATAGTGAAACGCTCCTTAAAGTAATTTATGAATCGATTTTTAAATGCAGCACCTAGAAAATTGCAACTTTTTACAATATATTCAGGATGACGCCAGGAAAAATATAAAAATGGGTGGAAAAAAATCCAAAAGTTTATAAACATGTCAAAATCAGTATATTAAAAGCCAAATTTTTTATTCCGGAGGGTTTTGGGGTCACTGGACACGAATACGCAATCAGAACCGACCCCAAAGCACCTCGTGCCCAACGCCACTGCTAAAGAACGTCATCTGGAATTTCAAGGGTTTTCGGTTTTCCTGGCGTATTCGTGTTCAGCAACCCCAAAAATCACAAAATCGGGCCCTTAGTATACTAATTTTGACATGTTTATATACTTTTGGATCGATCTTATATACTTTAAAATGAAATTATGCATTTCCGCCCATTTTTATATTTTAGACATTTTTCCTGACATCATCCTGAACCCAATCCAAAAAGTTGTAAGTCTCTAGGTGTTTTATGTAAAACTCGATTTATTTTTTGCTAAATGCCCTGGTCTGTTACAAACTAAACAAACAACAATTTGGGATATTCAGAACATGGAAATGCAAATCAGAAGATGACCAGACAAACAAGTTGTTTCTGTCATCACTCAACGAGGAATATTTATGTTCTTATTTAATAAAGTTTAGCTTACGCGTATGTGAACTTCCTAACCCGCGATATTATTGTGGTGATTTAAAGATACGCTATAGTGCACAATGATTATTTAAAATATGACACGTGGCCGTTGTTTTGCTCCTCCACTAAATCTCAATAAGATACAAGAACGTGACCAGACAAAGACAATCACAGCGGGAAGCATCACATCACCCTTCTATCTAATGCCACCCTATAAAATAAGACCCTGTACACATTTTATCCTCTCTAAATTACTGTATATTTTCAAAGGAAACGACTATAAGTACCAATTTCTACATCAAACACTTTTTGTTTGCGTCTTTTTGCTATTTCCGGGAGACCACATACGATTTATAAATTGCGTAAAGGAAAAACTGCTATTTAAAAAATAATAAAAAAAATATCGAGAAAAATTATAATTAGGGGAGTGCATATAGATTTTCACTTCGGAAAAAATCAAACAAGATAGAACTTATTGAAATTTCATTAAGAAATGTTTAATAAACAACATATCGAAAAGTTC
The DNA here is from genome assembly GCF_917563875.1 of Diabrotica virgifera virgifera. Lineage (NCBI taxonomy): Eukaryota > Metazoa > Arthropoda > Insecta > Coleoptera > Chrysomelidae > Diabrotica > Diabrotica virgifera. Next base: position 194,239,070 of record NC_065447.1, on the reverse strand, counting down.
TACTCGAGAAGTGGGTGCTTCATTTTTTATTAAACAAATGAACTACGAAATTAGATGTTTTTTTAAATAACTCCGAAAATATAAATTTTAGAAAAAAACTGACTAGACCATTGAAAAATTCAAAAAACTTTACAAAAAAAACCTTATATAAAGAATTTTCTAAAATTACATCTGTATCTTCTATAATTTTTTATTTATAACGCTAAAGTCACCCTTCTCACAAACATTGGCGCACTGTAAACTAGCGGACGGCGAAGTGCATGGTTGAGTTATTTTAACGTAGTTCTTTAACTAATGGCTCAAATGAAATTTTACAAATTGGACATGAAAGAAGAATAATTAAGCTATCTTATGGTTATAATAAAAAGAAATAAGATGTATGGGGATAAGTACGGTGGGGGCGGAAAATGAGCATTACATGAATTTTGTTTAAAAATGATTTAAAAATGTGTAACTAATACAACTTTTCTTATTAAACCTTCAATTTTGCACAACTTACCTTTCAAGCATCGTACTAAATGTTGTTTAATTCAAAAAAAATCTCAAAAATTTAATTCAAATGATATGACGTCTCAAAAAGTGTAATTTTTGAAATCTTCGTAGTTTTATAGAATTAAAACCATTCAAAGACGGTATTAGTAATACCGTATTACTCAAGTTTGAACAAATCTATTACAGTTTTATAAGTGCTTCTTTAAAGCTTAGGATATAATCTTTAAAATACACTAAATTATTTTATTTTAGAAATGAAATAAACAACTTCCTTTTGAGAAAATTAAGAAAGATAACAAAAATGTAATACAAAAACCGAAAATTACCAGTTGTTTGTACAAAGTGATCAAAACTTTTTTCTGTAAAACTTACCTAAAAAACATTTAATAATAAGCTTTAACCATAATAAGTGTTCAGCAAAAAAATATTTTTTTTAGCTCTTATACAGTATGTCTGCGTAACTTGGAACCTATTGATAACATTTTTATTATCAGTTTTACGAAAAAAAGTTATTCTTTATAAAATACTCTGCATCGTATATAATCTAAGATGCAATCATTAAATATCAAATTTAATGAATGTTATACGAGGTATGTCAAAAAATATGAATTTCACTCAAGAGTAAAATTACCTTTACATTTCACAAAATCCAAAAGTGTTATTCACAAAATCGAAAAGTGTTATTAAGAAAAGTTGTTTGGAATTAAAAAATTTGTTTTCGTGTTCAATTCGATCCTTCTAATTAAAATATTGTGAATAATAAAGGCACTTTTAAGAAAAATTCATATTTTTTACATACCTCGTATATAATTAAAAAAGTTTGATATCTGATGGTTGTGTCTTAGATTTTAGACCAGGGAGAGCATTTTATGAATAATACCTTTTTTTCGTAAAAGTGATAATGAAATAGTTATCATAATTGTAATAAAATGATGATGAGTATCCGTAATTTGAGAAAAAATTGAAATTTTTTTTCGATTGGAATGATGTAATTGTATATTTAGACATAGTTTCTAATTTTAAACAACTTTCCATAATAGCATTTTTTGATATTCTGGAATATAAAGGTACTTTACTATTTAACGAAATTCATATTTTTGACATAACTCGTATAAAATTGATAAAATTTGATATCTGGTGGTTGAGTTTTAGATTTTTGAATATCCAGAGCATTTTATTAAGAATAACTTTCTTTCGTAAAATTGATAATAAAAAAGTTTTCTATGTGGTTCCTAGCTACGCAGACATACCCCAGTCTGTGGGTGAAAAAACGTGATATAATTCAGGAATTTTTGAAACCTATTAGGTGTTGTAAAGGACGATGCCAGGAATAATTTCTACTAAAATGTAACCAAAAATATTGTGCGCTTTTTTTATATTGCGATTTTCATTTGTTAAATTGGCACTTTTTAAAGATTTTTAATTTTGCAGCTTAGGATATTGATTTTAGAGAAAAACTTTTTAATAGAAAGTTGTAGTAAATTAAAAAACCTACAATTTAAGCTATGGTAAGTTTAATTTTGTTTATTGGTTATTGCAAAACAGCCTGCGAAAGGTCCAAAATGGCCGTTTTTTACAATTGCAATATTTATTGTACAAATCATTTTTTATATTTTTTAAAGCTTTAAAATGAGGATCTTTCAATTCCAAACATAAAAAAAATTGTAAAGCCAGATTAATGAATTTGTTGCTTAGATATTATAAATTGTTTATCCCAAGAGGTCAAATGTCGAAGGCTATAACTTTTTGAAAAAAAATCGTAGAGAGTTGGTAAAACATCCAATCTCCTTCTAAAGAGTTATATTTTCATATTCTGATGTAAATAAATGCGTAAAACATTTTTAAACCTCTAATTTTTGGTTTTGAAAATAAGGGGACAAATTTCGTTATAAACATTTAGAGCTGAAGCGGCCCTGTACATCCTATGAGTTTTTAGCTTACAGATTATTGTTGCTGAAGACGAAACGAAGATTTATAAAAAAATAAAAAATTTCTACGACCAACTGAAGCCGAGATAATTTTTGGGTTTGAAAATAAGGGGGCAAATTTCGTTATAAACATTTAGAGCTGAAGCGGCCCTGTACATCCTATGAGTTTTTAACTTACAGATTAAAGTTGCTGAAGACGAAACGAAGATTTATAAAAAAAATAAAAATTTTCTACAACCAACTGAAGCCGTGATAATTGATTTTTTTTTTCTTAAATCGTAGTGCCTTTATTTATAACAATTAAGAAATTATTTTACAGCCATTGACTAAAGAAGGACTTATATTATCTTAAAATAAAAATTATGGTAAAATATAATTACATTTAATTGTTAAAAATTATTTTTAAAATCGGTGTTTTTGCGAGCGGCCGAATTTTGCAAATCGCCCGGCTCGCTTCAAATCCGCCCGCTCGGAAAATTTTTACGTAAGTTGTATTAAATTTTGACAGAAAACAATTTAATAATATTACCATTATAATATACAGTCTGTTTACCACTGTATTTGTTTTTCTTGATAAACTTTTATATTTGAAATCTCATTTCTGAAGAAATAATATTACAAAAATGATACATATATATGAAATATATAACTATATTTTTAATTTTCTCATTGTTATATAAATATAATAATAATAATGTTACTTCTTATTATACAATATAAAACTTTTTCTTCTTGTAGTGACTACCCGATTTGGATGTTGGCGAACATCCAAAACGGATAGTCACTACAAGAAGAAAAATTTTATATTGTATAATATTCTAAAAAAGTTTTATATTGTATAATAAGAAGTAACATTATTATTATTATGTTATTTATATAACAATGAAAAAATTAAAAATATAGTTATATATTTCATATATTATTGTATATATTGTTATAATATTTCTATTTGATCTGAAAATTAAATTTTGAGAATTATAAAAAGGATTCAATTTAATATAAAATATTTTCAATTTTCTCCACCACGGGCATATAAATGTAGAACAACCTGTATACAACAAATTGTTATATTTAATTTTAAGAAGTGATTAAACGAAACTCGGGAAAATGCGCTTAGAATAAACAAAGTGAATGGCGCGTACCATTATCGTTGTTCGCGGAAGGTTTCGATCATTAGCCTATGCTAAATAAGACTCAGTTGAAATAGATAATAGGTCATTATAGTTGTTCGCGGAAGGTTCGATCATTAGCCTATGCTAAATAAGACTCAGTTGAAGTAGATAATAGGTCATTAAATTTTGTAAATAGTAGAAAGTAATTTTAGAATGGGAATTAACTATTTTTTTTTGGAAATCCATTAAGCATATTTAGAAAGATTAAAAATGGGTTTTGAGGAATACTGCGAATGAGAGTTGGTGGTGGAAGGTTGATTTGTGAATCTGGAAGGGATATTTAGAAAGTAGGTGAATGACTGAAAAGAGAGATCAGAATGTTTTGAGCTGTCGAGAAGTGAAGTCCAGTAGTAGACGGTAGTGTACGGAGAGTGAGAAAACCGGTGTAGTTCCGTGAGTGTGGAGTATCTATCGTGGAACGAGAGGTAGGCCAGGTTGAGAGTAAAAGAACCTCCTTGAGCCAAGAGTGTCCCGGTAGCTGATTGCAGTTTCGAAAAAGGTAGAATACAGCATCACGACAGAAGCAGGAACGAGAGCTATACGAGCTAGTTTTCAAAGGAGAACATTACTGAAAGCCAGGACGAGGTTTTGATCGCAGCCAAGGATAGCAGGAAACGGGTCTTGTGTGAAGACATTCTCAGTTCACCAGAAAAAGGTCAGTCTCATTTGTTTGGACATGAATGTATGGGTTTTTCGTATTAAATACCACATTATAAATTGAAGAACATAATAAATAATATCAGAAAAGCTTCATCAAACTTAAATAGAATTGTTGCTAATAAATCCTAATAGTTAAATGTTAATAAAAACTTTCAATTGGAAACCAAAAGGAAATAAGATTCCCATTTGTAAATGTTATGTTTAAGAATAATAAGATCTAGCAAATATTAAGCAGTGATTGCCATTTAAATAAAATAAACAATATTTTGATTATAATTGTAACCCATATGTGTGTATTATTTTACTCTTTTCTTTCCTATCCCGATTAGGAACCATTGAGAAATACTGAGAAGCCACGTAAGTAAGTAATTAATTTTATAATTCGCCCTGAGATTGAAAACATATTGATATGTGATCTGGTTAATTAATTAAATTATTATTAATGCATTGATTAAATTAAATGACAAATAAGAATATTATCTCATATCAATAATCAAGATCACATCAACTGTCGTCCAACGTGGAGGGCATTGAAAAGTATTTCTAGTGGCAAATTTGAAGGATAGAAAGAGTAAAGCCGGTATTTGAAGATTTATATGCCTGTGGTAAAAAGTGAGATACTTACATTTGATAACATAAAATTTTAGATCTCTTTAGGTACAAATTTTACATAACTGATTTAATAATTTACTTTTACGATATTTACATTTGATATATTTATTGACAATTTATAATATTTGGGTGAGAAAAAGTCGTCTTGGTAACATACTAGTAAAATTTCATATTTGGCGGGGATAGTACTTCTTGAAAACAAATGTCTGTGACAAGAAGCCAAAGCAAAGACAACAAAAAACAAAAAGAACATTCAGACCAAGAAGATATTTTAGACACGACAATCATGGCATCAGAACAGCAAGAATTATCAGGAATAGATAAACTATTACAACTGATGCAACTCCAGTCACAAAAACTGGATGAAGCAAAAAGGACAATGGATAAAAATCAGGAGGAAACAAAACTAGCAATGGATGAAGCATCAAAGAAAATGGATAAAGTGGATCAAAAAATGGATGAAACACAACAAAAAATGGATGAAACACAACAAAAATTGGATCAAAAAATGGATGAAACACAACAAAAAATGAAACAAGCAATAGAAGAGAACAACAAGAAAATGGAGGAACGCATAGGAAAGTATGAAAAGGAAGTAAAAGGATGTTTGACAATGATCAAGAACGATATGGGACAACAAGAGACAGAGATTAAAGAAATCAAAAGCAAAATAAAGGAAATAACGAATTGCCAGAAAAAGGAAATAGAAAATTTGGAAAATAAGTTGGAAAATGCTATTCAAGTAGACAGAGAAGAAGTGGAAAAAAGAATCACAGAAATAGAAAAACAAGTCACCGAAAACAGGACGCAACAGAATGTCGGAGAAAGAAGAGAAATGGTTATACATAGCACAGATGACGTGAAGATAAGGTTTGGCGGGGATGTAAGAAGATTACACCCAGTGCCGTTCATAAATAGCCTAAAAAAGAAAATACAGCACATCGGAAATTTCGAAACAGCAAAAGAAACTATCAGAAACCATCTCAAATATGAAGCAAGCCTATGGTTCGATTGCAAAGAAGAAGAATTTGACAGTTGACAACAATTTGAACAAAAATTTTTGAATTATTTCTGGGGAAAAGTCCAACAATTGGAAATTAACAAGGAATTGCAAAATGGGAAATACAATGATAGGATGGGTATATCAGAAAGGACATATGCATTACAAATTTACTATAACGCAAAACATTTACAATACAATTACTCATCGGAACAATTAGTCGAACTGATTGCAAGACATTTCGAAGAAACGCTGGAAGACCATATCACATTGCAAAACTACAAAGACATAGATAGTCTATACCAATTCTTACAAATAAGAGAATCACGTCTAAGAGAAAGAAAATCAAGAAGGTCGCGAGAAGATTACAGGCCCCGAGAAACACAAGATTACAGAGATAGAAATCAAAATAGGAGGGACTATACAAGACGAGAGTTTAATCCCAGAAGGGAAAACGAAAATAGAGACAACGGACGAGGAAATTATGAACAAAGAAATAGGCAATGGAATGAGGACAGAAATCGAGAATACCAGAATAGAAACACCACACGCTCAAATCAAGAAAACAGAAATAATGGTAGACAAAATGAACAGGGATATCGAGAAAACCGAAACAGATCCGACAGACCAAGAGAAAATAGAAGAGAAGTAAATAATACCCAGACAGATGAATATGACGGAGAGAGACATTATGACGAAAATATAAACAACGATGAGCAACCGGCGTCTTTTCACGACGGCGCTCACTAAAAACCAAAAATCAAACAGGAATCTTTTGTCACCCCAAGGAGTTTATTAAATTGGCAGGAAACAACGAAAAGAAAAATGGAGTTAATTTAAAATTTGTGGATGGATTTATCAACGAGAAACCAATTAAAATTATGATAGACACTGGATCTGAAATAACATTGGTCAACAGAAAACTAATAGAAGAAGTTAACTTAACAAATTTAATTTACAAAATACCTAGGGTAAATTTAGTGGGCGCAAACAAACGGACATTGGCAACTATAAATGAAGGCATACGAGTAATGGTACGACTGGGTAAGAATATGTATGCACTACAATGTGTAATAATGCCAAACATGTCACATGACATGATAGTAGGAGTTGACGAATTGGCAGAAAAACATGTAGTGATAGATTTTAAAAATAATACGATGAAACTAACAGAAGAAGAAGAAAAAGAACAGGACAAGGAACATGAGAAACAAAATACGGACGAATCAGGTAAAGAACAAACAGTGGAAATGAATTTGGCAGCGAAGCAAGGACAAAGAAAAAAAGGAGAAAAGGTCAGAAAAAGATAAAAGAAAATGAAACCTGTGGCTCCTCAAAAGAAGAGTTGAGCCCAGAAGAAGAAAATTTGAGAGTATCAGAAACAAAGGAAACCTGGGATTCCTCAAAAGAAGAGACGAGCTCAGGAGAAGAAGAAATAAAGCTAACAAATGAAAGCGAAAAAGATATAATCGAAACAGTGGCATTTGAAGAGGAGGCATATGAAAACGAGGATGCAGAATGCACGGTAAAAGTATGTGAAAAATCTGAGGAAAAAGACAGAAGATTGATATGGGAAAAAGGGAAAGACAACATAATAGCCGACACTCTAACACAGGATGAGGACACTGAAAATAAGGAAACAATTACGCTACAGGTGGGACTAATTAGAGTAATACAAGAAGAAGGGGTATAAGACGTAGATTAAAGTAAGGAAATATACAGGGAGTTGGTTTTGCCTCGAGAAAATTTATTTAAAAATGCAGATAAATTTTATCGAATACAAGGCGGGGATTTGTTATATTTCTATTTGATCTGAAAATTAAATTTTGATAATTATAAAAAGGATTCAATTTAATATAAAATATTTTCAATTTTCTCAACCACGGGCATATAAATGTAGAACAACCTGTATACAACAAATTGTTATATTTAATTTGAAGAAGTGATTAAACGAAACTCGGGAAAATGCGCTTAGAATAAACAAAGTGAATGGCGCGTACCATTATCGTTGTTCGCGGAAGGTTTCGATCATTAGCCTATGCTAAATAAGACTCAGTTGAAATAGATAATAGGTCATTATCGTTGTTCGCGGAAGGTTCGATCATTAGCCTATGCTAAATAAGACTCAGTTGAAGTAGATAATAGGTCATTAAATTTTGTAAATAGTAGAAAGTAATTTTAGAATGGGAATTAACTATTTTTTTTGGAAATCCATTAAGCATATTTAGAAAGATTAAAAATGGGTTTTGAGGAATACTGCGAATGAGAGTTGGTGGTGGAAGGTTGGTTTGTGAATCTGGAAGGGATATATAGAAAGTAGGTGAATGACTGAAAAGAGAGATCAGAATGTTTTGAGCTGTCGAGAAGTGAAGTCCAGTAGTAGACGGTAGTGTACGGAGAGTGAGAAAACCGGTGTAGTTCCGTGAGTGTGGAGTATCTATCGTGGAACGAGAGGTAGGCCAGGTTGAGAGTAAAAGAACCTCCTTGAGCCAAGAGTGTCCCGGTAGCTGATTGCAGTTTCGAAAAAGGTAGAATACAGCATCACGACAGAAGCAGGAACGAGAGCTATACGAGCTAGTTTTCAAAGGAGAACATTACTGAAAGCCAGGACGAGGTTTTGATCGCAGCCAAGGATAGCAGGAAACGGGTCTTGTGTGAAGACATTCTCAGTTCACCAGAAAAAGGTCAGTCTCATTTGTTTGGACATGAATGTATGGGTTTTTCGTATTAAATACCACATTATAAATTGAAGAACATAATAAATAATATCAGAAAAGCTTCATCAAACTTAAATAGAATTGTTGCTAATAAATCCTAATAGTTAAATGTTAATAAAAACTTTCAATTGGAAACCAAAAGGAAATAAGATTGCCATTTGTAAATGTTATGTTTAAGAATAATAAGATCTAGCAAATATTAAGCAGTGATTGCCATTTAAATAAAATAAACAATATTTTGATTATAATTGTAACCCATATGTGTGTATTATTTTACTCTTTTCTTTCCTATCCCGATTAGGAACCATTGAGAAATACTGAGAAGCCACGTAAGTAAGTAATTAATTTTATAATTCGCCCTGAGATTGAAAACATATTGATATGTGATCTGGTTAATTAATTAAATTATTATTAATGCATTGATTAAATTAAATGACAAATAAGAATATTATCTCATATCAATAATCAAGATCACATCAATATGTATCATTTTTGTAATATTATTTCTTCAGAAATGAGATTTCACATATAAAAGTTTATCAAGAAAAACAAATACAGTGGTAAACAGACTGTATATTATAATGGTAATATTATTAAATTGTTTTCTGTCAAAATTAATTGATTGGTTGACTTACCTGTTAAGGAGGGACAATCATAATTGTCCTATCTTACATTTCGAACATTTGTACTTATGGTAGTGGTCTTTTCGGGCCGCTGATCACAGTTTAAAGAAGCAGAAGAAGAAAAAGAAGATTATTAAGCTTCTTGACAAGTGACGTCCGCGCATCACTGTTTTTTTTATTTTATTTTTATCGCACAAGGCATGGGTGGGTTCAAAAGAATCAATGGGGGGGAGCGTACAAATGTTCGAAATGTAAGATAGGACAATTATGATTGTCCCTCCTTAACAGGTAAGTCAACCAATCAATTAATTGTCCTTCACATAACATTTCGAACATTTGTACTTATGGTAGGCTGTTGAAAGATTAAACAATATTGTGCGATAAATAAACAAAAGTACATTGCAATCCAAAAATGAATAGTACTTAGCAATTTTTTTTTTTTAGAAACTTTACACAAAATATATACATATGTATACCTAACTAATATATTAGAGCAATTATTAATTAAGATTCATGTTTATATTTTAATTATATGAGATGTGTACTTTCAACCAGGTACAAATAAACATAATAAGAAAATTAATGTTCTTACTAATATTAGTAACCTACACATGTAATATAATTACAATTAAATACAATTACATGGACTCACCAGACAATACGGTTTTGCAAAGAGTCCGTAATCTTTTGCTAGAGGTTTATTATAAAAAATATTGAATACTTGAGAATTTTCTGTCCATCCCGCCGTCTCTCTAATATCTTCTATAATCCAGTTCTAACTCCCGCTGAGGTAGATGCATGTCTGACACTATACACTTTAAAAATATTAGTGTCTATATTTTTAATTTAAAAAAAATGTTATATCTATCTACTCAACGCCTGGGTAGATGTTGCTTTATACGTCTCTTTTTTTTTTGTTTTTAGTTATAAACAAATTGTCTTCCGACTGAGGACGAATGTTTTAGAAATCTCTAAACACTCTCAACTGTGTTTTTTGTTTTAAATAGGTTGATATTTGTTTATTTATTATTATTATTATTATTTTTTGGGGAAGTCTTTATCCTATGTTATATCAAAATGTCAATTTTATCTTGATCCATGAAAATATCCTGAATTTTTATTAGGTACAGGGTTTGCAACCTCTGAACTGAAGTGAGTGCAATCAACATTACAAGTTTGTAAGTAAGATCTTTCAGGGAAAGGCTTGTGAGACGAAATAATGTTTCTAAATAAAGTAATACTGGTAGAGGGTCCCAAGTTAATTAATATTTGGGCAATTAAGGTTTGAGGTTATAATATATACATTTGTAAAAAAATTTAAAAATGTTTTTATAATATTCTAGGATATCTTCTATCAACGCCAATGCAGCACTGTGAATGTTAATACGAGCTATAATTATAATCCGGTTCTACGATAGATTTAATAAAATTAAAATTTGATAATTCATAAGCAAAATGGTTATTATTTTATACTAAACCGTCACCATCTCTTGAAAACTGTATCATACAGATTTAGTGATTTGTTGTAATAGATGGGATGGAATCCTCAGGAATGCCTTTTCTTAAAAAGCTTGCCTGACAAGAATATGGAAACCCAAAGGATGTCCTGGATATAAAACCCCAAAAAAAATTCTAGATTAAATTTTTATCAGGTCCATAATTATCTTTTTGGTTGTGTAAGGTATGGTGGTCAAAGGTTGTGTACCAAGGCTGAAAAACATAAAATTTAAATCCATGTCAATCTAGAGTTAAAGCATTGGCTTTCTCTGATCCGGGGTCAGGGTTCAAAATTACATACCTTGCACATTTTTTTTTTTAGGATATGTGGCAAACATATCGATTTCTGGAATAAGAAGCTGCTCAAAAATTATAGTAACACAATTATCACTTAAAGAATACCTACTCTGTTTCTATTTTTAAAGATCTTGATTCCGAGTCAGGCAAAAGCATTTTTTTTTTACTGTTACAGATGCAAAAATAATTTTTAAATTCCTATTTTCACAGAATTATTAAACTTATCTGCAAATGTTGAGTACTGTACACTACCCATCTTGTTAATGCAAGACACAGCTGTTGCGTTATTTATTCCTAGCAAAATGTTACAATTCCTATATTCGTTGAAAAAGGATTTCAAGCCACTATATGCTGCTAGTAACTGAAGTACATTTATATGTAGTTGTTGTTCATGACTCCAAAAACCATGAGTTTTGTTATCAATGCAGCATACCCGCCATGCTAAAAGATATATGCATCGCAAAATATTTCAAGTACATAATTGGGTTATTTTATATTTTGCTCACTAATTGGTATGTTATTTAACCACCAATTGTAATCATTTTTAAGTATTTAGGTATGGTCATTTTAGTGTTATAACTATTAGTTTAAGAAAGAGGCTACTTTTCTTTTGTATTTATTTATATATTGTTTTTTTTTTTAGTATAATTTTCCATATTTAACTTCCATAAATGGACGAACTGTTACAAACTGACCGATTAAGGCTGCAAATGATCTTATTTTACATGTACTATTATTTTTGATGTTCTGAATACTATTAGATTTTTTTTTTGTCAGCAGGTGCAAAATATATCAGGTTCGAATCAAACGTAAAACCAAGAAAAGTTATATTTTGTGGGGGTGAAAGTATACTTTTCCTTTTTTTTTATTTATAGTAAATCCCAAGCAGAAAAAACATAGAAAATGTTTAAACAATATTTTCTTTACATTTTAAATATGATTTTGAAATTGGTAAATGGTCCTCTAAAAAACTGACAAAAGTAAAGCCTCCTGTTATTAGATTATTTAGGGCTGGTTTTAAAGTTTTTGTAAATATAAAAGCCGAGATATTATTCAAACCAAACGGTAAACAGTTTAATTAATATAAAAAAGTTCTGTACTTAAATTTTAAATATTTTTTAGAATTTTAATGAACAGGAATAGCAAAATAGACATCTTTTAAATCTATTTTTGCCATAACCCTTGAAAATGAGCTTGAGGACTGACCTATTATAGTCTTCCAGCTTAAAATATGTGGCTTCTATAAAGCAATTCAATTGTTTTAAATTCAAAACAAAATCTCTGATTTCCGTCTTTTTAGGCACAAGAAACTACGAAAAATAAATTGTCCTTTTGTATGTGAAGAAGTAATAGTAATTTTTAATTACTTTTCAAGTAATTTTTTTTTTTTTTTTTTTTTTTTTTTTTTTTTTTTTTTTTTTTTTGTCATACGACCAGTTTGGGTCTATGAGAACTTTTGGTGCTCTCTCTTCAGAGGGCGTTGTTTTAAATAAAATATTAAAACCTTAGACCAAACTTAAAAATTTCTTATCTGAAGTAATCCCTTTCCATATTTTAATACAGTTAGCCATATTACCCTATTAATTTTTATTGACATTTAGTATGACATCCTGGTTGTTCTCATTTGCTTTTGGTACTGCTGTCTGTTCGATTGTTTGCATCTCGATGCTAGTAGAGGGTGATTTGAGTACTGACTTTGTCCAATTCTTGGTCTGCTCAAGGTTGGATTGAAGTTTAAACGCTGCTGATTAAAGTTGCTAGATTCTGAAAGAACTCTTGATGGATGCTGAGTGGAAACAGCAGCTTGGCTTTGTGGTATAGTCTTTGGATAAACAGTGGTCTTTTGTGGCTTCGTAATGACTTCGAGATGACTTAATAAAGCTGATTTTGTATCTTTGTTTAATATTTTTGACAAAAGCAAACAAAAAATTATTGTAAGTACACTTACTAACTTTGTAATATTAAGGTAGACGATAAAAATCAATGCAGAATGTGCAAAAAGTAGTTAAATATATTTTATTCTATTCTAAACTTCTGGGCTACTATAATAACTCTGCGAAATAGGAGTAGCTCAAAATAAAGATTTTCTGGGCTACTAAAAAAAAGTACCCTCTTCTAGTTTTATTGTTTGAGGAAAAACCAAACAAACATTTAATGTAAGCAGTAAACTTACTACCCTCGTAATATGAACTCTAGGCAAAATGTGCACAAAGTAGTTGAATAAATACATTTTATTGTATTCTAAACTTCTGGGCTACATTAAAGTACCTCGGAGAAATAGAAGCAGATAAAATAATCATGAAGATTGTCTGGGCTGCTAAAAAGTACCCTCTGCTGTAATTTTACTGTTTGAAGACAAACCAAACAAAAAGCTTGGTGTAATTAAACTTGCTTGTAATCTTAAATCGAAGTAGAATTTACAAAAGTAGTGAAATAAATATAATTCTATTGTATTCCAAACTGCTGGGCTACTGTAAAAATACCTCTGAGAAATAGAAGCAGATAAAATGATCATAAAGATTGTCTAGGCTACTAAAAAATACCTCTGCTCTAGTTTTATTGTTTGAACACAAAACCAAACAAATAATTTAGTGCAAGTAAACTTGCTTGTAACGTGAAATCGAAGTAAAATTTACAAAAACAGTTAAACTAATATATTTTGTTCTATTCTAAACTTCTGGACTACTGTAGAGTACCTCTGAAAAATAGAGGCAGGTCAAATAATCGTAAAGATTTTTTGGGCTGCTTAAAAGCACCCCTGCTCTAATTTTATTGGTAAACCCTTTATTTTGTTCTATTTTAAACCTTTGGGCTATAATTTTATTTTTAAACCCCTAATAATGTAGTCTGTATTACTTTGGGCTACCTTAAGGTATCCTTATTGACACAAACAATATAAATTTTTGCATAATATCATGTCTGTCGGACATTTTGCTACAAAATAAACAATAATAGGAAAACCAGTGTAGTGTGGCAACATAGCGCCTGTTACATCTCTGTGTGTTTTGACAAATACTACTGACGTTTTGAGTATTTCGAATAGGGAAGAAGGCGAGATATAGTAACTATGACAACAGAGAAAATATATTGATAACAACAAAAAAGGACCCCAAGTTTGAATTTGGTTAAAATTGTCATTTCGTAAATATTAAATATTTATAGTTCGATCTATTCACACATAATTTAATTTATCTAACATAAAATGATTCAAAAATATCTTATAAATAACTTGGTCTTTTGGGATAAAACCCAAAAATATCATATAAATACCTTAACTCTACCAGTTTCTGTTGCAAATTTTCATATTTCCGCCTCTTTCGGGATACACAATTATTCTCTGATGACTTTTGTGGTATTTTAAACACTGTCTAATAATTTTTATAGAACTATTTGGAAAGCACTTGTGATCAGTACACGCACAGAAAAAAAACAGTGATGCGCGGACGTCACTTGTCAAGAAGCTTAATAATCTTCTTTTTCTTCTTCTGCTTCTTTAAACTGTGATCAGCGGCCCGAAAAGACCACTACCATAAGTACAAATGTTCGAAATGTTATGTGAAGGACAATTTAATACAAGTTACGTAAAAATTTTCCGAGCGCGCGGATTTGAAGCGAGCCGGGCGATTTGCAAAATTCGGCCGCTCGCAAAAGCACCGATTTTAAAAATAATTTTTAATAATTAAATGTAATTATATTTTATAATAAATTTTATTTTAAGATAACATAAGTCTTTCTTTAGTCAATGACTGTAAAATAATTTCTTAATTGTTATGTTATAAATAAAGGCAGTACGATTTAAGAAAAAAAAAACAATTATCTCGGCTTCAGTAAGTTGTAGAAAATTTTTATTTTTTTATAATTCTTCGTTTCGTCTTCAGCAAATTTAATCTGTAAGTTAGAAACTCATAGGATGTACAGGGCCGCTTCAGCTCTAAATGTTTATAACGAAATTTGCCCCCTAATTTTCAAACCCAAAAATTATCTCGGCTTCAGTTGGTCGTAGAAATTTTTTATTTTTTTATAAATCTTCGTTTCGTCTTCAGCAACAATAATCGGTAAGTTAAAAACTCATAGGAAGTACAGGGCCGCTTCAGCTCTAAATGTTTATAACGAAATTTGCCCCCTTTTTTTCAAATCCAAAAATTTTTTGGATGGGAGGTTTAAATATGTTTTACGCATTTATTTACGTCAGTGTATGAAAATATAACTCCTTAGAAGGAGATTGGATGTTTCACCAACTCTCTATGATTTTTCTTCAAAAAGTTATAGCCTTCGACATTTGACCTCTTGGGATAAACAATTTATAATATCTAAGCAACAAATTCGTTAATCTGGCTTTACATCTTTTTTTATGTTTGGAATTGAAAGATCTTCATTTTAAAGCTTTAAAAAATATAAAAAAAATGATTTGTACAATAAATAATGCAATTGTAAAAAACGGCCATTTTGGACCTTTCGCAGGCTGTTTTGCAATAACCAATAAACGAAATTAGACTTACCATAGCTTAAATTGTAGGTTTTTTAATTCACTACAACTTTCTATTAAAAAGTTTTTCTCTAAAATCAATATCCTAAGCTGCAAAATTAAAAATCTTTAAAAATTGCAAATTTAACAAATGAAAATCGTAATATAAAAAAAAGCGCACAATATTTTTGGTTACATTTTAGTAGAAGTTATTCCTGGCATCGTCCTTTACAACACCTGATAGGTTTTAAAAATTCCTGAATTATATCCTGAAATCGACCTATTTTTCACCCACAGCCTGGGATAACACACTATATAAGAGCTTCTGTATAAGAATTTTTAAATTGCAATGTCATATTCGGATTCAGCATAATCAAAAACAAAATACAAAAATATTTGATCAGAGTAAAATGATGAATTTAACCATATTTTTAAAATTATTTATACGAAACAATTGTTATTATTTAAACAATTAATAAACAATTAGCGGCCAAATCCGCGAGTAGAACTGTTTACTTTAACATGTATATAAACTAACAAAAAGAGTTTTAGAAAAATATAAGCTTGTTTGAATTTTTCCGAAACAATGCATTTTTTCGTTCTAATTGCACTCCCCTAAAAGGAAAAACTGACTATTTAAAAAATAATAAAAAAAAAACCATCGAGAAAAATTATAATTGGACATGTTGTTTGTCACAGTATAAACGTCACATCGTTATATATTTATATTTAAATAATTATTTTATTTCAATTTCTATTGATTTCATTTATTTGTTAACTTTCTGTTTTGTTTTACTATTTTTCTCCTAAAAATAGTTGGCTCTTGATTTTTCATTTTCATATTCGCTTTTCTTCTGAATAATGGAGGTAGCAATGTTTTTTTTTCTGCATCTTGTGTCTATTTTACATGGTGTACTCTGCAAAATTAATTTTATTTCGATAAAACTTCTAGGATCTTTTAACTTTACTATAATACAGTGTTTTTCAATCTTTTTTGTTTTGTGACCCCTTTACAGGTTGAAATATGCTGGCGACCTCCTGGTGTTATAGAAAGCCAAAGAAATAATTTAATTAAAAACTACATACGTTAGGTAATAATTTTTTCCTATTTCGGTACGTTTATCTTTTATTCACGCGGGCCAAAAATTAAAGCCAACATTTTGCTTTGCAGTTTGACGAATCTACAGGTGTTTCCGACTGTGCACAGTTTGCAGTATTTGTGCGCTTTGAAGCAGATGACAATATCATGGAAGAAATCTTATTTTGCAAAGCACTTCCTGCAAACACTACTGGCCAGTGTTTGTACGATATGTTTTTAAAAAAGCACTTGCAACTACAATATTGATCGGATAAAATATATCACTATTTGTAGCGATGGCGTTAAAGCTATGAATTGCAAAAATTGCGGACTAATTGCAAAATAGAATCGATAAGGCCAAACATATCCTGGACATACTGTTTTCTTCATCGACAGGTTCTAAGGTATACCTACCTTCTGATATAAATAACGTGCTCAAGGAGGTAATAAAAATTGTAAATTCTATCAAAGGTAAAGCTTTGCAAACCCGGTTATTCCGAATCGTTTGTGAAGATATGGACTGCCTCCTTTATCTCCTTTATCACACAGAGGTCAGTTGGCTATCCAAAAGAAAGATATTGACAAGAGTTCTGGAACTGAGAGCTGAATTGTTAATGTTCTTACAAGATGCAAAATCTAAATATGCTTACGGTTTTTCTGACCCTATTGGCTCTTGAAATTAGCATTTTGGCAGTTTTTTAGCTACCTTAACAATTTGAACAGGAACCTTCAAGGAAGAGAAGAGAATATTTTAACAGCTAAAGATAAAGTAAAAGCATTTCACGCAAAACTTCGTTTGTGGTCAACCTCTCTGCAAAACAAAATGTTTGAGTCTTTTCCATGTGTTCAGAAGATTGATGAAGATAATGCAAGATAATGCAACAGACCAAGTTTTGCAGTATCGGCTCACATTCCTTGCATTATACAGAGCTTGCATAATTTACAAGAGCAACTTTTAACATACTTTCCAGAGTTGCACTCTGAAGCTGACAATAGGCGTAGATGGATTCTAAATTCTAAACCCTTTGTTGGACACATTAATAGATCTGACTGGTGTCAACAAAAAAATGAAAGAATGTCTTCTAGATTTAGCTGCTGATGGCATGCATAACTGGAATTTGATTCGCAAAGTGTCGACGTATTTTGGATAAAAATAAAACACCAGTAACCTTTCAAAAATAGTACCACAATTTGATAAACTTTGATAAAACAAACAAGCACTTTCCCACTAAAATTGTGTTTTAAGAACCTCAACTTTTTCTTTCAGTCGGTGATCTTCCGAGTAAGGCTTCGCGACCCCCCTGGGGTCGCGAATATAATGTATATTATCGTCCACTCATATTTATTAATATTCGTTTCATAAAAATGCTTCTGCTTAATTTATTTGTTTTACTTTACCTCCCAGATTTTACCGAACGAAAATTCTCACTAAAAATTCAATTTACTTTTAGGTACATTCTTTTGAGCATTGAAGTATACTCAAAAAAGTCGGCGTATCAGCTACAAAGTCAATCCCACAATGTATCGTATAGGAATCAGCGTATAAAGACATCAAAGTCTGCGACGGTCATACCGGCTACCGAATAGCAAACAGCACCTTTGTGACGTACCAACGGTACCATCCGCCTACCAAACTTTTCGGATTTCAGCGCTGGTTGATTAATGGGTTTCTTTTCATAAAGTTGAATAATACCTAAGAAAACACCATAATATTTGCCGAAATTCGTTTCTAACGTTTATAAAGAGATACCGAAAAAATAACAGAACTCCATAAGCCACCATACAGAAGATTAGATGGCCATAGAAAAGAGAAGTAATATATCTTGTTCGTCTATTACGAAGAAATTATTATAAGTACATTTTTGTTACATAACTAGAATATGATTAATATGTACTGTAGTATAGAGTATAGAAGAATATAAATATTCTCTGCTGTTTACTCAGGAAGTGCTGTAATGCACACGGTTTATTTACAAAAAATAAAATATTCCAGAGAAATAAGGTAAAACAAGTTTTCCTGTTGCAAAAACCAGGTATTTGACAGGAGTATTGAGTTTTATAAACCTCAATAACCAAAACTTCTATGTTTCCTGAAATGGGTTTGGTAGACTTTGTACATTAATAACAATTTATGGACAAAAATGCATCATTTGAAGAAGTTTCGTCTACCGGTTAAAAATAAACATTTTTAATGAATTTTCAGGAACAGTCGTCAACTTGAAGTCTCGAAACGGGATCAAACAACCAAAATATGATCTAGAGTTGAACAGCCAAGAGCAACATTTAACAACATGAAAAACATAATCACCCATTACGACATATCTCTCCCACTAAAAATACGGTTGCTAAAATGATATTGTATTTCCATTCTTGCTGTATGGCGCAGAGGCCTGGACAATAACGAAAACGCTAATGAAAAAGCTAGAGGCTAGAGGCTCGAAATGTGGGTGTTCCGACGTATCTTCAAAATATCCTAGCTAGACGACCCACACTACCAACGTAAAGGTATTGTGCAGAAAGGGAAAACGAAAAGAATTTTTTTTTCACAATATGAAAAGAAAATTTGAATACCTCGATCAGATTATGAAACATGACAAATATCGCATACTGCAACTGATAATACAGGTAAAATAGAGAGCAAACGACGAGCCGGAAGAGGAAGGCATTTATGGCTTCAAAACTTACGCCAATGCATGGTTTGGACTAACATTGATCGAGTTATTCAGAAATGCCGTAAACAAAATTAAAATTGCTATGATGATACCCAAGATCCGCAACGGACCAGACACGACATGAAGATGAACAAGAACTGATTTGCAAGTAATTGTTTAATATCACATATGTACAGCTTTAAAATTACAATTATGCAATTTAGCTCTTCGCGGTGTGCAAGTATTTGGAAGGGATACGTGAAACGATCGTGCGCGAATAGCGGAGAAATATTGCAACTTTCTTAAATAATTCATATTGTCATTTGAAATTGTCAAATTGACGTACATTTCATATCTATTGTCATTGAAGAAGAAAAATTATATGTTGCTCCACAATATTGATATGATAATTGTATGATATGCAATTATTATATTAAGGTTCATAAATTTAATTAATTGTATTTTGCTTGCAGTACTGCATTTTAATAACTAATTTTATTTACTACATACAATTGTTTACGTTTTAATAACATAACCTGAATCTTATTTTTTCTTCTTATTATTTTTTTTGGGCTATGGCCTTGACAATTATCCAGTAACCAGGGCTAATATAATTGGCCAATATAATTAAAAGGGCGAATAAAGTTGCAGAGCGTAGAAATAGGTGTCGCTTTGTCGAACTTGCACGGTCCCAATAAACATTTATACATAATAACATAATTTAATTGATACATTGGGCATTAGTTGCTAATTTTTAAGTAGGTATTGTTACTGGCAGTTAAAGTTTGCTTTTTGTTTTATTTAGGTTCGTATACTTGTTTACATTTCAGAGATTTATTATTTACTACAATTAGTACAGGTAATTTGGGGAGATTTTTTGTTAATTATAATTTATAAGCAGCCACTGATACTATTTGTAAGAAATGTTATTTAAATATATAATATATGCATCCGATTTAAGCAAATCATGAATAATCTAAAATGTGCTCACATTAATTCTAGATCTTTAGCTGCTCATTTCAATGATGTAAAAAGGCTTGTTCTGGATAATGATTTGGACGTATTAGGTGTAAGTGAGACCTGGTTAAGTAGAGGTGTTTCTAATCATATTATTGATATTCCTGGTTATCAGTTTGTAAGAGTTGATAGAAATAGAAATACTACGGGTGGAGGTGTAGGAGTTTATTTAAAGAGTAATATAAATTATAACATTATACAATCAACAAATGAAATAGAACAGATATGGTTAAAACTTTCGTTTAAAAATGAAACATTAGCAATCGGTGTGTGCTATAATCCCAATGAAATATTTTATAAAACTTTTTTCGACTCTTTTGAAACAGTTGTATCTTCAATATTGCCCTTAGTAGATCATATACTGTGCTTGGGTGACTTTAATGTTGAACTATTAAACTTTAGCAATTATTCTACACAATTCGTTATTGATTTATTAAATGGTCTTGGGTTAAAACAGCTGGTAAATCAAGCAACAAGAATCACAAAATCTACATCCACCCTACTGGATTATGTGATCACATCAAGTGAGGATAAAATAATTTCAGTTGAAATAAAACATATTCCTGAAATAAGTGATCATGAAATGATAATGTTAAAGGTAAGTTGTGAGGTTAAAACCAATAAAACAAAATTTATTACTGGTCGTAACTTTAAAAACTCAAATTATAATCAATTTAAATCTGATCTGGAGTCCATACCATGGAGAAATATTTATGACCTCACAGATGTAGATAGTAAAGTAACTTTTTTGTCTGAAAATATTGTTACATTGCTTGATATTCATGTCCCAATTAGGACTTACAGGATTACAAAGAAATATGCTCCATGGCTGACTGATACGATTAGAGCTTTAATGCTGGATAGGGACAAAGCATTTTTAAGTTACAAAATTTCTAAAAATATTGCACATTGGAATAACTACAAAAAATTACGTAATTTAGTATCAGCAGTCACTATAAAAGAAAAAAAAATCATTTTTTAAAAATATTCATGTTAGATCTGCCAAAGATATGTGGAGCAATTTAAAATATTTGATAAATGACGATAAGCATGAGAAAAGTTTTGATGTAAGTAGCAAATGGAATATAAATGACATTAATAAACACTTTATTGAAGTTATACCAAAAATGAAAGAGGACTTAGATACAAAAATGTTTTATCAAAACAATGTTAAAACTTATTTTAACAAATTGCTTAATTTTAAACCAGTCTCTGAAACTGATATTTTATATATAATAAATAAGATAAAGAGTAAAGCTGTTGGACATGATGGTATTAACATATTAACATTACAGTTGTGTATTCCCTATCTTCTTCCGTATATCACGCATATTATCAACTTTTGTTAAAAACATTCTGTTTTTCCTAATAACTGGAAACGTGCGCATGTTATTCCATTACCTAAAACTAAAATTCCTAATAGTTTAAATGATCTTAGACCTGTAAGTGTTCTGCCAACATTATCCAAAATTCTAGAAAAGGTAATTGAAAATCAGTTAAGTACTCACTTAAATAAGAATAAAATTATTCCTTCTATACAGTCCGGTTTCAGGTCTGGGCATAGTTGTCTGTCTGCTTTAGTAAACATTACTGATGACATCTTCAAAGCTTATGATCAAAATAAAATATCAATTCTAATTCTTTTGGATTACTCGAAAGCCTTTGATACAATTAACCATGATTTATTATCCTATATTCTACAGTTCTCTGGGTTAGATGAAGGAGCAGTCGAGTTAATGAAATCTTATCTATCAAATAGATATCAAGCTGTAAAACTTCATCAAGAAATTTCTTCTTTTTTAGAACTTAACAATGGTGTTCCTCAAGGATCGATACTAGGTCCCATTTTATTCTCTGTGTATACATCAAATTTTCCTTCTGCTTTTTTGTCTTGCACTCAACACTACTATGCTGATGATACACAACTTTATATGTCATTTAATTTAGACGAGTGTGAACAAGCAGTTCATGCAATAAATTATGATTTATTAAATATGCAGATTTTTTCTCAAAATCATTGCCTAAAACTGAATGCGTCCAAAACTCAGGCTATTGTTTACTTACTCAAATAAACTGCTTTTAGAAAATGGTAACTTAATTTTTAGCAAAAAGGTAAAAAACCTGGGGGTTTGGTTGGATGAAGACTTAAGATTTACACACCATGTTAGTCTTTGTTTACAAAGAGCATACGGGGTACTTAAGCTTCTATACCAAAGTCGTAATATATTAAACAGTGCTACCAAATCCTTGTTGTGTGAATCTTTAATTTTATCAAAATTAAATTATTGCGATGTGCTTTATAACTCATGCCTTACTGAGACTGATTCTAGGAGAATACAGAAATTACAAAACTCCTGTTTGCGATTAATTTTTGGAATTAGAAAGTATCAAAGTATTAGCCATACTTTTACTTTAAATAAGTGGTTAAACATGAAAGACCGCAGAAAACTTCATGCTTTATGTTTCTACCATAAGATTCTTCGGGAAGGGGTACCTCCTCACCTATACAATAGAATAACTTATAGAACTGATGTCCATAACCTTAATCTAAGACATAGGAACACTCTCTCTTTACCACGTCACGTAACGCATTTTTTCAAACGCTCATTTTCTTTTTCAATTGCGAGTCATTTGAATAATTTTGATTATGATATTCGTACATTATCCGGACATAGTTTTAAGGAAAAAATGTTTAAATATTTGTTATCTGAGCAGTAATGCCAAGCCTACGATTTTTAGGGCAAATTTCTCATATCGAGTTCAACTCCAGTTTAACCTGAACTTCTAGTAAACGTCAGTTTAAAGTCAAAATCGTCTTTCTCAATTCGCACGTTTTACGGCTCCACGGGCTGGAAATTGACGCTAGCAGTAGCCGCAAAACGAACTTAAGGTTCCACGGAGCGGAATAGGAATAGCCGAACTGAACCGACTACGCACAAGTCCTGTAGTCGGTACAGTTCGGCTATTCCTATTCCGTTCTGCGGAACCTTAAGTTCGTTTTGCGGCTACTACTAGCGTCAATTTCCAGCCCGTGGAGCCGTAGCCTAACCGATGGCAGTTTAAACTTGAACGATGCTTGAACGGTGGAATTCGGCCGTTCAAAGATTTCAGAACTCAGTTCAGATGATTTCATGGACTACGCATGCGTTGTATTAACACGAAACGCTGTCATAATATAAATATATCCTATTTTATTATATTGAGCCTAACGATAAACGATAACATTATTTTTGTTTTTATAATATTTATTTATAATTATTAAAATGACTATTTGACTATAAATACTTAAATTTAACTTTATTTAAGAACAGCATAAAAAAGGTAGTTCAAAATGGCGACAGTTTTTTATCTTTTGCCATCTATTGGCATTTCTCGAAAGCTGTAGAACGAGCGCTGACATGAACGTGCAATGAGAAATGCATTCCAAACAAAACCACAGATCACCGGTGAACCTGGTTCAACTGAACCATAGATTAACGCAGGTATGAGAAATCGACCCTTAGAGTACCTAATTTGCATACTATCTAGTAGTATCAGTATATGTAAGTATATTTATATACAAAATATAGTTTTTCGCCCTTCTATTAGGAAATGGGGGTTAGGTGGAAGAGCAGCTGTACATTGCTGTCCTTTAATGATGTACAAGCTGAACCTCGCCCTACAGACCAATTAATATTTTTGTTTTGTTGTATAATTTTTGGAATACTAATAAAGATATTTATTATTATTATTATTATTATTTAACCCCATAGACCTGGATCCCGCGTACCAAAAAAAGTTGATTAATAGCAAGCTGAAAATTTGTTTGTAGCTTAACGGTGTCTAGTCGGACAAACTTTGATATATGGGAACACTGGAACAGGGGAAGTTTTAATTGTGGAACAGGTTAAAAATTTGGAAGGTCAGACTACGAAAACGTTCCATGTATTTTGTCGGACAGAACTTCCAAATGATTTGTTACCATTTCATTAAACTCTCATGCAAAAATCAGACTGGTGTTTATCACCAATTCGGCATTTTAATGAGTGGAACACGAAGAACATGTCAAATGACAGGAATCGTGTTGGTTAGTAATAGCAGTCTGATTTTTGCATAAGAGTTTAATGAAAGGGTAACAAATCAATATGTTCTGTCCGACAAAATACATGCTCAGATGTTCCAAATTTTTAAACTGTTATTTTCAGCTTGATGTTAATCAACTTTTTTGGTAAGCGGGATCCAGGCCTATCATGGATCAGAAGCCCTGAATAAATTTTTGGTATGGACATTAGCTGTAAAGAAGTATCAATGAAATTCACAAAGGAGGATATAGGATATAATGTATAACCAAAGTCTACAGAAAACCTTCAAACACAAACAAATATTTATATTTTAAAACATCATATTCGGAAAAGAAATCCTATTCCTTCACATGATAAATTCAAAATAGTTCATATTTTTGTCCATAATTTAAAAAAAATTACGTAACTATTCAAAGCAGGAGTGAAAATGTATATGTCAGCTTTCACAGATAAAATGAATTTTATAAACGGAATAAAACAAAGCTTATAATGATTATTTCATTCATAGGAGATTCTGACCAATAGAAAGCTACAGAAATCTGAATTAAATCGATAATTTTTGATAATCTCCCGTCGTTAAGTATATTACGTCAGATGCTCTTCGTTGCTACGAAAAAATATATTCAGTGACATTAATGACAATTAATGTTTTAAAAATTATAAAAGTGATGACTTTCAATCGTCAAATATTTATAAAAACTGTGTGTTTAATGGTACTTACATAAATAAATTACAATAAAATTTTGGTTTTGAACAGTTTTATTCATGAAATAATCGCAACAAATTGCACTCGACCTCTGAAATTAATATAAAATTTCAGAGCTCTTGTGCAATTACTACTGATTATTTCATTCATAGGAGATTCTGACCAATAGAAATCTGAATTAAATCGATAATTTTTGATAATTTCCCGTCGTTAAGTATATTACGTCAGATGCCCTTCGTTGCTACGAAAAAATACATTCAGTGACATTAATCACAATTAATGTTTTAAAAATTATAAAGGTGATGACTTTCAATCGTCAAATATTTATAAAAACTGTGTGTTTAATGGTACTTAAATAAATAAATTACAATAAAATTTTGGTTTTGAACAGTTTTATTCATGAAATAATCGCAACAAATTGCACTCGACCTCTGAAATTAATATAGAATTTTTGCTCTCGTGATACTTTGACATAATTTCACTCGCCTTCGGCTCGTGAAATTAAAACTGTCAAAGTGTCACTCGGGAAAAATTCAGTAATTTCAGAGCTCTTGTGCAATTACTACTGAAAATTCAAATTAACATTTTGGTTTGATTATTTCGTTTATAAGATTCAGTTTATTTATGAAAGCTCAGTGCATTTCCTACATTTTCACTCCTGCTTTGAATAGTTACGTAAATTTTTCCAAATCATTCCAAGCTGAATAATATAATAACCTAATTTAGCAAAAAACCTGTTAGGTAAAAAACTAACATTACATGCAGACAAGTATTGTGGCTACTTCCTATACACTTCTTTTTTCGTCTATAAAATAACGGTAAACCTTTTACAAAACCACCGAAAAGAAGGTATGGCATTTGGGTAAACATCATACACGATTGAATTTTGAAAATCTAATCTACTTACCGAAACTCAAAAGGTACCGCTTTCTTCTAATAATAATGCTATTACTATAAGTAAGCTTTGTATCCTCGTCGGTAATATAGAAATCTGTATTTGAAGACCGGAAGGAGTTGTTTATCCTTTGGAAATTCCGTTTCTTGGCGGGTCTTGTTTATCCAAATAACATTATTATGAAGTTTGGACAATGGATCAGTTTATGCTTATGAACATTTTAAATAAGGTTTAAGACTTTTGAGAGGTATTTATATAAAATATTTCCAGATGCTCAGTTTTTGGTTGTCAGTAACCGCTGTTACAATATTTACTTTCAAAGTTGGTGGTATTTGTTAAGCGTCGTTTAAACACAACGATAAGTCACAGCAACTAGTTGTGATGACAAGTTGAAACACTGTTTAGACGCTGCGATTCAATGCGATACCACCTTCAACCCAACTCCAACTTTGATAAGTTGTGCGATGCACCGTTTACACACAATGATAAGTTGCAACAACTCGATTGACCTTGATAAGTTGTTTGATTTATCGCTGTGTTTAAACGACCCTTTAGGAATTCTATGAAACGCCGCAAATGCACAATAAACACTTGCGGAGGTGTTGAATAAATTGTAGAGAGAATTACTAAACGAAATAAATAATATGGCACATGACATTGAAAATGCAATACCATTAAAACATTAACAATGCAATGCATTAAAACATCAGGAACATTAACAAAATTTTGTTAAATAATTTGTTTTTCCGCAAATCGCCAGGAAATTTTGACATTCCTGTCAAAATTTCTTGAAGAAAAAGTCAGGACTTCCTTACTGTAAGGAAATGTCATTTCCTTACTGTAAGGAAATGATATTTCCGTACATTTGTTAGTGTTCTATTTATAAGCGTCAAGTTTGACAATTCAACCTCAA
This sequence comes from Diabrotica virgifera virgifera, assembly GCF_917563875.1. Taxonomy (NCBI): domain Eukaryota; kingdom Metazoa; phylum Arthropoda; class Insecta; order Coleoptera; family Chrysomelidae; genus Diabrotica; species Diabrotica virgifera. The sequence continues at coordinate 194,212,286 of NC_065447.1, read as the reverse complement.
TACGTTTCCATAGTAACCCAAGTAATTTTTTTAGGAATTTCAAAGCACCATTTATTTTGGAATAAAATTATCGCGTTTTTTTTAAATCAATCAATATCTGTCGAATTTTAAACGATTTGCGGAAAAATAGTATGTTTACCTCGTAGGAAAAGCCACATTCCTGGACTCTGTGTTGCTAAGTCTCGGCTTGCGCCTCGACTTAGCAATCTTCACAGTCGTCCAGGAATGTTAAACTTTTCCTACCCGGTAAACAATGTACTATTATTGAAAATAAATACTGATAAAAATTGTACTCCTATCTATTGTAGAAATTTTTCTTTATAGAAATTTTTTCCAATATGACTCTGTCCTATATTATAAACTGAAATTATTAAAATGAATTAATTTTATTTCTTCGCTCGCTCCAAAAAATATTGATTACTGTTAATCCACGCTAATTTTAATACATAAAGTAAAGCAACCATGCAAATCAACGTAGCAGGAGGTGTAACAACAATCAAATTAAGAAAAAATGAGTTAGAAAGGGAAAAACCATTTCTCTAAAATTATTTAGAAGATAATGTGTTCACGAACTTAAATTGAGAACAACGCGTAGTTAAAATCGATGGCATGTTTTAAAAGCATCTAAAATTTGCCGATCACATTAGTTCTCACATAAGAAACAGTACATACATTCTAAATGACAAATCTCTTAAATGAGAATCTTTGAAAAATCGGTTTAAAACTGAACTTAAATAAAACAAACGTGATGAGAAATCAAAATATCACAATAGAATATATCGACCCCTGCAGAGAATAACGTTGTAACCAGCATTTTTATGATATTCTTCCAAAATGATAAAAAAAAATACCAATTTGAAAGTGGTGCGTTGAAAAACAACAGTATACTAATAAATCCAAAGAAAAAGGGTATTTAACTTTTTTATCCATCGAACGAGCTATATTAGAGTTTTTTCTGAGAGAACATATTACACAATGAGGACGTACTAAGCAGAACGAAGGTGGAAGATGTAATAATTGAAAAAATTGAACAAATGAAATGGAGCTGGGAAAGACACGTGGCATGACAAGAAAACGAAATATGAACTAGTAACGTTGTACATTGGAAACCACGCGAACACAGTCGTAATAGAGAAAGACCACAAAAACGGTAGCTAGACGACATTAAAGCAAAAGTGGGGTGAAACTGGCATCAAATAGCACAAAAAGAGAAGAGAACTCATGGGCGGGCCTTTGGCCAAAAGTGGATGCAAATAAGCTTGTACAGTAAGGGAAAAAACTCTTATTTACCAAGCTCCAAGCTGAAGGAGAAGGAAATTTAGATTAGACTGGGTGGAATTATGGGGTTTCAAGAAGCCGCAAGCCGCGAGAGAGAGAGAGAGAGAGAGAGAGAGAGAGAGAGAGAGAGAGAGAGAGAGAGAGAGAGAGAGAGAGATAGAAAAAGAGAGCGAGAGAGAGAGGGGGGAGAGAGAGGAAGGGAGAGAGAGATAGAGTGAGAGAGTGTGAGGAAGGGGAGAGGGAGAGAGATAGAAAGAGAGAGGAAGCTAGAGAGATAGAGCGAGATAGAGAGAGATATAGAGAGTGAGAGAGAGAGAGAGAGAGAGAGAGAGAGAGAGAGAGAGAGAGAGAGAGATGAGGCAGATAATCAGGTTTTTTCTCATTAAAATCATGAGTTTAATGATAATATGAGGCACACTATAGCAGCACACTAAACGTGAGAAGTATCAGAGGGCCATACAGCCCTCCAAAAATATCCAAAAAAACAAAAACAATAGATAAGCAGATGAAAATTGAAAGACGGAATTTGGCGCAATTGTAAGAAAAAGAGAAAGGAAAACAATAGGTACCAACTAGAAATATGGTTCAACCAATAGCGCCCAAAGTGACAACCAATAAAACCAATAAAAAGCAAGTGAACATAACATCGACACACATCATCTCTTCATAGACTTCGAAAGCGCATATGACAATATAAACCGAGAATTCTTAATAAAAGCAATGAAAGAATTTAATATACCAACACTACTAATAGAACTGATAAAAGAATCTCTAAAAGTAGTAAGTAAAATCCGGATACAAAACGAACTAACGGAAACGATAGATGTAAAAAAGGGACTACGCCAAGGAGACCCTCTATCATACATCTTGTTCAACATCGTACTCGAGAAAATAATGAGGGGCACAGCAGTCAATACTCGAGGAACAATCATTAATAAAAGCGTGCAAATACTAGCATTTGCAGATGATGTTGACATAATCGCAAGATCAAGAAGAGAACTGATAGATGCAGAGGCATTCAATCAAATAGAACGAGCTGCACAAAATAGTGGCCTTAAAATCAACCAGAACAAAACAAAATATATGCAGGTAAGTAAAAACACAGAAATAAGGCAGCCACAAAATATAACAATAGGAGAATCCAACATTGAGGGGGTAAAAAACTTTACATACTTGGGATCCCTAGTCACGTCTGATAATAACGTAGGAGAGGAAGTGAAGAAGCGAATATTTATTGCCAATAAAAGTTACCATGGCTTAATTCGGCAGCTAAGATCAGACAACGTCGCAAGGAAAACAAAATGCGAAATATGCAAAACCTTAATAAGACCGGTACTCACATACGGCTCAGAAACCTGGACACTCACTAAAAGAGAGTTAACATTGCTAGCCACCTTTGAAAGAAAAATCTTGCGACACATATATAAGGGCACAAATGAAAACGGAATTTGGCGAAGAAGGTACAACTTTGAACTATACGAAATATACCAGGATCCGGATACATTCATTAACATAGGACGGCTGCGTTGGATGGGACATGTAGAAAGAATGGAAGAAGGCGAAATACCAAACAAAATATTCAAACAGATGCCAGTAGGAAAAAGAACAAGAGGAAGACCGAAGCTGAGATATTTAGAACAAATAGAAAATGATATAATAACCTTAAAAATAAAAAAACTGGAGAAAAAAAGCACGAAACAGATCAGAGTGGAGAAGAATCCTGGAACAGGCCAAGACCCAGAAAGGGCTGTCGAGCCAGTGATGATGATGATGATGATGATGAATAGCACCCAATAGGTTGATTTCAGTTCCTAGAAGGATTTCATTTTTATTATTATTCGATATTCTGATGATCTGTTCGTGTTTTCTGCCTGGCACTTTCCTAAATTTTTTAAGTACGTTGTTTTTTCTGTAGTTGTTTCATTTCACATTATCCAGGTGTAACAGTAACCATGTGTCACCCATTTTGCTTTTTTGTTTCTCTGCACTTTCGATGAATATTTTTATAGGATACATTGATTACTGATTTGACTCAGTTTTTTCTGGATCCAGTTTACCACTGTATATAATACTATTATTTTAAACAGAAAGCAAATTTAAATCAAATACTGACCTGTTTCAGAAATTTTTAATAGCAACATGTAGATATTTAGGTAAGTGCATTTAAGATAATATAGTCAACACGTAGGTAACGTTCATCGAGGAAATATTTCTGGAGCACTCTATAATCAGCATAGCGTGTAGATAGGTACACAAACCATTCCTTGTAATTCCGGAAACAATACTCTTTATATACATTTTTAGCTCAATATACCGCCATTGTCCGTTCTGACACCGCTTGATAAGAAAATAACGTTGGATAGGTGTTAATGAGGAATCCGAATGCCATAATTTGTTCGAGTTCGTATTGTTCAAAGTCCAAAGAAAAATCGCAAGTCACTTGCCGCTCATATATCTGCAGGAAACGAGAGATATACCCCCTCATTATAATTATTACTATCCTCTCCATACACAACCACCGTTGGTCGGTTGTGCAGACACACCGGTGAAAAATATAGACGTGAATTGTGAAGGTGTTGTAAACCTCGATGTGTTGTAACCTGTAATTATCAAAGCAAGCCGACCGCCTCACGGTACTCGTTCCTACCTACCTGGTCTATTGTATTTACAAATTAATTTTAATTTACATGCTAACTAATGATGACATGGACAGCGGCGTACTGACAATGAAATATTACCAATATTTTGTATGGATTTAGAATTGGCTCAACAGGTTCCTTTTTTTATATAAGCCATTTTGTTCATTGGCGGGTTGTTGCCTCTACGGAAAATTATCACTCCATTATACCGGTATTTCTGTATTATCACTCCGGCATTATCTGTCATTAATTTGTTTCGTTACTTTTGAATATTCGCCGCACTCTTTCAGCAAATTTTGTTTGACCGAATGAGCTAATCGCACACTCAGCAGAAACGATATTTAGTCTTAGGCTGGTAGGATTTGTGGCAGATTCCTACTAAGTAATAAGAAAAAACATTTAATTATTGAGTGGGTGTTCTTAACAGTAGGTAGGTACGCTAACCTTGGTATATTTTTTATCAGCCCAAGCTAAGGTGATCTATTTTTAAAAAATGTCGACACAATATTGCTGTCGGTGTCGCAATGCAAGAAGTATGTACAAAATATTTTATTTTTACATTATAATTATGACCTCTGAGTACTTGTCAAATGTGTAAGTGTTCTTTTAATGGATATTTTGATTCGTTATGTATGTTTACGCTATTGTTTGTAATGCGCATGAGTTCAATTTTCCAAATTCTTGTTACATATTTTTGGGCCTCATGGAGTATCAAAGCATATAAACGAACTACCATACTTCAACTCCCTAAAACGACAATCGGTCCCAACTGCAAGACGCAAGAGTCTCGCAGGTTTAATCATGTTCTTGCTCAAAGCTTGCACGGTCAGTCTTGGTCTTGGTATCGCTAAAATTAGGCGGTCTTGGTCTTGGTCTTTTTTACTAATTTATAGGGAACACTAATTTTACTATTGTAATTGTTCCCTGTCGGTTGTGCAGACACACCGGTGAAAAATAAAGACGTGAATTGTGAAGGTGTTGTAAACCTCGATGTGTTGTAACCTGTAATTACCAAAGCAAGCCGACCGTCTCACGGTACTCGTTACTACCTACCTGGTCTATTGTATTTACAAATTAATTTTAATTTACATGCTAACTAATGATGACGTGGACAGCGGCGTACTGACAATGAAATATTACCAATATTTTGTATGGATTTAGAATTGGCTTAACAGGTTCTTTTTTCTTTATACATATAAGCAATTTTGCTTGTTCATTGGCGGGTTGTTGCCTCTAAGGAAAATTGTCACTCCATGTCTAGTACGGTTGGCCGACACTTTTGTTGATTTGTCCTTCGCTATTCTAACGAATGAAAATCCTCAGAGGGAAGCTAAATAATGGCAGAAAGGACATTACAAAACTTAAGAACAGAGAAGGACATATTATAACGTCGCACATAAACGAGATTCTCACAATTGTTGAAGAGTTTTACACGGAACTATATAAACGTGAATAAACAAAACTAAATACACCAAAAGAGGTAAAGAAGGAGAGTGGAGTAATAAACCAGGGGTTTGAAGACATGCCTGAGGTTACCATAGAGGAAATAAAGAAATCACTTAAAAAATGAAGAACGGGAAAGCACCAGGAGATGACACCATAGTGGTGGAGGCAATAAAAATTGGAAGAAGTACCCTCTTAGAAAAAATTCAAGGCCTATATAATTTATGCCTTTTTCATGGCATAATTCCCAGTGAATGGAACAATGCCCTTATCGTGATCATGTATAAAAAGGGGACCACACAAATATCCAAAACTACCGACCCATCAGTCTCCTGTCACACATGTACAAGCTTTTTATAAGGATGATCACTAACCGACTTGAGAGCAAATTGGACTTTTACCAACCAGTAGAACAGGCTGGCTTTCCCTTAGGTTTAGGACAAACGATCACCGACTATCACTGAAGGTATTGATAGAAAAACTGTCGAATATAACCGACCACTGGTACTGATATTTGGTGATTTACAGAAAGCCTTCGACACAATTAAAAGTAATAAAATAGCGACAGCACATGCCTATTGTCGAATAGATTACAGGTACACTCGTTTGATTCATAATATCTATAAACATGTAACAGCGAGTGTGCAGCTCCATCAAGATACTAACAAATTCAAAATCGAAAGAGGTGTTAGACAAGGAGACACAATGTCACCGAAGCTTTTTACGACTGTCTTAGAATATGCGTTTAAAAAACTAGACTGGGCCAACAAGGGAATAAGCATAGATGAAAAGCAACTCAACAAACTCCGGTTCGCTGATGATATTGTCATGATCACTGACGACATCAACGAAGCAAACGAAATGCTCACGGAGCTTGCGAACGCAGCTGAAGAGATTGATTTGAAAATAAATATAGACAAACCCAAACGCGCACAAAGAAAAGAAACTATGAACAACAAAAATATGAAGCTATGGAGAGAGATCGACCCAAACCAGGCTCCAGAGAATTCTATAAAGAAATTTCCACTGAGAAAAGATGACATAGAACCAATTCTATCCATACACTGAAACACAATCAAGGTCATATGATAATCAACGATGAAGAACTAACAGAAGAATGGAAAAGGTATTTCAGGGACCTTCTTAACATCATACAGGAAGAACAGCACAAAGAAGAGATCTATATAACAGCAGACATGCCCGTCGAAAATCCCTCTTTTGAAGAAACCCAAAAGGCCTTGCTGAAAAATCACAAAGAGCCGGGTACGGACGAGATACCAGCAGAACTTCTGAAATATGATGGAGACGCACTACATCGTCAAATCCACCACTTAATAATAACACAAATGGTTAGAAGAAAGGATACCAGCAAGATGGCAGGAAAACATCATAGTGCCCATCCACAAAAAAGGGGACAAAACAAAATGCGCGAATTATAGAGGAATTTCACTCCTAAACACGGCATATAAAATCCTCTGAAACATAATTCTTAGTAGACTAAGCCCCTATGCTGAAAATATCCTATTAGAATATCAAGCCGGTTTTAGGGCCAACAGATCCACAATAGATCAACTATTCACGCTGAAACAGCTTCTAGAAAAGGGATGGGAGTATAACAGACCCATACACAATCTCTTTATAGACTTTTGACAGGCATATGATAGCGTAGAAAGAAGCTATGTATCGAATGCCATGGCGAAATTCTCAATACCAAAGAAACTAATTCGGATGACTAAAGTCTGTATGGAGGGTGGAATATCAAAAGTACGTATAAATAATAAACTGTCTGACAGCTTTGAAATCAACAGTGGAGTCAAACAGGGTGGTAGAGAAAGCCATGAGGTCGGCCGAAATAAAAACAGAACTGCTATCGGTTCAAGGTCCCAAGTTATTACTAGCTTACGCAGATGACATTGATCTCGTTGGGGACTCCATCCTATCCACAAAAGCCATTTTCAACAAGGTGGAAGGAGCAACAAGCGAAGTACGGCTGAGGATTAATGAAGAGAAGACGAAATATATGTATATAAATAGAACGACACGAAGAGACAGGATAGGACAAAATATGACGGTCAACACCTTCAATTTCGAAAGAGTACAACGTTTTAAGTATCTGGGGGCCGTAATCACAGGTGACAACGATGTTACTGAAGAAATAAAAGACAGAATCCAATCAGCAAATCGCTGTCTATTCGCACTGGATAAGCTTATAAAATCAAAAAATCTTACAAGAAGTTCCAAGATCAAAATTTATAAATCCATCGTCACACCTGTACTAACATATGGACGCGAAACGTGGACCATGACCAAATCAAACGAAGAAAAGCTCAGACGTTTTGAAAGAAAAATACTTGGAAAAATTTTCGGACCTCACCACGACATTAAGGTGATACAGTAGCAATCAACAGGTAGCAAAAACGCGTTCCAAGATTGCGGCTGTAATTTTGAATATTTTTTTGAGATATTTGGCACACGTATTCGTAATATAATAAAGAATGGCGGTACAGAGCCCAATTTGAAAAATATATTAATATGTGGAAATTACTCTGTAATTAAATACAATATTAAAAAAACGAGCCTGTACCGCCATTAAGAAGAACAAAAAAATACTCTTTCTTCAAATAAACTTTTTTATCCGATGTCTAGATTTTGTGTCATTTTGGAACTACGTACTAAAATTTTTTATTTCATTAGTAGTTCCAAAATGACACAAAATCTAGGCATCGGATAAAAAAGTTTATTTGAAGAAAGTTTATTTTTTTGTTCTTCTTAATGGCGGTACAGGCTCGTTTTTTTAATATTGCATTTAATTACAGAGTAATTTCCATATATTAATATATTTTCAGCATCATCTGTGTTTTATCTGTGGCGGATCTTGTTTCTGATGCATACGTCATTATTGATCTTATACTAGGCTTACAGATTCTTGATTTCATCTTACAGTTAATGTGTTGGTTACGCCATATAGTACTATTAAGGCATCCCGCTAATCTAATTGCTCTTTATACTTGGTCTCCTGCCTCTTTTTCAACGTTTCCATACCTGGATACTGGAATCCTTAGTTACTTTATTTCCACTACTTTTTCAATGCTAACTCCATCCACTTCAAGTTTGCATTTTATTGGTTCTGTTGTTCTAGACATTTCTAAGTACTGTTTTTAAGTTGAAATCATCAAGTTAAATTATTTTGCTTTTGAATTGAATCTGTGAACCAGTCTTTGAAGGCTACCTTCATTTTTTGGGCTATCAAAATTGTATCCACTGCTTATCAGAGAATTTTAATTTTATTGTTCCCCATTATATTATATTATTATATTATCTTATTGCGTTGACGAAGTTCCCATCTCTAGTGTGGGCAGATCAACACGTGAAAAATCAGGCTCTCTAAAAATTCAATTTTTGGCGAATAAGAAATAGTTTCTAAAGTGATTTTAGTTACAGTGTGTCAAAGACGATTAGTGTTAAGTGAAGTTATAGAAATAAACTTTTGAAACAGACTGTAAGTACAATAATATTAAATACAATACATAAACTTAAAACAACAAATACAATTTAATTCAACATCAAGCCAAAAAAGTAGATCATTAGAACGTTGATTACAAGCTCCAGAAACTGGAATTTTGAAAGTTAAAGGTGGGAACTGTTGAATCGAACTGCTCCAAAATAACGTAAAATAATTTAATTTAATTTAATTCAATTTAGGGGTAACACATTCGAAAGAGAAACATATTGCTTGAGAAAATCATCTTCCTCCGGCGCGATAGGTGGGGAGGGTGATTTTATCGCGAGCAATTTCGGTAAGAAAATGAACCCCGACGATTACACATCCGACGATAATCGGAAAAGATATAGAGAAAATGAAGAGCAGTCTTTTTCGAAAAGCAAAAAAGTATCAAGAACCCCAGATAAAAGGAACACAGAGGAAGACAAACTAGACCAAATATTAAATATGATGGCAAACTTAACGAAAGAGACACAAGATCTGAAAATTCACGTAAAAGAAATTAAAGAGGAGCAAAGGCAATACAGAGAAGAAATGAGGGAACTCCGAGTTGAATTAGAAGAATTAAGACAAGAGAATGGTGAAGTGCGAAGAGAAAATGAACATATGAAAAAGGAACTGGAAGATGTAAAAGTGCGCCTTGAAAGACTCGATAGAGCAAGAAAAGAAAATAATGTTATAGTACAGGGAATGACAATAGATACGGGAGATAGAAGATTACTAAAAGAAACAATGGAGAACTTTATGAAAAAAGAACTAGATATTAATATAAAGATAGAAGAAGCTGTGAAATTAGGAAACAAAACATGTTTAGTCAGATTGCCAAACAAAGAGGAAAAAATAAAAGTAATGGAAAATAAAAGAAAACTTAAAGAAGTAAAAGAAGAAAGAATATATTAATGTGATATTCAAAGATCGGTGTGCTCAAAGCAATTGATTAGATAATTAATTAATTAATTAAATTTAATTTTAATGATGCACTTATGATTTAATCACACTATTTAATGCTCTAATCTCAGGGTTTTATATTCTCGTGCTTCAATATCTCCTTTGCTTTACATATGATAAATAAGGTCAAAGACTAACGGAATAAAACACATATATGGTACAAAAAAATCTATTGAAATAAATTCACCCTCAAAATATCCTCTAAAAATAATATCTCCTATTCTGATTATTGAAATACTCCTACCACTATCTAAAGTACTTATTGAAATTTGCGTTATGAATAATTCTACAAAAAAAAATAAAACTGTCTCTCGGATGATGAGTTGTCCAAATTCTTGTCTCTGGTCGCCTACAATTTACTCTTAGCAGCCCCCTATGTAGTCAGCAATCTCGCAACAAACTATTGCAAGCCTATTGTCATCAATGACCCCCTACAGATGCACGTATCTTTCAAAAAACAATGCTAGCCTTTTCTCCTCTCAATAAACTGAATCTATTTCTCGTTCCGGCATGCAACGGTGACTCTTGGAATATAAGTAGAACAATATAACTTACAATGCTTTACGTGATGAGCCTCCGTCAGGACACTTATTTCAACAAACTCACAGCTATTCATTTATCTGCCTTACTACTTCAGGAGACTCTCAGAGATCACCACTATTCGACTTGACGATCATTTAACAACTATCGTCTAGAATCACATTCGTTTAAAGGCCAGCACTAAACAGTAACGTTGAAAAAATTATTCTACCGTAAAATTAAATTATGTAAAAAATTATGAAAGTCAAATTGACAACGATTCCAAAGAATTAAATTCAAAATTGTCAATGTCAAATTCAACACCAACTTTTCCCACCATTAGAAATTTCCTAAAACTAATTACATGCCAATCGGTTTTTAAGGAGATTACATTCATTTAAATTTCTAAATACAATTGTTCCCTAACCCGGTCTCATTGTCCAAACACATAACCACTTCCTTATCATACTAACTGTACAAAGAAAATACTTAATCCCTATTTAAATTTTGTTTACCTACGGCCATCCAAAGATAATTGACTTTCATTTCTTCGAAATGAATTTTGGTATATTTTTATTATATGTTTTAACTTTTCTAAAATATTAAGATCGAAACCATATTAATTCAAATTTTACATATCTTAACAACTCCCCGCCATTTGATTTGCCGAAAAACTCTGTTATTTATTTAAATGACACAAGTTTTTTTTAGGATCAAATTATTCCATTATGTTACCAAACTCTACTCATGATACTTATAAATGTCGTGAATGTTAAAAATACCCCGTATCTTGCCTGTCTCTATATGCGCTAATTCATAACTATTTACCCCATTTTCCGTATTGACCCTATATGGACCTTCAAATACCGGCATCAATTTAGCACAAATACCATTTTGTAAATTGGACACCCTTAGAGCCCTCACTAAAACTTTATCCCCTTTCTGGAATGTAACCGGCCTTCTTCTTCGGGTCCTCTCTTGCCTTTGGAGATATTTCTCTCCACTTCGTCTCAATCTTCGTTGAACCACCTCGATCACTTCTTCGTATTGTCTGGGGGAGGTGTCTTCCCACGGTCTCGTAGGCATTGTTCCTTTCATTACATATAAAGGCGTCTCCTTGGTAACCGTATTTGGTGCACAGTTCAAATACGTCTCTATTTCAAACACTTTTCTGTCCCAATGTCGATGATGTTCTTCCGCAGCAATTCTTAGAAATTTTGTGACTTCTTGTATAAAACGCTCTGATGGGTTGCTCTGTGGATGTCGGATGCTTACAAATTTTGTATTTATGCCTCTCTCTCTTAATTCCCCTTTAAAACGGTCGTTCCTAAAGTATGTTGCATTGTCCAACAAAATATTGTCTGGTCTTCCCACTGTTTCGATAAAATCGTCTATTTTCCGAAGTATTTCAGCTCCTTTCGTGGTTCTACATGGGTACAGTTTTAAATACTTTGAAAAAACATCCACCATAACTAATATGTGTTTATTCCTCTGTGTTGTTGTTATTAAATCGCTCAACATATCAATGGCGACAATATCCAGTTTCTTCCGAGCTATGACGTTTTTTGTGATGTTTTCGTTTTTGAAATTCTTACTTTTACACTTTTGGCATGTCTCGCAATTTCGAGTCATCTCTTTGGCTATTGTATAGTCCTTTCGACAAATGTAGTTCTCCCTGAACATAAGCCACACCTTCCTGCTTCCAATGTGTCCGTTGTCACAGTGTAATTTTGCTAAAACTTCTTTTGCCATCTGTTCCTTGATTACATATAGTTCTCTACCATCGACCCTCTTAAAATATAAGTTATCCTCTTGTTCGACCCTTTGCTTTTCTCTTTCATCCAGTTGTTCCTGATTTTCCCTGATCTGAGCCAAAGAAAATAAGCCTGCTTCTTCTCTCATTATGTTCATGCCAACGTGGAGAGTTTTGTGGTCCTCTTTGCGGAATTGTTCATCTCTCGTCAACGCATCAGCCAAGATATTGTCAGTTCCTTTGATATATTTAAATTCAAAATCATACTCTTGAAGTAAAAGAATGCCCCTATGAATTCTATTATTTACCAGCCTATTTTTCATTATATGTATCAAAGCTGCATGGTCTGTTTCAATGGTGAATTTTGCCCCTAGTAGGTAAAACCGTAATTTATTTACACAAAATAACACACTGGCGAACTCTAATTCAGTAACGCTGTACTTTCTCTCATATGTTTTGGTTACACGGGAGACAAAACAGATTGGCACCTCTACATCGTCTTGGATCTGTGATAACACCCCTGCGAATTTTGTTATGGAAGCATCGGTCCGGAGAATGAAAGGTTGATCATATCTTGGGTGGTGTACTCTTACAGCTGTGGAGAAAGCTCCTTTTAAATTTTTGAAAGCCATTTCTTGTTCCGTTCCCCATTTCCACCTAACATTTTTCTTAAGTAATGCTATCAACGGTATTTCTTTTGTGCTGATGTCTGGTATTAGTTTTTTGAAATAGTTTACCATTCCCAAAAATCCCCGCAATGTTTTTAAATTGGTTGGCCTAGCGTAGTTACTTATAATTTCGATTCTATCTTCTGCAAGACTAATCCCTTTTGTGTCTAATTTGAATCCTAAATACAGTATTTCCTTTTGGAAAAACTGACACTTTTTAATATTTAATTTCAATCCCGCTTGATCCAGTTCTTCTAGCACAGTGTGAATATGTCGTAGATGGCTTGTTATATCTGGTGAGAAAATTAATAAATCATCTATGTAATGTACAACAAATTCTCCATGCCTATTTAAGATTGTGTTCAATGCGCGAACCAAAGCAGCGCATGCACTCTGTAGGCCAAATGGTACCACCCTAAATCGGTATACCACTCCGTCGATCGAAAAAGCGGTATAATTTCGACATTTCTCTGCCAAAGGTATTAACCAAAAACTATGTTTCAAATCGATTTTGGAAAAAATGTGTGACCCTGTGATTCGTCCAAATATGGCTTCGATGTTCAAAGGCGCTTCGTATTGCGCGATTGTGTGTGAATTAATGTTTCTTGCATCTAAACATAATCGCAAATCACCACTCGATTTTTTAACGCATACTATCGGGTTGATATATGGAGAGTCACATCTTTCTATCACCTTGTCTTCGATCATTTTTTCAATTTCCTGTCCGACGCTTTGCCTGTATTTATACGGGATTGGATATGTCTTGGATTTAAAATTTTCTAAGTTTTTAACTTTAAAAGAATGTTCATAATTTTTAGCCACTCGGCTTTCTTCATTAATCAAATCTCCATAATTTTCTAGAATCTTCTCTACTTCCTTTTCCATGTTTTCTCCACATTTTAATTTTCTTTCATCCTCATTTTGTTCGCATGTATTCACTGTCCATAATATTTCTTCATAAAATTCTGGATTCTCGTCCATTATTGCCATTTCTTCTCTGTCCTTATCCTTTATTTCTTCTTCTGTTTTTTTTTTATCTTCAATTTCCATTTGGTATCCCGAGCACCATGTTTCTACTGCTTTCATTTCTCTTATGAGAACTTCCTTTTCTTCCTGCTTCCTTTCTGTTTTATCGTCGATTGCCGACAATTCTTCCATACCTTCGATTTCCTGTCTTTCTCTTGTATCCACCTTGTTTTCCTTCTTTCTTTTTGAACTCTTCTTCTTTTTCTTCCTTCTTTTTTTTTCTGGTTGATTTTTTTCTTGTACTTTCTGTTTTTCCTCTACAGTCATATTGATTTCTTTATGTTTTTCCTGTTCATTTATCTTTTCAACAATTATTTTCCTATCTATTTCCATTTCTTCTTCTATGTTGTCTGGTTCTGCTCTGATTTCCAGTTTATTCTCCGAAAAATTTATGGTGATATGTTTTTCACTCAATTCATCAATTCCCGCTATCATATCATGGTTTAAATCTTCGATCACCACACATTGCATAATATAGTATTTGTCTTCCACTCTGATCCGCACTCCCAAACCTTCATTTACTGTCGTCAATTTTTTGTTGTTTGCACCCACTAAAGCAACCCTAGGAATTTTATACACAAATCTGTCCAAATTTAATTCTTTTACTAGTTTCTTATTGATTAACGATATCTCCGATCCAGAATCAATCAAAATTTTAATCGCTTTATGTTTTATAAATGCATCTAAGAATATTAAATTTGAATTAGAACTTTGTCTTTCATTTCCCGCCAACTGTATAAACTCTCTCGGATGACAAAATATACCGGAGAGTTGTTTATGTTTGTTCAGTGGATGCTTTATTGAAAATCCTGTCTGGATTCATTGCATACATCTTCTTCCTCATTTTCTATTGTTACATGATTCATCTCCCTTCTATTTTGTCGTTGGAAATTCTGATTGTTTCTACCGTCCCTTTGTTCGTTCGTATTCCTAGTCGGAGGATTTTGTGCATCTCTGTTTCTGTTGTGATTTTCATATGTTCTATTTTTTGCGTGATTCCTGTTATCATAATTTTGTTGTCTATTGTAATTTTGGTATTCTCTCGGCCTATCTTCGTTTGTTGATTGGGCATGTCGGTTTCTCTGGTCATAATTTGATTGATACCTTCTTGCCGGTCCATTATATTGTTCATGTTGTCTTCTGTTTCGCATTTCTCTTCTTTTTGCTTCCCTTACTTGAAGGAATTGGCACAAACTATCAATATCTTGATAGTTTCTCAAAATCACGTGGTCCTCCAGCGTTTCTTCGAAATGTCTGCTTATCATTTCTACCAGTTGTTCGGTAGAGTATTTGTAGTCTAGATATTTGGAATTGTTATATATCTGCAAAGCATATCTTTCTTCCGATATTCCCATTTTCTTGTGATATCTTCCATTCTGTAGCTCTTGGTTGATTTCCCTCTGTTTAACTTTCCCCCAGAAATAGTTGAGAAATTTATTTTCGAAATCTGTCCAATTTTCAAACTCATCTTCTTTACTTTCATACCATAACGCTGCTCCTTCTTTCAGATGGTTTCTAATTGTTTCTTTGCAGTCGTTAAAATATCTAATATGTTGCAATTTGGTTTTCAAATTTTTAACAAATGGTACTGGGTGTGTTTTTCTAATATCCCCTCCAAATTGTATTTTCGCGTCGCTTGTACCAAGGATAATCATTTCCCTTCTTTCTCCACAATTCTGTTGATTCTTGAGTTCCGCAATTTGTTTTTCGTTTTGCTTAAATTTTTCTTCTATTTCTCGCCTGTCTTCTTGTATTGCATTTTCAAATTTGCTTTCTAACTGTTCTAATTCCATCTTCTGCACAGTCTTAATATCCTTCATTTTAGTTTCTATTTCTTCTCGTTGCATCTTCAGTTTCCTTTCTGTTTCTTCTCTAACTTTTTCTAAACAGGCTTTCACTTCATTTTCATATTTTTCCAAACGCTTTTCCAATTTGCCATCATTCTCTTCCAATTTCTGTTCTATTCTCTGTGATATTTCTCTTTGTGTTTCTTCCATTTTTTGTTGTGTTATTTCCATGGCTCGTTTTGCTTCCTGTTGATTTTTCTCTATTTTTTGTTGTGTTTCTTCCATGGCTCGTTTTGATTCCTGTTGATTTTCTTGCATTGTCCTTTTTGTTTCCTGTTGATTTCTATCCATTTGTTGTGATTGGAGTTGCATCAGTTGCAATAGTTTCTCTATTCCTGTTAATTCCTGTTCTTTTCTCTCCATAATCGTTGTATCTCCTTCATTACCCAATCCTTCTTCAACAATTTTTTCCTCTTCTCTGTTATTCTCTCTGCTTTCTTGCATTTTGCTTTGCCTCCTTGTGGTCGACATGTTGTTTCTTTTTGTTACTGTTTTCTTTGTCCCCGCCAAATGTGAAATTTTACAACACTCTATAAGTTGCAGAACACGACAAATATTTCTCCCCAAATTTAATAAATTTTCGCCACAAATATCAAATATGCAATCAGTAAATTTCAAAATAAATATCAAATGTACGATTGGTAAAAATATTAAATAATTCAATAGCAGTAAATATCAACTACCTACGATCAATCCATAAATCAAAAATATTTTTACACCTGGAAAAATTGTCAAATTATCTCTGGATCACCTGTAGTTATTCCTTATCTCTTTCCCTACCATCAAATGCAAAGCTGCGATATTTTTTAAGCCACCACGTTCTGGGCTCCAGTTAATGTGATATTCAAAGATCGGTGTGCTCAAAGCAATTGATTAGATAATTAATTAATTAATTAAATTTAATTTTAATGATGCACTTATGATTTAATCACACTATTTAATGCTCTAATCTCAGGGTTTTATATTCTCGTGCTTCAATATCTCCTTTGCTTTACATATGATAAATAAGGTCAAAGACTAACGGAATAAAACACATATATGGTACAAAAAAATCTATTGAAATAAATTCACCCTCAAAATATCCTCTAAAAATAATATCTCCTATTCTGATTATTGAAATACTCCTACCACTATCTAAAGTACTTATTGAAATTTGCGTTATGAATAATTCTACAAAAAAAAATAAAACTGTCTCTCGGATGATGAGTTGTCCAAATTCTTGTCTCTGGTCGCCTACAATTTACTCTTAGCAGCCCCCTATGTAGTCAGCAATCTCGCAACAAACTATTGCAAGCCTATTGTCATCAATGACCCCCTACACATGCACGTATCTTTCAAAAAACAATGCTAGCCTTTTCTCCTCTCGAATAAACTGAATCTATTTCTCGTTCCGGCATGCAACGGTGACTCTTGGAATATAAGTAGAACAATATAACTTACAATGCTTTACGTGATGAGCCTCCGTCAGGACACTTATTTCAACAAACTCACAGCTATTCATTTATCTGCCTTACTACTTCAGGAGACTCTCAGAGATCACCACTATTCGACTTGACGATCATTTAACAACTATCGTCTAGAATCACATTCGTTTAAAGGCCAGCACTAAACAGTAACGTTGAAAAAATTATTCTACCGTAAAATTAAATTATGTAAAAAATTATGAAAGTCAAATTGACAACGATTCCAAAGAATTAAATTCAAAATTGTCAATGTCAGATTCAACACCAACTTTTCCCACCATTAGAAATTTCCTAAAACTAATTACATGCCAATCGGTTTTTAAGGAGATTACATTCATTTAAATTTCTAAATACAATTGTTCCCTAACCCGGTCTCATTGTCCAAACACATAACCACTTCCTTATCATACTAACTGTACAAAGAAAATACTTAATCCCTATTTAAATTTTGTTTACCTACGGCCATCCAAAGATAATTGACTTTCATTTCTTCGAAATGAATTTTGGTATATTTTTATTATATGTTTTAACTTTTCTAAAATATTAAGATCGAAACCATATTAATTCAAATTTTACATATCTTAACAATATATAAACAATGATTTAACGAAAGAGGAATTACAAATACAAAAAGAAATAGTCAAAATAGCAAATGATGAAATAAAGAAAGGAAAACGCGTCCAAATTAAGCACAACAAATTGATAATAGATGGACGGGAGAGGAAATGGAATAAGAACAAGAATCAGTTGGATGAGGTTTTTCAAAACGTTTCAAAAAACTAGCAACTGATGAGAGAATACAAGACAATACTTATTTGGCGACGGACGAGGCAAATAAAAAGGAAATGAGTGCAGATAAATTGATGTATCACAAAAAAGAAATAAATAAGAGCAGACAAGGAAACAAAAATACAAGACGAAAACAAAAAAATAAAAAACATAAAGAACTGAAAATAAGCACATGGAATATAAGAACGATGTTGGCACCAGGAAAAATGCTAGAAATAAGCAAAGAACTAGCAAAGTATAAAATAGATATTGCAGCACTGCAAGGGATACGGTGGGAGGGACAAGGACAGATTGATAAACAAGACTTTACACTATTATACTCAGGAGGAAAGAAGCAAGGACAAAAAGGAGTGGGATTCATGATTCTAGGACAGCTAAGAGAAAAAGTCATAAACTTTAAACCGATATGTGAAAGAATTGCGTATGTAAGAATAAATAATAAACCATTCAATATATCACTATTAAACCTATACGCACCTACAGAAACAAGCAACACAGACGATAAAGACAATTTTTATGATAAGATAGAAGAAGAGATGGAAAAAATACCCAAAGAAGATGTTATAATTATACTAGGAGACCTCAATGCCCAGATTGGAAAAGAAGATTTTTTACAGCAAATTGCAGGAAAACACACCGTACACAAAAACACTAATGATAATGGTCTAAGACTATGTAACCTAGCAACAAGAACAAACATGATAATAAGCTCAACAAATCAAACTTATATCTTCAGCCAATGAGAATGGTACCAAAATTCTCCTTTCCTGGATACCTGGACACTCTAATATATTTGGTAACACCCAGGCTGACATACTGGCAAAAATAGGAAGAGACCTGAATGTACCCATGGAAGTACAACTGAATTCCCAGGATGCCCTATCAGTCATCAGAGGAAAAATTACAAAAGAGTACCAAGAAAAATGGAAATCTTTAGTCCAGAAGAAGACTTCGCAATACAAAACAATTCAAGACTTCTTTCCTACAAAACCTTGGTATTCAAATTTTCCATATAGAAATAGAAGACACACTACCACCATCATTAGAATGCGCACAGGCCATTGTTTAACAAAACAACATCTGTATAAAATGAATATAAAAGATAATCCTTTTTGTGAATGTGGTCGTCTCGAGGATCTAAACCACATCTTTTTTGAATGCCCGATTAATGTGATTCCTAATTTTGATATATACACAAAATTTATTTCCATGAACTTCAAAACACCGCTCTCTATATACAATATTCTAAGTTCCTTAACGGAAGAATCAGTCAATGTAATTATGCGTTTTCTTGCAATTAACCAAATAAGCTTATAAACTGCAATGCGTTTTCTAGCAATTAACAAAATAAGCTTACAAATTGCAAGGCTCAACTGTTTATATGTATCCGTGTTATATTATGTTGCTATTTGTCATTTAATTTAAGTTTTAATTTTTAATCATACTTAACCTGACCCAATTAATCTCATTTAATTATAATCATCACACCTCATCAAAAGCTTCCTTACAAGAATATAGTCAGCGATTTTGGTATGGCTTAGAGCCAGACTACGTCAAGATCGCTTATAAATCGTGCTGGTAATCGCCTTGCAGCGAAACCAAAAATAAAAAAGAAGAAGAAGCTCAACAAAATTTGAACACCCTAAAATGCATAAAGTAACATGGAGGTCACCTGATCAGAAAACGTATAGCCAAATTGATCACATACTAATAAACAAAAGAAAACAATCTTCAATGAAGGACGTGAGAACTTTCAGAGGTGCGTGTGCGGATTCAGACCACTATATGGTCGCAGCCACCATAAGACAAAAAGTTAAAATCCAAACTAAACAGAAAAATCAACAGAAAAAATGGAATGTCAATAAATTGCAGAATGCAGATATTAGAAAAAAATATGAAGAAGAAGTAACAGTGCAAATAAGAGAGAAATATAAAGCAGAGGACATCAAATCAGAATGGGACATGATCAAAAAGTCAATAGAAGAAGCTGCAAAAAAGCAGGTAGGCAAACACCAGAAGAAAACAAAAAACGAATGGTATAACAACGAATGTAAAGAACTAACAGCACAAAAGGTGCAAGCAAGAATTAAATGGCTGAGAACGGATAAAGAGGAAGACAGAGAAAGTTATGAAAAATTAAGAAAGGACGCTAAGAAAATTATAAGACAAAATAAAAGAAGATGGGCAGATGAAAAGATGCAAGAAATAGAACAGGAAAGAACAAATAGAAACACGAAACATTTCTATAAAAATATTAAAGAACAAACCAAAAAATACAAAGGTAAAACAAACGGAGTAAAAAATAAAGAGGGAATAGTCATTGTAGAAGACAATGAATATAGGCAGGTATGGGCAGATCACTACAGAGAACTCTTGACGGAGGAATACACTGGAGAAGAAATGTACGAAGAACAGGAAACGGTGGACGAAGAAGCAGACGAAATACACATTGCAGTCTCAAAAGAGCCAACAATAGATGAACTCGAGGAAATAATACAGAAGAGCAAAAATGGAAAAGCTCCAGGAAAAGACGAAACTAACATGGAACTTATAAAATATGGAGGAAAGGAACTGAAGGAAAAATACTATCACTATTGAAAAATATATGGAAGGAAGAGAAGATGCCAGAGGACTGGGAGATAGGGCAGGTAATAACAATACATAAAAAGGGAGACCAACAAATTTGTGAAAATTATAGAGGAACAACATATAAAATAATAATAACAACATAAAGCACAACATATAAAATATTGACTTCGATAATAAGAAAAAGATTGTCAAAGATCACGAAGAAGAGAGTGGGACAGTACCAATGTGGATTCACAGAAGGAAGATCAACAATAGATGCTATACACACAATAAAACAAATAATGGAAAAAGCAAATGAATACAAACTGCAATTAGAAATGCTATTCATCGATTTCAAACAGGCATTTGATTCGATTAAGAGAAAACAACTAATGATTGCCCTGGAAAAATTAAAAATCCCACATAAACTCAGAAAATTAATAAATATGACAATGAGAACTACCAAAATTAGCATAAAGACGCAAAGAGGCGAGACAGATGAATTCATTATAAATAAAGGAGTGAAACAAGGGGATGCATTATCCACGACACTGTTTAATCTAGCTTTAGAATATGTACTACGAAATATAAACAAAGGAAACCTAAGAACAAGAGGTGGACAAATAATTGCATATGCAGACGACATTGTTATTATTGCAAAAAATAGAAACATAATGAAAGAAATGCTAGAAGAAATAAAAGAGAAAGGGGAGACAATGGGACTCACATTAAATGAAGAAAAGACGAAAATATTAAGACTAGGGAAACCAGCAATAAAAGGAAAAACCAAAATAGGAAATTCAGAGTTTGAAGATGTAGAACATTTCAAATACCTAGGAGTGACAATAAGCAAAACGGGTGAAAGAATACCAGAAATAAAAGAAAAAATATTGGCAGCGAATAAAGCTTATTTTGCAAATAAAACACTACTTAAAAGCAAAATACTGTCTATTAAAACCAAGATGAGAATGTATAACACCATAATTAGACCAATATTATTATACGCAGCAGAAACAATGACGATGACTAAAAAAGATGAAGAAAACTTAAGAATAGTGGAGAGAAAGATCATGAGAACCATACTGGGACCAATCAGAACAGAGCAAAATGAATATCGAAGCCGAACAAATGCAGAGATTAAGAAAGTACTAAAAGAAGATATCGTGACCAAAATAAAGCAATGCAGAGTTAGATGGTTAGGTCACATCTGGCGGGCAGGAGATGAAGCAGTGACATATGCTATGATAGAATGGAATCCAGGAGGAAGAAAGAAAAGAGGATGACCAAGATCAAAGTGGTTGCAAGAAGTTGAAGAAGACTTAAAAAACGCAGGAGTCAGAGAATGGCGGGGAAAAACTAGAGATAGGAAAAAATGGAGAGACATCGTTAAGAAGATAACATAAGCAAAAGGGACTGATCCTCCCTAAGAAATAGGATCTAGAAAGCTTACGCGACTTAGCCCCATATCGGGGTGTACAGTCACTATATATATATATATATATATATATATATATATATATATATATATATATATATATATATATATATATATATATATATATTGTTATATTTCTATTTGATATAAAAATTAAAATTTGATAATTATAAACAAAATTCAATTTAATATAAAATATTGTCAATTTTCTCAACCACGGGCATATAAATTTAAAACAACCTGTATACAACAAATTGTTATATGTAATTTTAAGAAGTGATTAGAATAAGCGTACGAAACTCGGAACAATGTGCTTAGAATAAACAAAGTGAATGACGCGTACCATTATCGTTTCTTCGCGGAAGGTCGATCATTAGCCTATGCTAAATAAAACTCAGTGAAATAGATGATAGTTCATTATCGTTTTTCGCGGAAGGTTTCGATCATTAGCCTATGCTAAATAAGACTCATTTGAAAGAGAGAATAGGTCATTAAAATTTGTAAATAGTTAGAAAGTATTTTAGAATGGGAATTAAATATTTTCTTTTGAAATCCATTAAGCATATTTAGAAAGATTAAAAATTGGTTTTGAGGAATATTACGAATGAGAGTTGGTGGTGGAAGATTGATTTGTGAATTTGGAAGGGATATTTAGAAAGTAGGAGAATGAATGAAAAGTGAGATCAGAATGTTTTGAGATGTCGAGAAGTGAAGTCGAGTAGTAGACGGTAGTGTTCGAGGAGTGAGAAAGCCGGTGTAGTTCCGTGAGTGTGGAGTATCTATCGTGGAACGAGAAGTAGGCCAGGTCGAGAGTAAAAGAACCTCCTTGAGCCCAGAGTGTCCCGGTAGCTGATAGCAGGTTCGAAAAAGGTAGAACACAGCATCACGACAAAAGCAGGAACGAGAGC
The DNA here is from genome assembly GCF_917563875.1 of Diabrotica virgifera virgifera. Taxonomy (NCBI): domain Eukaryota; kingdom Metazoa; phylum Arthropoda; class Insecta; order Coleoptera; family Chrysomelidae; genus Diabrotica; species Diabrotica virgifera. The sequence goes on along the minus strand of NC_065447.1, from coordinate 194,189,500 downwards.
TATTCGAGCTAGTTTTTCAAAGGAGAACATCACTGGAAGCCAGGACGAGGTTTGATCGCAGCCAAGGATAGCAGGAAAGGGTCTTGTGTGAGGACATTTTCAGTTCACCAGGAAAAGGTCAGTCTCATTTGTTTGGACATGAATGTATGGGTATTTCGTATTAAATTCCACATAAAAAAAATTGAATAACATAATCAATAATATCAGAAAAGCTTCATCAAACTTAAATAGAGTTGTTCCTAATAACTCCTAACAGTTAAATGTTAATAAAAACTTTCAATTGAAAACCAAAAGGAAATAAGATTCCCATTTGTAAATGTTATGTTAAGAATAATAAGAAATAGCAAATATTAAGCATTGATTGCCTTTTAAATAAAATAAAAAATATTTTGATTATAATTGTAACCCATATGTGTATTTTTTTTACTCTTTTCTTTTCTATCCCGATTAGGAACCATTAAGAAATATTTAGAAGCCACGGAAGTAAGTAATTAATTTATAATTCGCCCTGAGATTGAAAACATATTGATATGTGATCTGGTTAATTAATTAGATTAGTATTAATACATTGATTAAATTAAGTGACATATAAGAATATTATCTCATATCAATAATCAAGATCACATCAACTGTCGTCCAACGTGGAAAGCATTGTAAAGTATTTCTAGTGGCAAATTTGAAGGATAGAAAGAATAAAGCCGGTATTTGAAAATTTATATGCCTGTGGTAAAAAGTGAGATACTTACATTTGATAACATAAAATTTTAGATCTCTTTAGGTACAAATTTTACATAACTGATTTAATATTTTATTTTTACGATATTTACATTTGATATATTTATTGACAATTTATAATATTTGGGTGAGAAAAAGTCGTCTTGGTAACATACTAGTAAAATTTCATATTTGGCGGGGACAGTACTTCTTGAAAACAAATGTCTGTGACAAGAAGCCAAAGCAAGGACAACAAAAAACAAAAAGAATATTCAGACCAAGAAGATATTTTAGACACGACAATCATGGCATCAGAACAGCAAGAATTATCAGGAATAGATAAACTATTACAACTTATGCAACTCCAGTCAAAAAAAATGGATGAAGCAAAACGAACAATGGATAAAAATCAGGAAGAAAAATCAAAGAAAATGGATAAAGTGGATCAAAAAATGGATGAAACACAACAAAAATTGGATCAAAAAATGGATGAAACACAACAGAAAATGGATGAAACACAACAAAAATTGGATCAAAAAATGGATGAAACACAACAAAAAATGAAACAAGCAATAGAAGAGAACAACAAGAAAATGGAGGAACGCATAGGAAAGTATGAAAAGGAAGTAAAAGGATGTTTGACAACAATGAAAAACGAGATGAAAGAACAAGAAATGAAAATTCAAAATAAAATAAAGGAGATAACGAATTGCCAGAAAAAAGAAATGGAAAGTTTGGAAAACAAGTTGGAAAATGCTATTCAAGTAGACAGAGAAGAAGTGGAAAAAAGAATCACAGAAATAGAAAAACAAGTCACCGAAAACAGGACGCAACATAATGTCGGAGAAAGAAGAGAAATGGTTATACATAGCACAGATGACGTGAAGATAAGGTTTGGCGGGGATGTAAGAAGATTACACCCAGTTCCGTTCATAAATAGCCTGAAAAAGAAAATACAGCACATCGGAAATTTCGAAACAGCAAAAGAAACTATCAGAAACCATCTCAAATATGAAGCAAGCCTATGGTTCGATAGTAAAGAAGAAGAATTCGGCAATTGGCAACAATTTGAACAAAAATTTTTGAACTATTTCTGGGGAAAGGTCCAACAATTGGAAATTAACAAGGAATTGCAAAATGGGAAATATAATGATAGGATGGGTGTATCAGAAAGGACATATGCTTTGCAAATTTACAATAATGCAAAACATTTACAATATAATTACTCATCGGAACAATTAGTCGAACTGATTGCAAGACATTTCGAGGAAACGCTGGAAGACCATATCACATTGCAAAATTACAAAGACATAGATAGTTTATGCCAATTCCTACAAATAAGAGAATCACGTCTAAGAGAAAGAAAATCAAGAAGGTCGCGAGAAGATTACAGGCCCCCAGAAACACAAGATTACAGAGATAGAAATCAAAATAGGAGGGACTATACAAGACGAGATTTTAATACCAGAAGGGAAAACGAAAATAGAGACAACGGAAGAGGAAATTATGAACAAAGAAATAGGCAATGGAATGAGGACAGAAATCGAGAATACCAGAATAGAAACACCACACGCTCAAATCAAGAAAACAGAAATAATGGTAGACAAAATGAACAGGGATATCGAGAAAACCGAAATAGATCCGACAGACCAAGAGAAAATAGAAGAGAAGTAAATAATACCCAGACAGATGAATATGATGGAGAGAGACATTATGACGAAAATATAAGCAACGATGAGCAACCGGCGTCTTTTCACGACGGCGCTCACTAAAAACCAAAAATCAAACAGGAATCTTTTGTCACCCCAAGGAGTTTATTAAATTGGCAGGAAACAACGAAAAGAAAAATGGAGTTAATTTAAAATTTGTGGATGGATTTATCAACGAGAAACCAATTAAAATTATGATAGACACTGGATCTGAAATAACATTGGTCAACAGAAAACTAATAGAAGAAGTTAACTTAACAAATTTAATTTATAAAATACCTAGGGTAAATTTAGTGGGCGCAAACAAACGGACATTGGCAACTATAAATGAAGGCATACGAGTAATGATACGACTGGGCAAGAATATGTATGCACTACAATGTGTAATAATGCCAAACATGTCACATGACATGATAGTAGGAGTGGACGAATTGGCAGAAAAACATGTAGTGATAGATTTTAAAAATAATACGATGAAACTAACAGAAGAAAAAGAAAAAGAACAGGACAAGGAACATGAGAAACAAAATACGGACGAATCAGGTAAAGAACAAACAGTGGAAATGAATTTGGCAGCGAAGCAAGGACAAAGAAAAAAAAGGAGAAAAGGTCAGAAAAAGATAAAAGAAAATGAAACCTGTGGCTCCTCAAAAGAAGAGTTGAGCCCAGAAGAAGAAAATTTGAGAGTATCAGAAACAAAGGAAACCTGGGATTCCTCAAAAGAAGAGACGGGCTCAGGAGAAGAAGAAATAAAGCTAAAAAATGAAAGTGAAAAGAATATGATTGAAACAGTGGTATTTGAAGAGGAGGTATATGCAAACGAGGATGCAGAATGCACGGTAAACATGTGTGAAGAATCTGAGAAAAAGGACAGAAAATTGATATGTGGAGAAGGGAAAGAAAAAGAATTGCGGTTGATGTTAAGAAACTACGAAAATTTGATCAATGAGGAAAACAGAGTGGCTAAAAAGTACGAACATTCATTTGAGGTGAAAAACTTGGGAAATTTTCGATCAAAGACTTACCCGATTCCATACAAGTATCGACAAGAGGTGAAAGAAGAAATAAATAAAATGTTGGAAGATCAAATCATCGAAAGATGTGATTCACCGTATGTTAACCCGATTGTGATAGTAAAGAAAAGCAGTGGAGAATTGAGATTATGTTTAGATGCCAGGAATATCAACCAGCACACTGTATCACAATATGAATCACCTCTAAACATCGAGGCCATTTTTGGAAGAATCACCGGGTCACACATATTTTCGAAAATTGACTTAAAACACAGTTTTTGGTTGATACCGTTAGCTGAAAAGTGTAGAAACTACACCGCTTTTTCTATTGATGGTATTGTCTACCGGTTTAAGGTAGTGCCGTTTGGATTGCAGAGTGCTTGTGCTGCACTCGTCCGAGCTCTACATACCATTTTGAATCGCCACGAAGATTTCATAGTTCATTATATCGATGATTTATTAATTTTTTCACAAGATACTCAGAGTCATCTGAAACACATAGAAATAATTCTGGAAGAATTGGACACAGCGGGATTGAAATTAAACATTGAAAAATGTCAATTTTTTCAAAAAGAAGTCATTTATTTGGGTTTTCAATTGGACACCAAAACAGTAAGATTATCCGAAGACAGAGTCAAGCTCATAGATGAATACCCAAGACCAACGAATTTGAAAACATTGAGAGGTTTCCTTGGCACGATTAATTATTTTAAAAAACTGATTCCCGATTTGAGCCAAAAGGAAATCCCTCTGATAAAGTTGCTTAAAAAAGGAATAAAATGGAATTGGAAAGAAGAACAGGAGGAAGCTTTCGAAACATTAAAACGAGAATTCGCAAAAGGAACGAAAATATACCACCCCATTTACAATTTACCTTTTATACTCCGAACTGATGCGTCCATACAAAAATTTGCAGGAGTTCTGTCTCAAATACAAAACGACCAAGAAGTGCCGATATGTTTTATATCGCGAGTGACTAAAACACATGAGAGAAAATATAGTGTTACAGAATTGGAGTTTGCCAGTGTACTATATTGCGTAAACAAATTGAGGTTTTACTTATTGGGAGCAAAATTCACAATCGAAACAGACCATGCAGCTTTAGTACATATCATGAAGAATAGATTAGTAAATAATAGAATACATAGAGGCATTCTATTATTACAGGAGTATGATTTTGAGTTCCGATATATAAAAGGAAAAGACAACATAATAGCCGACGCTCTAACACGGGATGAGGACACGGGAAAAAAGGAAACAATTACTCTACAGGTGGGACTAAATAGATTAATACAAGAAGAAGGGATATATTCGTTAAATGAGATAAGGACAAACCAAGAAGACCTAGAGGAAAGAGAGAAAAGAAGAGCGGAAGTAGAAAATGACATATATTTTAAGAGAATAGACGGAAAGGAACTATATTTAGTGACACAGACATTGGCCGAAAAGATAATAAAGAAATTACATGAGGACAATGGGCATATCGGTAGCAGAAAAGTTTGGCTCGTTTTTAGGGAAAATTACATCAGCCGACAGGATTACCGCATTGCAAAGGAAATTACCCAGAAGTGCGATGTATGTCAAAAATATAAGAGTCGGAATTTCAAAAACGAAAATGTTGCCAAAAATATTGAAGCCCGAAACAAACTAGACATTGTAGCAATAGATATGTTAAGCGATCTAATTATGACCACTAAAAGGAACAAACATATTCTGGTAATGGTGGATGTGTTTTCAAAATACGTAAAATTATATAGTTGCCGCACCACAAAAGGGGAGGAAATATTAAGAAAAATCGACAATTTTATAGCCATAGTAGGAACACCAAAAAAGATTCTACTGGACAATGCAACGTATTTCCGAAATGATCGTTTCAAGGGACAACTTCGAGAACGAGGAATAGAGACAAATTTTGTCAGCATCAGGCATCCACAGAGTAATCCTTCGGAACGATTCATACAGGAAGTGACGAAATTTCTTCGCATTGCAACAGATGGTCAACATCGCCACTGGGACAGGAAAATGGCGGAAATAGAAAGGTATCTAAATACAATTCCGAGCACAGTAACAAAAGAGACCCCAGAATACATCATGAAGGGTGTATTGCCGATAAGGCCATGGGAAGACCAAGAGCCAAAAGAATATCAACAGGTGATTGAAACCGTACAGAGAAGATTACGGCGAAGCAACGAAAAATATATCCAAAGACAGGAACAAAATAGAAAAAGAAGACCAGTGACTTTCCAAAAGGGTGAAAAAGTACTCGTGAGGGCATTACGAGTATCAAATCTTCCTGGGGGCATTTGCGCAAAGTTGATGCCTGTTTTCGAAGGCCCGTACATCGTGAATAATGAAAATGGGATAAATAGTTATGAGTTGAGGCACAGGAACTCGGAAAAGATCCGAGGAATTTATAATATTCACGATGTATACAAATATCACGAATAAAAGACAGAATTACATGAAGTAGATAGTAAGTTAGGGTATAAGACATAGATTAAAGTAAGGAAATATACAGGGAGTTGGTTTTGCCTCGAGAAAATTTATTTAAAAATGCAGATAAATTTTATCGAATACAAGGCGGGGATTTGTTATATTTCTATTTGATATAAAAATTAAAATTTGATAATTATAAACAAAATTCAATTTAATATAAAATATTGTCAATTTTCTCAACCACGGGCATATAAATTTAAAACAACCTGTATACAACAAATTGTTATATGTAATTTTAAGAAGTGATTAGAATAAGCGTACGAAACTCGGAACAATGTGCTTAGAATAAACAAAGTGAATGACGCGTACCATTATCGTTTCTTCGCGGAAGGTCGATCATTAGCCTATGCTAAATAAAACTCAGTGAAATAGATGATAGTTCATTATCGTTTTTCGCGGAAGGTTTCGATCATTAGCCTATGCTAAATAAGACTCATTTGAAAGAGAGAATAGGTCATTAAAATTTGTAAATAGTTAGAAAGTATTTTAGAATGGGAATTAAATATTTTCTTTTGAAATCCATTAAGCATATTTAGAAAGATTAAAAATTGGTTTTGAGGAATATTACGAATGAGAGTTGGTGGTGGAAGATTGATTTGTGAATTTGGAAGGGATATTTAGAAAGTAGGAGAATGAATGAAAAGTGAGATCAGAATGTTTTGAGATGTCGAGAAGTGAAGTCGAGTAGTAGACGGTAGTGTTCGAGGAGTGAGAAAGCCGGTGTAGTTCCGTGAGTGTGGAGTATCTATCGTGGAACGAGAAGTAGGCCAGGTCGAGAGTAAAAGAACCTCCTTGAGCCCAGAGTGTCCCGGTAGCTGATAGCAGGTTCGAAAAAGGTAGAACACAGCATCACGACAAAAGCAGGAACGAGAGCTATTCGAGCTAGTTTTTCAAAGGAGAACATCACTGGAAGCCAGGACGAGGTTTGATCGCAGCCAAGGATAGCAGGAAAGGGTCTTGTGTGAGGACATTTTCAGTTCACCAGGAAAAGGTCAGTCTCATTTGTTTGGACATGAATGTATGGGTTTTTCGTATTAAATTCCACATAAAAAAAATTGAATAACATAATCAATAATATCAGAAAAGCTTCATCAAACTTAAATAGAGTTGTTCCTAATAACTCCTAATAGTTAAATGTTAATAAAAACTTTCAATTGAAAACCAAAAGGAAATAAGATTCCCATTTGTAAATGTTATGTTAAGAATAATAAGAAATAGCAAATATTAAGCATTGATTGCCTTTTAAATAAAATAAAAAATATTTTGATTATAATTGTAACCCATATGTGTATTTTTTTTACTCTTTTCTTTTCTATCCCGATTAGGAACCATTAAGAAATATTTAGAAGCCACGGAAGTAAGTAATTAATTTATAATTCGCCCTGAGATTGAAAACATATTGATATGTGATCTGGTTAATTAATTAGATTAGTATTAATACATTGATTAAATTAAGTGACATATAAGAATATTATCTCATATCAATAATCAAGATCACATCAATGTATATATATATTGCGTTGACTCTATCCTATCTATAAGTTCCGTAAGTTGTCCATCTATTGTGACTTCCATCTTACTGTTTTGATAGACGTTTTCAATTCTTTCTAAAAAGTCATATAAAGTCTAAACAAAGAGGTATGCGGGTGAATTGTACTGTAATGAATTTTCTGTAATCTGCTTTATGACAAATATTGCATCTGTCTCAGAATTATATCTGTGCAATAGAATTCATGAAGAACACCCTTTAGTAACAAATTATGCCGGCATCAACAAAAAATATTATTATTTTAATTTTATACAGTGATGAGCGCGCTAATAACCGGTAAAATAACGCAAAAGATAAAAAACACATTAAGTTGTGAGATAAAAGAAATGAAACCAGTGGAGGTGGGACATTTAGCGATAAAAACCTATAAATTTAAATTCTACTTATTTTTTCCCTCCTTTAGATGTATCGGACGAATTTGGCAACTGCCACTGTGGCAGTGACAGTTTTAGTTGACATACTCCTCTGATATGTCTAAATAAGGTGGGAAACAATAAATATAATGTAAGTTTATACGTTCTTATCGCTAAATCTCCCACCTCCACTAGTTTCATTTTTTTTATCTCACAACTTAATATGTTTTCCATCTTTTGTGTCATTTTGCCGGTTATTAGCGTGCTCATCACTTATAGTCATTGATATAATTTACACAACTATACATCGAACGCCACTGTTATATTCGCCAGATTATTAATTTGTCAAAGTTAATTAGTTATATTTAATGTTTATTCACATAATTCAAGTAAGTGGTTACCAACCTACGTTGTGTAAAACGTACAATTAAGAAATATTATTTATTATATAATAATATTTAAATAATTTATAACTCTCGTAATAATAACCGAAACCTCAGATCCATTTAATTGCAGTGACAAATTTGAAATACTTTATACATTGATGGAGAATGCCTCAGTCATCTAAGAGTTGCAGACATCATTATGATCGCTAATAATCCTACAGAACTACAAGAACTTATAAGTGACATAGATGCAGCTAGCAATGAAGTGGGTCTTGGAAATGAAGTTGGAAAAAACAAAATCATGTACAATGAGCTAGTGGATATCCAAGATATATTAATAAACAACACTGCACTAAGATTGTAAACGAATATGTATACCTGGGACAATTAACAGACAAATCTAGCTCCTTACTTCCAGAAATCAACAGAACTCTTTTGTTAAAACTGCTGTTATAAGTAAAGCCAGAATGCCACTTCCCCTGAAGAAAAAATCAATCGACTAAAACAACTAATTTAGCAGTTGCTTTGGTAGTCTATCATCTGTCATCTTCTGTACATGACCGAAACATATAAGTTGTTTTGTCCTAATATCGTCTACAATTGTGTAATCTACTTTCGTTATTTTTCTGATTTGTTATTCGTACTCTCCTTGACTTTCCTGCAAACTCCTTGACATTCCTGCAAATCTTCGCTAAAAGTCTATTCCTCTGGCTTGTAGCATTTTGCTCTATTCTAATTTTTATTTGCCAGATTTCACTGCCGTAAGGTATAATGATACAGATTATGGTGTTATATACACTCACCGGCACAAAATTCCGCCTCCCAAAATTTTTGATTAAGTTTTACATTTTATAACTTTATTATTTGTGCTCCGATTTTCAAGATTCTTGCTCCAGTTTGTAGGTGCGTGTATTGGTATTATTTGGTATTATTCCGGTAACAAAAAAAATTTGCTTGTATGGCATTATACAGGGGTGAAAGGAAGCGTTGTATTTTCTTCTAACTTTAAAAAATTCTGTGGAAAAATGGAATAGCTGATTTTGTTTCATAATCCTGTCGTATTATTCCGGAGGCATCATCAACATTTTGTTTTTGAAATTATCTGAATATCTTTTTTCTTGTAAGAGCTTTACCATTTTTTTGTAAATAAAAACACTGATTGACTCATAAAATAGAGGTTGGATTGATAAGATTAGAATTAGCTATTGATCATTTATGGGATGAATATAAAAAAGCTATTTGCCGTCATCCTACGCCTCCAGAAAATTTGGTACAGTTATGGCCCTGGTAAAGGAATATAGGGCTATTCCCCAGACAAGAAAAACACATCTTTATTTAATGCTAAACAGATTGCGAGCAGTCGTTGCTGCAAGAGGTGGACACAGCGCCGGATTAACCATTAGGCAAAGTAGACAGTTGCCTTGGGGCCTCGGCACCAAAGGGGGCCTCGCAGGGCCCAAAACGAAAAAATAGTAATCAGAATTAAAATAAAAACTTTAAATCATATTATGTTAAAAAATTGAAATATCGCGCAATACCATAAAAGTGAAGGTGGACGTATAAAACTACATTATAATACATACTAAGAAAAAAAGCAATTGTACCATAAATACCTAAGTACAAAAGATCCACGAGATGTCCGGAAATATAGAGAGAAGAACAGAGAAGTTAGGGCTATTACAACAAAAGAAAAAGATGAACGACGTCATATAAAAGTATAGAGCAGAATATTGGAGGAACAAGAAGCTCAAAACACAAAAGAGAAAAATTTTATATGTACATACAGGACGACGAGTGATATTTGCTAATAGAACAGAGACCAGAATTTACAATTGATCGAGACGAACAGAAAACCATGATCACATAGAAAGAAAGAATAGTCATAACAGACAAAGAGATGAGACAAGCAATAAATTCCATGAAGAATAGTAAAGCTGGAGAACCAGGACAAATGGTGGAGGCGATAATCAAATACGGAACAGAGAAATGAAAAATGATATGCCGAATCATGGAAAGAGCAATAAATGGAGAGGACATTCCTAATCAATGGCAAGAATACATAACATCGATACATAAAAAAGAAATAGAAAATAATACGAAAACTACCGGGGAAAAGGCGTTATCGCTACCATGGGAAGACTGTATGGCAGGAACAGAAAAAACAACGCTTCCATTCACCCCCGTAATGCCATCTAAGAAAAATATTTTTGTTACCGGAATAATATCAAACGACATCAATACATGTACCTACAAACTGATCTAAGAATCTTGAAAATCGGAGTACAAATAATAAAGTTATAGATTGTCAAACTTAATCAAAAAGTTTGGGTGGCGGAATTTTGTGCCGGTGAGTGTATTTTTGTTTACTGGTTTTCGATATCGTCTGATCTCAGAGCATCCCATTTAGTATCGATATTACTCTCCTACCCTGTATGTCTCTGTACCATATTGAATGGTCCATTGTCCCATCATTATAATATAAGTCTAGATTCTAGACCTATATAATGATGGGACAGATATTTATATGTAGTTTTCACAAGACCTGATGTGTTCTCCACTTTTAGTCCATTCTTTCACGGTTTTTGCTCTAAATTTTAAAGAACCGCTTGGATTGACATGAAATTTGGCATACGTATAGCTTACATGTCAAAGAAAGAAAGTGATATTGTGCCGATGTGTGCTTTTGCCCTGGGGGTGACATTCACCCCCTCGTTGATGTGAAAAAATATACGTCCAAAATAAGTCTGGAAATGGGTAAACTGACTAATTTTAAGTAACTTTTGTTCTATAGAGCTTTTTCACCAAGTCAACACTTTTCGAGTTATTTGCGAGTGAATATGTTCATTTTTCAACAAAATAACCACATTTTTAGACGGTTTTTCGCAAATAACTCAAAAAGTAAGTAATTTGTCAAAAAAACGTTCTTAGTAAAAATATAGCCAATAAAAAAGTAAAAAAAATGGTGTATGCGTTAGGTCTCTGGATCTCTTAGAACCAGAGTTATAGCCAATGAAAAATAGATTCATATTAACCAAATTTCAAATAGAATATTTCGATGTGAAATATCCAAAAAATTAAGCACTTTTTGGGGAAAACCTATTATAACTTTTTTAAAGTGTTTAAAATAAGCTTTATTTCTGTTTTTACAAAAAGTTTCTAGCATTAAATTTAAGCAAGTTACGCTCAAAATAAAGTTGGTCCCTTTTATTTTTGCAAAAAAGATCGGGAAGACCACACCCTAATTAGCAACTTAAATTAAATTAATCGTTACCGCTCCACAAGTTATTTTACTTATGTTGTGTTTATATGATCTGTAAGTTTCATCGATTCAAAGTGCTTATTTTTGAAAAAATTTGGTTTCAAAGTAAAATTTTTAAAAGTTTAAATTTTGAAAAATATGCTTTTTTTCAAAATAACTTAAAAATTGTTAGAGATACCAAAAATCTCGAAAAACAAAAAAAGTCAGATTTGCTTTTCTGAATATCATGTTTTTTTTTTTGGTTTTTCTGTTAGACAAAAATTGATTAAGATTTGGTGTTTCTAAATTTGCATACATTCGTGATCAGTGACTCGTTCAACCCCTTTTAACTACAGCCCTTTCAATAATAAGGACTTTGAACCGATGAAACTTACAGATCATATAAACAATATATACACGAGTCAAGAAACTTGTGAAGTCGTAACGATTAAGTTCATTTAAGATACTAATTAGGGGGTGATTTTCTCGATTTTTTTACCAAAACCAAAAGGGACTAACTTTATTTTGAGCGTAACTTGTTTAATTTTGATGCTAGAAATTTTTTTTATAAAACAATAATTAAGCTTTTTTTAAACTCTTAAATAAGTTGTAATGAGTTTTCCCCGAAGTGTGCTTCATTTTTGGTTATTTCACGTTAAATTATTCCATTTGGAATTTGACGAATATGAACCTATTTTTCATTAGCTATAACTCTGCTCCTACTAGGTGTAGAGACGTGATACATACACCATTTTTTTAAATTTTTTACAGGCTATATTTTTGCTAAGAATGTTTTTCGACAAAATACTTACTATTTGAGTTATTTGCGAAAAACCGTCTAAAAGCGTGGTTATTTTGTTGAAAAAATGAACATATTCACTGCCAAATAACTCGAAAAGTATTGACTTAGTGAAAAAACTCTATAGAACAAAAGTTACTTAAAATTAGCCAGTTTATCCATTTCCTGACTTTCTTTGGACGAATATTTTTCCACCCCCAAGAAGGGGTGAAAACCACCCCCAGGGCAAAAGCACATATCGGCACAATATCACTTTTTTCTTTGACTTGTTAGCTATGTGTATGCCAAATTTCATGGCAATCCAAGCGGTTCTTTAAAATTTAGAGGTTTTGCAATGTTTTACCGTTAAAGAACGGACTATTTGTAATATTAGGTGTTTTTTTACTCCCCTATGCGCAGTTACTGTTTGATTTACTTCTAGTCCTGATTTTACTATATTTATGCTTCTATGAGTTTTCTTATCATGTGTTGGTGGTCCTGGGCCATCACTATCTAATCGTCCTAGAAGAACAGTGTTATAGGGTTCCTACTGCCCCTGTATTCCTGCACATTTCCTGTTTTATATCTTGAATGCTTATTTAAGGTATATTTTAAAATCGTTGGTGAGGTGCAATATCACTTTTATATTCCTTTGATTACCTTATATTTTCTGAGAGTTTATTCCCTATTTGTAGGTGAGAATGTGTATTTTTATATAGATCTCTAACCCGCCGGTTCTTTAGGGTAACCGCCCTTATATTGCTTTATTCTAATAACCATTAGAGATCTATATAAAAATAAACATGCTCACCTACAAATAGGGAATAAGACTTCTCAGAGTCGTTTAACCCTTTAACGCTCTCTGGTAGCTATATATACCATAAGCTATTACGGCTTATTTTGTCATCAGAGTTGCGGTGAAAACAATCCTTGTAGGCGCAGTCGATACACTGAATACTTGCTGGTAGGAGTAAATACCGAAAACCTGTATACGGAGTGGTAACCACGTGCTTTTCACAAAACTGGTATGATAAGCTACCAACGCGCCTTTCTGCAACAGTCTATATAAAAAATCGTTCAATTTTATTTTTGTTGGACAAAAATTGAAGGTAAGTGTCAAGTGTACTTTTTTCATTATTTTTAACTAGCAGATAATTCTTTAAAAGCACTGAAATAGTTATTGCAAGAATAAATATGTTTTATGAGAATTCTAACCCAAAAATTCATTGTTTTTATTTATCTCGGCGTAAAAATAATTTTTATTTCTTAGTTTCGAAACTTATGCCAGTTATTAAAAAATATAGTGGCAACAAATTTCTATAAAAATCTTATTATTTGACATTAGCGATAGGAAAATATTTTAAATTATTTTGAGGATTGTACCAAATAAAAGGTAAAAATAGTAAACCAAAAAAATCTGGAGATCGTAGTTTACGCACAATACTAAATTTTTTACAGATGTATTAAAGCAAAGTTTAGTATTTATTTGCTAGACAAGGTTCTATAAGACTTTAAATTATTTATTAGGCCCATTTGTCATTACAATTTTTCGAGTACATTATTCCTATGTTTTTTTTAGATGTCTAGAAATCGACCCCTTACAGAAGCTGAACTCCAGTATATAGTAGACCATCTAAGTGATGAAGGGTATTGTCTTTCCGAATTTGATGGCAATGAGGATGCGGATGACAATTTCCCTGAGAAAAGCTCAATTTCCAGAACTTGAAAAGGGTGCGCCAATGTACTCTTACAAGAAAGACAAATAATTCTAGCGGAAAAGTAGATTTTGATGATTCGGATCAAGATCCTGACTTTGATCCAAATGACGGATTTGGTTTCAAACACAACAAGTCGGCTAGGTTATTTCCTAAAAAAATTTTTCCGATGAAGACGGCGAGGATGAACAACTGTTAACATTAACTCAAGCAACAAATTCCTTAACTCCTGCCGATAAAGATGAGAATGAGGAACAAGCTCCTGTTCCTTCAAATCAATCTTCTGTGTGGTCCAAGAAAAACGACCCCAATGCTCTTTTCGAATAATTTGATTTTACTGAGTCTTCAAGCGTCAATGTTGACATTAATTCGATTAAGCCAATCGACTTTTTCAGAGTTTTCTTTAGTGAGAATGTCTGTCAAACAATTTGCAAAGAAACGAACCTAGAAAAATTCAATACCGCTGATGCAGAAACTACTGGAAAAGAAAACTTTTGCTTGTGGCACTGTAAGGCAAATAAGAAAATAGTTTCCAAAACAAATATTAAGTGTTGATAAAGAGCTTTCCCAAAATCAGTCAGATTCGGTTAGTTCTGGGGAAATATCTGTTTATAAGTGGAAAGGTTGAGGCGTAAAATGTGTTAGTGTTGTCAGCAATCTACAAAATTTTCCAGAAAAAACTCAGGTTTTGAGAGCAAACAAAACCGGAAATAGAGATTATGTACCATGTCCTCAGGCAATAGCCGGTTATAACAAATACATGGGTGGAGTAGATCTATTCGATCAATATGCTAACTACTTCATCGCATGGAAATCAAGACGTTGGTGGGTAAAAATATTTTACTACATTTTAGACGCAGCCATAGTAAACAGCTATATTTTATATACATAAGTAGACTCTGAAAAAAAAATAACTCAAGTGCTAAGCCTATGACTGCGTTACAGTTCCTAGCATTACATTGAACTAGCTGATAATTTGATTAGCACTTTTACTTTCAGAAAAAAGTCTGGACCTCCATCAAACTCAACTTTGAATGCTGGTTCACACTTACCCACCAAAGGAACTTATAGGCGCTGTGCCCTTTGTGCTTCATCTAAAAAGAAACAAACGCGCATCAATTTGATTTGTTAAGTTTGTAACGTTGCTCTATGCAAAGACTGCTTTACACCCTACCATAGTAGATAGAAAGTTCTTAGATAATAAATTTAAAAAAATATTCCTCTATATAGTTTTTTTATATTTTCAAAATAAAGTATTTTTTATAAATTTTTGTAATTGTTTTTACCGGACGCTACATATACCATTGCCGCTAAGTATTAGTTGTTTGTCAAAATGCACACTGATAGCTGTATATACCACCCTTTCCAGCCCTTCTGGCACAGAAAAAAAAAGTTTTAAACATTTTTTGTCTTAATAATGATGCATAATGAACTACTTTTACTATTCAAAAGTAAAGTTTTACCAAAACAATAGTTCTGTCCGTTAAAGGGTTAAGCGAGCCGTTTAGTTTGCTTTTTAAAGGTCAACGAATGGTAAATATACATACCTATCTCTTGGTTTCTAGCGCTTCTTTTTTCTCGAGCTTTCATCTAAAAAAACAAAATACATGGTCGTTTATAAAAATAGAATGACGGCGAATAAGGTCAGATATTAGTATAAACAATCATGACTTCGAGGTGGTTAAAAAATTTAAATATCTGGGATCAACAATGACCAATGACAACAAAGTAGAACGAGAAGCTGAAAAACGAATATTGGCGGGAAACGGATCTTTTTTGCAATGCAACATCTAATGAGGTCAAAACTTCTCTCAAGAGGGACAAAAATCCAGACTAAACCATAATACAACCAGCAGTTGCTAAACATGAAAGCTAACCATGGACACTAATTAAAAATCCAGCAAATAAATTGGCGGTGCGGAAACGTAAAATGTTCCGAGTAATATATTGCAGAGATAATGTGATAAACAAATGAAGGCAAATGAAGGCGCAACAACCACAAGAGTTATGTAATATATTGCAGAGATAATGTGATAAACAAATTAAGACAAACGAAGGCCCAACAACCACAAGAGTTATGACTCTATTCGGAAAGGAAATTCAGTAATGACAATCGTCTTATAAACAATGTACATATTTTGAAAATTACCTGATGGGAGAAGATCTGAAGAACGGTCTTGAAAAAAGTAAAAAGATGCAGTGAGAGAGGTACCTACTGGAGAATATAACAGTGAGAAAATGGGAAATAGTGGGACAGGGCCACTGACAACAGGAAACGTGGCAAAGACTTACGAAGATTTGTAACACCTTTGGTGGTGATGATCTCAGTGATGTCTTGTTTATACTCGTATTATATATTTTTATATTTTTAACTCACTTTCAACTCACTACATTTTATATTTTTCTTCTACACAATAAAATCTACAAACTATTATAATAAAATTGTATGCCTTCCATTTAGAACTCAATATTTGACCCTAAACAGCTAAACGAAACTTTACAGCGTGTTTTCAATGAAGCCATAATTCTCTACCAGTTTATACTACACAAAAAGTGTTAACCATATCGTATCAACTATTGTCTGCTATTTGATTGATACAACATACAGTAGCATAAAAGAACAACTATTCTGACCTAATCCCTTTATCCCCCTGCCATAAATTGTGTTTTATTTAGAATATTTTTAGGGTTGTCGCTGGTAACATTTTTATTCATTGGCCCGACCATAGAAAAACCAACAATATAATACGTGGATTTCTCACCCCTATTTACGTGCAGCTAAGATAAACATTATGGCGTTAAAATTCACCACACTTTTTAAAACGTACATTGAAAGTTGCCTAATATAGGCCATTCTACGAATATACGACTGTTATCGCGACAACGAATATTTTAGTGTGTAATACAAGAAGTACAGGCTCTAATAGTTCCAGTAAGCAACAATGTAATTTGCATTTTACTTTCGTTCTTCATATTTTGCACAGTAAAATATTCGTCGTCGAGATAATCCAAAACAGTCGTATATTCGTGGAATAGGGTATATAGACGTGTATTAAAAATTAGCAAAAAAGTTTTCCACGCCAAATATATGAATATTTCCCGAACAAAAAGAAAATAAAAAACGATATTCTTAAGTATGTGAATTCTCTAAATATACCTATGAAACAACCATATTTTAGTTTTAAAATACAATAAAAGAAGAAGGACTTTTTATCCTGCATCTAACGTGCCACAATTGACACAATTCCATCCATTTCAAAACTACTTGCATGACTCTATAGCAGGGGAGGCATTTCCACTTCGGAAATCGTTATCAAAATACAAAACGTTAATAAATTAAACACATTTTTTTTTGTTTCTTGGTAAAACATTCTTCTAATAATTTAATTTTATCTGACTCATTCATATTGATAATTTAGTCATTATATTATACATTTTAAAGTAGACGACTTTAAAATCATATTGTCAATATTTTTGAGTTGTGTTACTGGACCTCGATTTTTGACCCTTCGCTTCGTTATCGATCATTCGCTATCTGTACACTAAACAGATACGAAGCGAATACGTTCGATAACGAATCGAAGGGTCAAAAATCGAGGTCCTGATGGAGTATATTGGAAGATAGTCGATTCAATTACATATATAAAATTTACTTTAACTTAATAATAACCGTCAGAAAAGTCATAGCATTTTTTATTTATCTATAGAAAGTCAACCACATGAAATGATGGCAATAAAATTCTCATGATACTATCCCGAAATGGTAAGTACATATTTGGTTTTACATTTATGTAGTTGACTCTTAAAATTAACACCAAACTCTGATTTTATATGTGTCATTTCAAAATATAATTGATGTATGCTCGATATGTTATTGACTTACTAGCCCTGGTAATGTCTTTCTTACTCCTTATGGCCTTATGGGTAAGCAGATCGTACTGCATTCTGCCGAGGAATTTGTGACGTAATTAGTTTCATTTCAACATAATCAGAGCTCAAAAATATTACTTTTGCAACTCAAAAATATTGAAAATATCATTTTAAATTCCTTAATGTCCGACTGGTATATTATTTGACAAATAATGACATTTTTCGAAGTCTGTTAAGTACGATATAACGCCCTAAGGCGTTATTTTGAAAAATAACGCCCTTGGGCATTAAATTTAAATAACGACTTAGATACTGTCGAGTTGACAAATATCAACCTAAGTAAAACTATGGTTACCACAATTACGTTACTACTGTTACTGGCAAATGTACTTATTTGAAAACTAATTAATTCAAAATTCATTCAAATTTTTCGCATATAAAAAATAGTTTAGTCGGACATTAAACGTTGAAGGCACCACGGGTATTAAAATAATAACGTTTCGGTCAACGTATATCGCTCGGGCCGAAGGCGCTCGGTAAATACACCATTGACCTCAAGCGTTATTATCCTTATAATACCCTTGGTACCTCAATAACTATGTATAACCTTAAAATTTATAATATGTCTGAATTTTCAATATGAGTAAGCGGGATAATATTACATTATTAGGAGAAATTTTTATCATGTACAAAAATTGTTTAGTTTATTGTTTTGTATCCTGAGAACGAATTCCGAGGTGGAAATCGAAACGTCAAATAAACTTATTTTAAAGTAAAATGGCGGCTTATTCGAAATAAAATAGTACATTTTTTGGCTGATATTTTTCCTCCAAATAAATTAAAAATGACATTGATTATTCGTTAATGGACTTATTCGTTAATGGGATTTTTGTAGTATTTTGAAATAGGCTAACAAAACTATTTAATGTTTATTTATAACAAACTAAGTTAGTTATTTAATACATCTTATGCGGTCTTAAACTAACAACAGTGTTTCTTATTTTTGGACTCTTAGGCTATTGATTATGTACTATAGAAAGGAACTACAACGTTAACGGGGTTTTATTATTTCATATGGTCAATGAATCTCTATATATGAAAAAATCGCGGAGTGCTACCATTTAAAGGGGTGCGTTTTTGAGAAATGGGTGAATTAGTCCCTGGGCACAGGTTACATTAGGGTGAGTTCTATGCACATTTGGTACAAACATATCTACATAAAAATTATTCCTCGTTAAATTTCCTATCTAAATATAACTTTTTAAAGTCAAAGATACTTTTTTTTTACAAAAATATATTCAAAAGAAAAAGCACAAAGAAACCCAAAAGAAAGAAATTTTGTTTTTTGTCCCATAACTTTTGTCCACGGGGATATAGGTATAGACATTGCTTCACAGAAAAAAAACTTACATATTTTCTCTTGAAAATGATGTTTGGTAGAGGTCATTAGGATTCACAGTTTTGGGCAATTTTCCTTGTTATTTCGCAAGTATTGGTAACTGTTTTCTACGTAACTTTAGGCATATGCAATGGTACATGTAAGAGGAATAGAAAGCAATTACCTTTAAAATGTTCTACTGTATAATGTTGTACGACTTTTTTTAAAGAGGTTATCTCTTTTAAGATTTTATACTTTTAACGAGTTTTTATATTTTTTACAATTATTTTTTTAATTTCTCATTATAACTTTTGTTTCTCCATTTAGGTATATATTATATAATAAAAAAGAAAGCTTATTCTGTTTACTTTAAAATGGTGTATTCTAAAAAAATTCTAGGATTATTTTTAAATAAGATATGCTTTTTCAAAATGTAATAAGTACTTGCAACGATTTTTGATTTTAGGATTTTAACTTTTTTATGTGATTGTAATCTTATTTTTTATAGGTAATACTTTGGATCCACTTGAATCGGCCGGGCAAACTTCAAAATATCGATTAATTCCAATATTTAGTGTCAAAGCTCCTGCACCACAAGCTTTGCTTGAAAAGATAGCATGTAAATGTGTACCATAGGATGTACAAAAAACTGCGGTTGTAGGAAGATAGGAGTTAGTTGTTCAATATTCTGCAAAGGGTGCATGTGCATGGGTACTAATTGTGTGAACTCTAAGATAACTGAGGTGTCAGAGGAAGATATTGAAGCTAATGCTAACGAAGAGATGGACTTTGATTTTTGAAATTTTTTTAAATGTCAACGTTTAAATAATTTTAACTAAAGTGATGTTTTCTAAGACTAATGTTTATGTAATTTTTGTAAAAGAAATAATTTTAAATAATACAGGTAAAAACATATCTAAGAATCACTTGATTTCCATTATTTAAATATAGATGATACACCATTTTAAAGAACAGAAAGTAAGCCCTCTTTATTGAGCAGTATATAGTATATTCATGTACAAGAAAAAAAAGTTATAATGAGAAATTTAAAAAATAATCCTAAAATCAAAAATCGTTGCAAGTACTTATTACATTTTGAAAAATATACTTATCAAAAATAATCGTAAAAAATGTAAAAAATAATATTTATCTACTCTGTCATATTATGTATGTATAGTTTTTAGTTTGTGAAAACTGTCATTATAGATAGCCGTGAGTGAAGGATTTAAAGTGTGCGTGAAGTAAGAATGTATTTTAAATGGGATTTACTTTTTCGCACTGTTTTTAACTTTCGTGTTGTCATGGTGACAATCCTTAACTTTCGCGTTGTCATGGTGATGACAATATAAGTAATGAATTACAACAAAAGTTTTGACAGTTTTGTGGTTTGAAAGTAGTTAGAATTTTTAAATGTCAAAGTTCTATAAATTGTAGAATAGAAATGAACTCCAGTGACGAAGAGTTACAGTTTTTTTATTTGTTTATCGAAGAGTAGATAAAATATTGTATGAAACTGTGCGTGAAGTACTTTTTGCGAACTTACGCGATGTATAGCACTCGCTCCGTTGTCGCTCGTGCTCTAAAAATCGCGTGCGTTTGCAAAAAGCATACTTCACGAACTGTTTCATAAATAACTATTTTTTTATATTAGGTATTATATAATATATAATATATAATATATAATATATAATATATAATATATAATATATAATATATAATATATAATATATAATATATAATATATAATATATAATATATAATATATAATATATAATATATAATATATACTTACTAATGAAGTAAAAACCTCACATGTAGGTAGGTGGTATATGAAGTAAAAACCTCACATGTAGGTAGGTGGTATATAATTTATATACCACCTACCTACATGTGAGGTTTTTACTTCATTAGTAAGTTTTTATTATGGTATACAGCCAATGAGAGGAATCTTTTCCTTTATATTTTATATAATATATAATATATAATATATAATATATAATATATAATATATAATATATAATATATAATATATAATATATAATATATAATATATAATATATAATATATTATAATATATAATATATAATATAATAATATTATTTTATTTATTATATTACATTATATTATAAAAAATCGTTAAAAGTATAAAACCTTAAAAAAACATAATATCTTTAAAAAAAGTCGTACAACGTTATACAGTAGGTAGACCATTTTAAAGGTAATTGATTTCTATTCCTATTACGTGTATCATTGCATATACCTAAAGTAACGTAGAAAAAAGTTATAGAAAAAATATTTGCGAAATAACAAGGAAAATTGCCCAAAATTGCTGTGAGTGGCGAACTTTGAAAAATCATATTTCGAAAACTGTAAATCGTAATTACCTCTACTACAAAACATTTTAAAGAAGAAATATGTAGGTTTTTCTGTAAAGCAATGTCTATACCTATATCCTCGTGGACAAAAGTTATGGGACAAGAAACAAATTTTTTTTCTTTTGGGTTCCTTTGGTCTTTTTCTTTTGAATATATTTTTGTAAAAAAAAGTATCATTGACTTTAAAAAGTGATATTTAGATAGGAAATTTAACTAGGAACAATTTTTATGTAGATATGTTTGTACCAAAAGTGCATAGAACTCACCCTAATGTAACCTGTGCCCAGGGACTAATTCACCAATTTCTCAAAAACGCACCCCTTTAAATGGTAGCACTCCACGGTTTTTTCATATATAGATGTCCATTGACCATATGAAATAATAAAACCCCGTAAAGGTTGTAGTTCCTTTTAGCTATCTTATTTTGAATATAATCAATAGCCTATTTGTAAAATTTGAATTAAAAATTATCTTGATTCGGTAAATTGTTCATAAGCATCCTTAGTAAGGAGAAGTTACAAAAGAATTAAATCGACTAATGGCAACGCTTTTAAAACTATCGAATTAATATCGTACACAGAATCCATATAAGGGAAGCATTAAACCCTTTCTAGACCTGCCTGTGAAAATAAAATATCCCCAATAGAAAACGTCAAATCTATAAAATCATGACACAAGATGAAATGGCACTTTCTACCAAGGGTGCTAATAAAGGGGTAGAGACACAAAACAAACCTATAAAGATATATACTCAAATGAATAAAGATGTCTTTGAAAAATATTTGATACAAGTTTTTTAATTACCTAGAACATTTTTTATGGTTATATAAAAATATTGTTAGCAGAGAGATAATAACTTTTGAGAATTTGTTGATCTTGATAGAACATAAAAAATTATGACATCAAATTGAGAACAAACTACTTCTACAGACATTTAATGATTTTGATTTCTGCCATACATTATTATCTGTACAGAATAGAGACGTCGGGAGTTCAGAAAGCAATCATATAATGACAGAAATGTTTAAACATGACATCACTAGACTTGATGAAGAACATTCAAAAGCCAATTAAGAATATATAAGAGCAAGAAGTACCTACCTACTACCTGCTAAATGAACAAACGAAATAGTAGGTATGCCCAATAATTCACAAAAAAGGAACTAAGACAAAATTCTAAAATTATTGTATAACACGGCTTGGTATATCATACATAAGAACTTGCATAACTATTGTTATTTAAGCAAATGATACAAAACAAGAACTTGAAAAGTTATGTAGAATCTCACAAGACATACCTGTAAGAGAAATTTCTCAAACCACAAAACATACAAAAATCTTCTTGTAGTGCCTATCCGTTTCGGATGTTGGCGACCGTCATGGCAATCTGTACTTTCACACTGCTGCTCTAAAAAGATTTGTGGTTGTTGTGTTGAACCACGTACGTAGATTTTTCAGCCAGGAAATCGTCCGCCTTCCTGGTCCGCGCTTTCCTTCTACTTTTCCTTGCAATATTAGATGCAGCAGTCCATATCTTTCACTGTTCCTCATGACGTGACCGAGGTATTCGATTTTGGCTGTTTTTATTGTAATTAACAGCTCTTTTTCTTTTTACATTCTAAGTAAAACACCCTGATTAGTAATGTGGCCGGTATAAGATAGTTTCGATTTTTGAGCTCATCCCCTTCACCCCCAAACAACCCTTTAATTGATTTAACTTAAGAGAAAAATGCTGAGAAAACTTAAAATATATCTTATTGCGGATATAATTCCTATATCTTATATACTCTAAGAATAAACTATTAAATCACGTGCATTTCGATTATTGAGCTACAACCCCTTCGCAAGAAATCCACCCTATCTTCCCGGCTTAAGAGAAAGTTGTACTTAAATGCATTAAATTAATTCTTTGGCGACTACATATCATTTAATAATTTATAAGCTTCCAAATTACACGCATTTAAATCAGTAAATTGCAATTTATTTTGTATAGTGCAGTCACTGAAGGTAAAAATCAACGATTACCTTCAATTTCGGTGAACCTTCATCGATTTTCACGAAAATTGGTCAGTGGTTAGAGGATACCTCAAGAAACAAAGGTGACATGGTACCACCTTGCGCCTTTACCCTGAGGGTGGATACCGCCGCTTCTCGGGGGTGAAAATTATTTTATAAAAAATAACTGCACAAATCTATAAAAGAACAAATATCAGCAAAATTTATTATATAAAGTTATTAAAATAAGTCAATACTTTTTAAGTTATTAAAGATCAAAGATTTTAATTATTCGTGAAAAAAATGCATGTTTTGAAGCGGTTTTTCGTAAATCACTGAAAAACTGTAAGTTTTCACAAAAAAGTTAATAGTAGTTTAATTCGTATAGCTTATATTCTAAGAATAAACTCTTAAATCACGCGCCTTTCGATTATTGACCTACAACCCCTTCGCAAGAAAACCATCCCATATTCCCGGCTTAAGAGAAAGTTGTACTTAAAATAATTTAAATTAATTATTTGGCGACTAGATATCGTTTAATAATTTATGAGCTCGCAAAATATGCGCATCTCAATTATTGAATTGCCAGTTTCTTTCTATAGTGCAGTCACTGAAGGTAAAAATCAACTATGACCTTCAATGTCGGTAAATCCCCATTCATTTTCACGAAAATTGGTAAGCGGATTTTGATGCTATCAACTTTTTCTGGAGCTCATTTTTGATAGGTATTTCTTAGTACTTTGAGAAGTATTTAGTACCTAAGTGTTATAAAATGCATCTCTTTCCCGTTATTTAAGCTTGAATCTTTAGATTTGAACAGTCGCAGAAAAAAATATACATTTAATTACCAATAACTTACTTTAAATTAACATTAAAGGGTTTTTCAAGCAAGCAATTTATTATATTTTTTATTAGCTTCAATTTTAGTAATGAAAACTTTTTTGCAAAAACTTACAGTTTTTGAGTTATTTATGAAAAATCGCTTTAAAGCATGCATTTTCTTTCACAAAAATTAAAATATTTGATCTTTAATAAATCAAAAAGTATTGATTTATTAATAACATTATATAACAAATTTTGCTTACAATTTGTCCCTCTCTCGATTTGTGGGGTTATTTTTAATAAAGTAATTTTCACCCCGGATAAGGGGTGATATATACCCCAGGCTAAAACCGCAAGTTGTTATTGTCCGAGATTTACCGAAATCGAAGGTCATAGTTGATTTTTACCTTGAGTGTCTGCACTATAGAAAGAAAATGGCAATTCAATAATTGAAATGCGTATATTTTGCGAGCTCATAAATTATTAAACGATATGTAGTCGCCAAATAATTAATTTAAATTATTTTAAGTACAACTCTCTCTTAAGCCGGGAATATGGGATGGTTTTCTTGCGAAGGGGTTGTAGCTCTATAATCGAAAGGCGCGTGATTTAAGAGTTTATTCTTAGAATATAAGCTATACGAATTAAACTACTATTAACTTTTTTGTAAAAACTTACAGTTTTTCAGTGATTTACGAAAAACCGCTTCAAAACATGCATTTTGTTTCACGAATAATTAAAATCTTTGGTCTTTAATAACTTAAAAAGTATTGACTTATTTTAATAACTTTATATAATAAATTTTGCTTTTAATTTGTTCTTTTATTGATTTGTGCAGTTATTTTTTATAAAATAATTTTCACCTCCGAGAAGGGGCGGTATCCACCCTCAGGGTAAAGGCGCAAGGTGGTACCATGTCACCTTTGTTTCTTGATGTATCCTCTAACCACTGACCAATTTTCGTGAAAATCGATGAAGGTTAACCGAAATTGAAGGTAATCGTTGATTTTTACCTTCAGTGACTGCACTATACAAAATAAATTGCAATTTACTGATCTAAATGCGCGTTATTTGGAAGCTTGTAAATTATTAAATGATATGTAGTCGCCAAATAATTAATTTAATGCATTTTAAGTACAACTTTCTCTTAAGCCGGGAAGATAGGGTGGTTTTCTTGCGAAGGGGTTGTAGCTCAATAATCGAAATGCACGTGATTTAATAGTTTATTCTTAGAGTATATAAGCTATAGGAATTATATCCGCAATACGATATATTTTAAGTTTTCTCAGCATTTTTCTCTTAAGTTAAATCAATTAAAGGGTTGTTTGGGGGTGAAGAGGATGAGCTCAAAAATCGAAACTATATAATTTCAAGAGCTCATAAATAGCTCGTAATTCTGACGCAAAAACCGATTCAATATTCCTATTTTTAAGTAGTGGGGGGGCTGACTCAGCCCCCCCCCCCCCCCCCACTAACGTATTAAATTCCTGCTCAGTGGAACGAGCTCAAAATTTTTAGTTTGCGGAATATGAAAGCTCATAAATAGCTCATAAATCAGGGCTATTTGTTTTTTGATTTTTGCAAGTGGGGGGGGGGCAGCTCAACACGGGTCCCTATCGGACCTGACGTTTGATTTTGATATCGTCGGATTCTTCTACCTCTGTTCGGATAGACGATATTCGATTCCAGTAAAGATTGCTAATAATTCTGAAATCACAGTTGTTTATTCTAATATTTTTAATATCACCATGAGCTTATCCTGCTTGACTCTATCGAACGCTTTATGGTAATCAATGAAGCATGCATAAATATTGCAATTCTCGTCTTTACATAGTTGAAATAGTACTTGTGTGCCAAAAGAGAGCCCCTTTCGTACCCACTGCATTCTGAAGACGAAACTGTGTACGGTTGATTTTTTCTTCTCGCAGTCTCTATTCTTTTCATACCTAATGGTTCGCAAATTATTGCAAAATACAGATTTGGTTTGCTTTGGTAAAAAAAAATAAACGTGACTTCAGCTATGTTCTTGGTATTACTACGCTAAAATTAACGTCAATAAATATTTTTGGTAGGCGTTGAGTACCGCCAGTGTTAAATGGTTTTATGAGTTCACATATACAATTTCAGGTCCAGTAGCTTTGTCATCTTTTAGTTGTGACATTGCTTTTTTGCACTTCATCTAATTGGTAAGTTGTCATTACATATATGTAGGATAGAGGTTGTTCGCATCTATAATCATGAAATAGTTCTTGTATGTAGGTACTTGGTCCGTACTAAATGTCGATTAGTGAAAAAGAGATGAAAAAATAATAACTGGTACAGATTGAAAAAATTAGAATCTTGGGATGATTGAGTATAATGACATAAAGGATAAAATTGACAACTAACTTTATAAGGAAAATTTAGGCGGTGCACTAATTGGTGCCAAGTGGCGGCCGTAGCTTATAGTAGTCATAGTACCAGTGGCGGATTAACCATAAGGCAAAGTAGGCAGTTGCCTAGGGGCCTCGGCCCCAAAGGGGTCCTCGCAGGGCCCAAAATAAAAAAAATAATAATTAGAATTAACCTAAAACTGTAAATTATATTTTGTCGAAAAATTCTAATACCGCGCAACACCATAAAAGTGATGGTGGACGTATAAAACTAGATTTATGTAGTATGTACAAATATTTATATTATAAAACAGCATACTTCTGTTCACATAGAAAGCCTATATCGTCAGAATAAGTACCTAATGAATGCTGTTTGGTAGTAAAAACAGTACTGCCTGTGAGTCGGCACCGTTTTTTTGAAAAGTAGCAAGAGCAAGAGAAATAATCCGCCACTATCCTTGCCTTTCGCTCTAGTTTCCCACAGAATTTATCATTTGGTCTCTTTTTTCTTTTTAGTTTGGTTTTGTGCTTTGAAAAAGAATAACCGTTCTTCTGGTGTTGTAACCTTTTTAAACCTCTGTGGTATTGATGTAAACTACATTAGGGACGAATTATACGACAATGCAGCAAAGTTATCAGGCAAATACAATGGTCTCCAGGCTTATTTATCTAAGACTAACAAACTTCCAATTTATATTCTATGTACCGCACACTCGCTTAATTTAGCTAGAGTAAGTTCTGGAGATATTAATCGAAAAAGCTAACGAATATCATATCCCGCTATATATGGCATTTATTGACTTCGAAAAAGCATTTGATAGTGTGGAACACCGGACAGTAAAGAATTCCCTACAAAACAGCAGAATAGACTACAGATATACCGACTTAATTACAAATATATATGATAAGGCAACAACAACTATCAAGCTAATGAAACAAACGGAGCCTATTAAAATAAACCGAGGAGTAAGACAAGGAGATACCATCTCGCCCAAGCTATTCAACCAAGCGCTAGAAGATGTGTTCAAACAACTGCACTGGGATGGTTTGGGTATAAACATAAACGGGCAATATCTGAATCATTTTCGATATGCTGATGATATTGTATTAATAGCAGAAAGAAGTGAAGAATTACAAAGAATGATGGAAGAACTAGATAGAGAATCGACAAAGATAGGACTGAAGATGAATTACAGTAAAACAAAAACCATGACCAATCAACAAGAAGAACTAGTAATTACAGTGGCACAAACAAGAATAGAACAAGTAAAAGAATATATATTGTTGCGATCTTGATTATTGATATGAGATAATATTTTTATATGTCATTTAATTTAATCAATGCATGAATAATAATCTAATTAATTTACCAGATCACATATCAATGTGTTTTCAATCTCAGGGCTTTTTATAAAATTAAGTACTTACATACGTGGCTTCTAAGTATTTCTTAATGGTTCCTAATCGGGATAGGAAAGAAAAGAGTAAAATAATAACACATATGGGTTACAATTGTAATCAAAATATTGTTTATTTTATTTAAATGGCAATCACTGCTTAATATTTGCTATATCTTATTATTCTTAAACATAACATTTACCTGGGAATCTTATTTCCTTTTGATTTCCAAATTGAAAGTTTTTATTAACATTTAACTATTATGATTTATCAGCAACAATTCTATTTAAGTTTGATGACTTTTCTGATATTATTGATTATGTTTTTTCCATTTTAAATGTGGTATTTACTACGAAAAACCCATACATTCATGTCCAAACAAATGAGACTGACCTTTTTCTGGTGCACTGAGAATGTCTTCACACAAGACCCGTTTCCTGCTATCCTTGGCTGCAATCAAAACCTCGTCCTGGCTTCCAGTAATGTTCTCCTCCGAAACTAGCTCGTATAGCTCTCGTTTCCTGCTTCTGTCGTGATGCTGTGTTCTACCTTTTTCGAAACTGCAATCAGCTACCGGGAACTCTTGGCTCAAGGAGGTTCTTTTACTCTCAACTTGGCCTACCTCTCGTTCTACGATAGATACTCCACACTCACGGAACTACACCAGCTTTCTCCTTTCCGTACACTACCGTCTACGACTCGACTTCACTTCTCGACAGTTCAAAACATTCTGCTCTCTATTTGTCATTCATTCCCCTACTTTCTAAATATCCCTTCCAGATTCACAAATCAAAATTCCACCACCAACTCTCATTCGCAGTATTCCTCAAAACCAATTTTTAAACTTTCTAAATATGCTTAATGGATTTCAAAGAAAATAGTTAATTCCCATTCTAAAATTACTTTCTACTAATTACAAAATTTAATGATCTATTATCTACTTTCACTAAGTCTTCTTTAGCATCGGCTAATGATTGAACCTTCCGCGAACAACGATAATGACCTATTTTCGATTTCACTTTAGTTTTATTTTAAGCGCATTGTTCCGAGTATCGTTTAATCACTTCTTAAAATTAAATATAACAATTTGTTGTATACAGGTTGTTCTAAATTTATATGCCCGTGGTTGAGAAAATTGAAAATATTTTATATTAAATTGAATTCTGTTTATAATTATCTAATTTTAATTTTCATATCCAATAGAAATATAACAAATCCCCGCCTTGTATTCGATAAAATTTATCTGCATTTTTAAATAAATTTTCTCGAGGGCAAAACCAACTCCCTGTATATTTCCTTACTTTAATCTACGTCTTATACCCCTTCTTCTTGTATTACTCTAATTAGTCCCACCTGTAGAGTAATTGTTTCTTTATTTTCAGTGTCCTCATCCTGTGTTAGAGTGTCGGCTATTATGTTGTCTTTCCCTTTTTCCCATATCAATCTTCTGTCTTTTTCCTCAGATTTTTCACATACTTTTACCGTGTATTCTGCATCCTCGTTTTCATATGCCTCCTCTTCAAATGTCACTGTTTCGATCATATCTTTTTCGCTTTCATTTGTTAGCTTTATTTCTTCTTCTCCTGAGCTCATCTCTTCTTTTGAGGAATCCCAGTTTTCTTTTGCTTTTGATACTCTCAATTTTTCTTCTTCTGGGCTCAACTCTTCTTTTGAGGAGCCACAGGTTTCATTTTCTTTTGTCTTTTTCTGACTTTTTCTCCCTTTTCTTCTTTGTCCTTGCTTCGTTGCCAGATTCATTTCCACTGTTTGTTCTTTACCTGATTCGTCCGTATTTTGTTTCTCCTGTTCCTTGTCCTGTTCTTCTTCTGTTAGATTCATCGTATTATTTTTAAAATCTATCACTACATGTTTTTCTGCCAATTCGTCAACTCCTACTATCATGTCATGTGACATGTTTGGCATTATTACACATTGTAGTGCATACATCTTCTTACCCAGTCGTACCATTACTCGTATGCCTTCATTTATAGTTGCCAATGTCCGTTTGTTTGCGCCCACTAAATTTACCCTAGGTATTTTGTAAATTAAATTTGTTAAGTTAACTTCTTCTATTAGTTTTCTGTTGACCAATGTTATTTCAGATCCAGTGTCTATCATAATTTTAATTGGTTTCTCGTTGATAAATCCATCCACAAATTTTAAATTAACTCCATTTTTCTTTTCGTTGTTTCTTGCCAATTTAATAAACTCCTTGGGGTTACAAAAGATTCCTGTTTGATTTTTGGTTTTTAGTGAGCGCCGTCGTGAAAAAACGCCGGTTGCTCATCGTAGTTTATATTTTCGTCATAATGTCTCTCTCCGTCATATTCATCTGTCTGGGTATTATTCACTTCTCTTCTATTTTCTCTTGGTCTGTCGGATCTGTTTCGGTTTTCTCGATATCCCTGTTCATTTTGTCTACCATTATTTCTGTTTTCTTGATTTGCGAGTGTGGTGTTTCTATTCTGGTATTCTCGATTTCTGTCCTCATTCCATTGCCTATTTCTTTGTTCATAATTTCCTCTTCCGTTGTCTCTATTTTCGTTTTCCCTTCTGGGATTAAATTCTCGTCTTGTATAGTCCCTCCTATTTTGATTTCTATCTCTGTAATCCTGTGTTTCTCGGAGCCTGTAATCTTCTCGCGACCTTCTTGATTTTCTTTCTCTTAAACGTGATTCTCTTATTTGTAGGAATTGGCATAAACTATCTATGTCTTTGTAGTTTTGCAATGTGATATGGTCTTCCAGCGTTTCTTCGAAATGTCTTGCAATCAGTTCGACTAATTGTTCCGATGAGTAATTATATTGTAGATGTTTTGCGTTATAGTAAATTTGTAATGCATATGTCCTTTCTGACATACCCATCCTATCATTGTATTTCCCATTTTGCAATTCCTTGTTAATTTCCAATTGTTGGACTTTTCCCCAGAAATAATTCAAAAATTTTTGTTCAAATTGTTGCCAACTGTCAAATTCTTCTTCTTTGCAATCGAACCATAGGCTTGCTTCATATTTTAGATGGTTTCTGATAGTTTCTTTTGCTGTTTCGAAATTTCCGATGTGCTGTATTTTCTTTTTCAGGCTATTTATGAACGGCACTGGGTGTAATCTTCTTACATCCCCGCCAAACCTTATCTTCACGTCATCTGTGCTATGTATAACATTTTCTCTTCTTTCTCCTACATTTTGTTGAATATTGATTTCCGTAATCTTTCTTTCCATTTCTTCTCTGATTGCTTGAATAGCGTTTTGCAACTTGTTTTCCAAACTTTCCATTTCTTTTTTCTGGCAATTCGTTATTTCCTTTATTTTGCTTTTGATTTCTTTAATCTCTGTCTCTTGTTGTCTCATATCGTTCTTGATTATTGTCAAACATCCTTTTACTTCCTTTTCATACTTTCCTATGCGTTCCTCCATTTTCTTGTTGTTCTCTTCTATTGCTTGTTTCATTTTTTGTTGTGTTTCATCCATTTTTTGATCCATTTTTTGTTGTGTTTCATCTATTTTTTTATCCACTTTATCCATTTTCTTTGATGTTTCTTCCATGGCTTGTTTCGTTTCACGTTGATTTTCATCCAGTTTTTGTTCCATTCTTTGTGACTGGAGTTGCATCATTTGTAATATTTTATCTATTCCTGATAATTCTTGCTGTTCTGATGCCATGATTGTCGTGTCTAAAATGTCTTCTTGGTCTGAATTATTCTCTTGATTTGAATGTTCTTTTTGTTTTTTGTTGTCTTTGCTTTGGCTTCTTGTCACAGACATTTGTTTTCAAGAAGTATTATCCCCGCCAAATATGAAATTTTACTAGTATGTTACCAAGACGACTTTTTCTCACCCAAATATTATAAATTGTCAATAAATATATCAAATGTAAATATCGTAAAAATAAAATATTAAATCAGTTATGTAAAATTTGTACCTAAAGAGATCTAAAATTTTATGTTATCAAATGTAAGTATCTCACTTTTTACCACAGGCATATAAATTTTCAAATACCGGCTTTACTCTTTCTATCCTTCAAATTTGCCACTAGAAATACTTTACAATGCCCTCCACGTTGGACGACAGTTGTTGCGATCTTGATTATTGATATGAGATAATATTTTTATATGTCATTTAATTTAATCAATGCATGAATAATAATCTAATTAATTTACCAGATCACATATCAATGTGTTTTCAATCTCAGGGCTTTTTATAAAATTAAGTACTTACATACGTGGCTTCTAAGTATTTCTTAATGGTTCCTAATCGGGATAGGAAAGAAAAGAGTAAAATAATAACACATATGGGTTACAATTGTAATCAAAATATTGTTTATTTTATTTAAATGGCAATCACTGCTTAATATTTGCTATATCTTATTATTCTTAAACATAACATTTACCTGGGAATCTTATTTCCTTTTGATTTCCAAATTGAAAGTTTTTATTAACATTTAACTATTATGATTTATCAGCAACAATTCTATTTAAGTTTGATGACTTTTCTGATATTATTGATTATGTTTTTTCCATTTTAAATGTGGTATTTACTACGAAAAACCCATACATTCATGTCCAAACAAATGAGACTGACCTTTTTCTGGTGCACTGAGAATGTCTTCACACAAGACCCGTTTCCTGCTATCCTTGGCTGCAATCAAAACCTCGTCCTGGCTTCCAGTAATGTTCTCCTCCGAAACTAGCTCGTATAGCTCTCGTTTCCTGCTTCTGTCGTGATGCTGTGTTCTACCTTTTTCGAAACTGCAATCAGCTACCGGGAACTCTTGGCTCAAGGAGGTTCTTTTACTCTCAACTTGGCCTACCTCTCGTTCTACGATAGATACTCCACACTCACGGAACTACACCAGCTTTCTCCTTTCCGTACACTACCGTCTACGACTCGACTTCACTTCTCGACAGTTCAAAACATTCTGCTCTCTATTTGTCATTCATTCCCCTACTTTCTAAATATCCCTTCCAGATTCACAAATCAAAATTCCACCACCAACTCTCATTCGCAGTATTCCTCAAAACCAATTTTTAAACTTTCTAAATATGCTTAATGGATTTCAAAGAAAATAGTTAATTCCCATTCTAAAATTACTTTCTACTAATTACAAAATTTAATGATCTATTATCTACTTTCACTAAGTCTTCTTTAGCATCGGCTAATGATTGAACCTTCCGCGAACAACGATAATGACCTATTTTCGATTTCACTTTAGTTTTATTTTAAGCGCATTGTTCCGAGTATCGTTTAATCACTTCTTAAAATTAAATATAACAATTTGTTGTATACAGGTTGTTCTAAATTTATATGCCCGTGGTTGAGAAAATTGAAAATATTTTATATTAAATTGAATTCTGTTTATAATTATCTAATTTTAATTTTCATATCCAATAGAAATATAACAATATATATATATCTAGGACAAATCACTAGATTAAATAGAGAAAATCAGACCGAAGAAATAAAGAGAAGAATAAGGTTGGCCTGGGCATCATTCGGAAAACTGTCTTATATTCTAAAGAACAGAAAATACCCGCAATACCTAAAAACAAAAGTCTTCAATCAATGTATACTCCCTGTTTTAATATATGGCTCTCAGACATGGACGTTTACAAAAGAGAATATGGAAAAAATAGCAAAGACAGAAAGAGCCATGGAAAGACAAATGCTGAACATTAAATTGTCAGACAGGAAAAGAAACGAATGGATCCGTAACAAAACAAAAGTGAAAGACGTCTCTACTCAAGTAGCAAAGCTTAAATGGAAGTTCGCCGGACACACCCTACGGCAGAAGGATGAAAGATGGACTAAGATGGTAATACATTGGAGACCATGGAACCACAAACGAAAAAGGGGAAGACCACAGATGTGATGGTCAGATGACTTGAAGAAACACACTGGGTCAAAATGGATGCAAATTGCCCAAGATAGAGAGGCATGGAAGAAGGAAGAGGAGGCCTATATCCAAGGATGGATGTTTAGGGCTGATTAGATAGATAGAAGTTCTGCTGAAAGTTAAGATGGAGTAATATCGTATTTTGGGGTTTTTCAGTCCACGTACAACTTTTTTTCAGCCTCTTCCCACCGTTGGGAAGTTATGATCAAATGCTTAAATGAAACTCCACTAAGCGATCCCATCCGTCAGGATCTAGTCCTTAAGAACAAGCAGCACTAGACGAAGTCTAGTGAAGTTCAAGGAATGATGCAACTAGAGTTTTGTCTAAAGGTTACAGCGCATTCAAATCTTTGTCTGCGTTTCATACGCTTGCTGAGGACACTAATCAGAAAGCTGAAACAGTTCATTAGACTATGTGTTTGTTGAAAGAAATATCAAAAAAAGAAACATTCATAAGGCATCAATGCTGTCAGTAAATCATTAAAGAGAGGAGAGATTGAACTTCAAACCGCTGCAGTTCAGCTTTTAAATTCGGATTTTGAGTTCTTAAAATCCCAAAGAGATAATTTTGCTTACTAAAAGCAGAAGGCCTACGATCTACAAGTACTCTGAATATTCCGACGAGAGTAAACGAAAGCAAGCAAGAATACTACATTTTTATGATGCTAATTTCAATGAAGGTTTTCTAGAGGGTGGAAAAAATTAAAAGATAAAACGTATCTACCAATTTTGAATAAGCTATCTAATGGTAGGGGAGCCCAAGCGGGGATTTTTGCAGTTACTCGAGCGCGTCAGATTATCATATGGGGAGAAACGTGGTACCCTGCAGATGTACCTCTGCCATATATTGGCTCTTAACACAGGGGAGTTCGTTTAGGGGGGCCCGAAAAATAAAATCTATCCTTAAAAATACTCGAAATTGTCAGATTAAGATAAGGTAAGTTAAGTACATGCAAAACAGTGTATATTTAAAAAATCTGACGATTTGAGCGGGGCGTAAGGGAATTGGTGAGTCACAAAGTTTCATAAGAAAAAGGCGAATATTTCGCGAAATGAAAGTCAGATCGAAAAACTAAAAACTACACGTTCAATATTTTTCAAAAATCTATCGATAGATACCAAACACGACCCCTCGCAGAGAGGGGTGGGGGGTAAATTTTAAATTTTAAATACAAATCCCGCGATATTTAGTAAAATAAACATCAGATCGAAAAACTGCAAAATACACTTATTTAATATTTTTGAAAAATATATCGAATCGTACCAAACGCGACCCCCCACGGAGGTGGGGTGGGGGGTTACTTTAAAATCTTAAATGGGAGCCCCATTTTTTATTGCAGATTTGAATTCTCTGCATAAAAATAAGCAACTTTTATTCGAAACATTTTTTAGAATTATGGATAGATGGCGCTATGTTCGGAAAAAACGATTAATGGAAATGGAAAATTAAATTAAAAAATGGCAAGCGCCCTCGAAAATGGAAAATTTTACTTAAGTTTTTTTGGTTTTAGGACCTAATAATCACAACCCAATAGGTCCCCAAAGCGCTCGAGTGACTGCACATTTAGCATACTTTGCTCCCCTACCATAATTACTAAGCTGGGCCGTCGGTTGACAGCGTATGAGTCAGTGAACTCAGTATTTGACCTTTTTGTGTGTTTTCAAAACTGAGTGATGTTAAATAAAGGGTTATGCTTCAAAACTATATGAAAAGTATCCTGACGATATTTAACCTGAAATTGAAGATGAGCTAGTGCAAATCAAATATTTTATAGTCCAACTTTAAGACTTGCAGGGAAAACAATTTATTCATACTTTACATACAGTCATTGTGGGTTATTTATGAGAACAAACTCGAATCGATGTCTGCAAATGTGTCAGTACCTTTTAAGATTTAAGTAGGCAAATGGTCATTTTTAAAAATGAAAATTATTAAAAACTGTCACCGTTCGACAATGGCCCAAAATAGACTAGCATTTCTTTCAATTATGGCTATAGAGATTTAATAATGATTTGCTCGAAAATTTGGAATTTTAAGATATTTTAAGGATATGGAGGGTTTATCCGAGGTTTTGAAGGGAGAACGAGGAGGTTTCTTAAGGAGTCTCATAGCTTGGGTTGCCTAGGGGCCTCAAAATTCTTAATCCGGGACTGCATAGTGTAGACACAATTAATTTTGTCAATAATTTTTAGTTTAATTGAGGCTCCACCGTGATTCGGATTTTCGGAGAGCACGTAAAGCCGTGGGTCCCGGATACGTAAATGGCATGAGGAAGGCTATATACGAATGAAAGATGTAGAGCAAAAAAGGGCTTCAGAATAAACCAGAGAGCGAAAAAGAATTTAAGATTGTTATAGTACAATTGGATATGGTAATTGAGTCAATACTCGCAATCTTTAGTTTGTATTTTTATTAGTTGTTACATAATCGTGGGGCAACCGGTTTCGAGTCTTACAATATATGACTCATCATCAGGCCCAGTACAAAAAAGTCTTCTCAATACAAACTACAAGCTAAAAAAACACAAAACGAGAGACATGTACACATATATATAAAACATAAAAACAACTTTGTCTTGGTTTTAATCACACACCATGAAGCCAAGCAACTGTGTAGTATTGAACTCAACCTTCCATAGTATGTAAAGATGAGACTTATTGTCATTGGGAGCGACCAATCTGATGATGATTGGTCATCAGATTGGTCGCTCCCAATGACAATAAGTCTCATCTTTACATACTATGGAAGGTTGAGTTCAATACTACACAGTTGCTTGGCTTCATGGTGTGTGATTAAAACCAAGACAAAGTTGTTTTTATGTTTTATATATATGTGTACATGTCTCTCGTTTTGTGTTTTTTTAGCTTGTAGTTTGTATTGAGAAGACTTTTTTGTACTGGGCCTGATGATGACTCATATATTGTAAGACTCGAAACCGGTTGCCCCACGATTATGTAACAACTAATATAAATACAAACTAAAGATTGCGAGTATTGACTCAATTACCATATCCAATTGTATAATGGACTCGCATTGGCAACCCTTTCATCATTGTTATAGTAGATTTAACAAGGAGGAATCGCTGAGTGTCATATTTAAGGAAAGGTTACAATGGGAAGGCAACAGAGAAAATGAGGGAGAAGTTTACACATGATTGTGAAGGGAATTAATATTTGTATAACCTAAACTCATCATCTTCATCTTTCTGTGGCTCAAGTTCCACTTGATCCCGCCCAGTTCCACTTCAGTTATGCTGGCTGCACTTTATGACATCTGTGACGCAAATCCTTCTTATTTCATCGTCTCTAACCCAGTCACTGAGAGTCAGTCCACATAACGACCGTTCCATTCTGCTTTGAGCCACTCTGAGTTTGATTGCTATGGCCTGGGTTAACGAAAGGGTTTCGGCGCCGTAAGCCATGGACGGATCGACAGATTGGTCGAACGTTTTCTTTTTCAAATAATTTGGCACGTTGCTCTTGAAGATGTCTGACAGAGCTCCATATGCGGCCTATGTCAAAGTGATTTTTCTTTTTAGTTGAGCAATTTGAATTGTCTCCAGATATCTGGATTTCATGACCTAAGTATTTATATTTATGAACTAATGCTATTTCGTTGCAGTCGACTTTTGGATTTGTCATCTCTTGTGTCTTTCAAAATTTCTGTTGAAATCTTACAAGGGTTATATAACATAGTAAGCACAGTTCTAATCTCTTTTAAGTTATCTGTTATCAGAACATGCCGTCCACGAATCATAGGTGTGAGAGCATTTTGCCGTCGACATTGATTTTTTTGGCGTTCACTCCAGTTAATGCATATTCCAGAACTCCCGTAAAGAGTTTAAGTTATAACGTATCTCCTTGAGTGTTGTTAACAGTCTCTTTACGCTATTAATTTGTAGCGTGTCGAATGCTTTGTGAGAGTCCACGAAAGCTAGAACCAATGGTCAATGGTCGGTTGTATTCGATGGATTTTTATTGTAATCTATGGCCTCCTACATTTACAAGCCGTGAAGTAAAAAAGGCAACGTCGCAACACGTGATCTAGGTAGTCCTACGAAGGAGAATTGATGGTCCGTTTCATAAGTAAATATTTTAAATAAAATGCATGAATCTCTTTTTAAAACTGCACAAATAAGAGAAATTTTAATTAAATTGAAATTTAAAAAGGAAAGTATAAAAGAAATAAGTTAAACTTGTTAGTATTAATATTTATTTTTCATGCAAATGTTAGAAATGTATAGAAATAGTCAGTATTTTTAATTTTTAGACTCTAGTGTTTTAATAATTAATAATGTGTAGTACCTAGCAGACTAAGAGAAAATACGGGTATGAACTCAGTATACAATATACAAGCCATAAAAATGCATACAGGGAGTCGTAAATCAAGCATTATCAATTACAATATTCTTTAAAGTATAAAAAAAACACTTTTCATTAGATACTTTTCTAGCCCAGTGCACAACTTATATTATGTGTTATTAATTTTATTATTATTACAGTAACAAACGGAGGACTTACATTCTAACTTAATTTAACGCTGTAATCACTATTGTCACTGAAAATTGTACAATTTTATGGACAAAGCTAACAAAAAGTGAAATAATATAAAAATATAAACCAACAGAACAAAACAATCTTAAATTAGTAAAATTAAAATGAGTAGCCATGATCAGGTCTTTCAGGAAAAATGTTTAGATGCTCGTGTATCCAACAAGCAGTTTCTAAAATATATATAGACGAAATCCATAAAATTCCGTGATTTTTTAAGTAGGTCTTGCAATAATTTGTTTTTTGATGTCAAATAGATAAGGAATTGCTCTTTTTTGTAATTTAAAAGTAGTATCAAATTGGGCAGCTCTACTAGAACCCCAAAAATGATGCCCATATCGAAGATGATACTTGACACAATGATAAATATGCCATTTTTGCAGATGATAAATTTATTTCCTTTAAAACAGATCTTATTGCAAAGCATGTTTCTTACTTAACGAAGGCTAGTTACTGAGGTTAATTTCTTTCTAGGGAATCAGTAGTATGCAATGACCATTTACGATAATATTGTCGATAAGAATAGCTAGTAAATTTTACAAAGTTAACGATACTGATTTGAAACATTATATTGAGAGATAGCAATCAGTCTGAATGCCACTTAAGTTGGATTTGACTAAAACTGACTATTATTTTGTTAATGTTGATAATTTTCTTTTTTTGGGTACAGTTTCAACAGTTCCTTTTATTTTTTCATTTTTACGTTTACTTATCTGCTTTTTTTGTATGTTCACTATTATTTTGATTTTTAGGAAAATTATTTAAAATTATATTGCTTGATAAATATATTTTGCGCTTTGTTCACAAATACATTTTTTTGTAAAGTTTACATAATACTGATCACTTTCAAGAATTGCCATAGCAATGTCTTATGATCTATCTTGTGCTTACAGGCCCTTCCAACTTCAGAATGCTGGTGTAATTACTTTGGCATCGAGGTAATATCTCGGCATCTAGTAAATAAAAAAAATAAAACATTTAAGCTTTCCTGGCATTTCGACTATTACGATATTAACCGCAGAATAAACCAACAGTTGTCGCAAAACTGTGATTTCATTGCCTCAAGGATTAATATAAAAAATAATTTATTAAACATTGCGTTAATAAATACCAAAGATTCTTTGTAAATACTGAGAATAAAATTCGACACACAACGTAACAATGTTTATGTTTTGTTTTTACTTAGGTACTTTGAGTTAATTTCAACCTGTAGTACAATATCAATAATATTAGTCCAATAAGATAACTCAAATAACTTCCTAGACACATAAAAAAACTTAATATTAAGTACAAAAATATAATTTACACATAGCTGCCACACATTTACAATGCACTGTAATCAGCTGGCCACATTCGAATAGGACTACCATTTGACGTTGCAAAATTTCTACTTCATGGCTTGTAAATGTAGGAGGCTCTGTGTAATCCCATTTATGTAGTGGAGGTGGACATTAGTGCAAAAGTTTTTCCTAAAACGTGACTGTTCCCTAGGTTGATAAAAATCTAATTTTGTTTCCAGTCTATTTGTTATTATAACCCGAGATAAAAATGACGTAAACTAGAAGTTAGGAATGCTATTACGGAAGCCGATACATTATGTTGATATAGGCAAATATAATAATTATGGAATCCTCTATCTTGAGCGAAAAAATGTGAAATTTGAAAAAAATTGTTAAAATATCCTCAAAAGCTGATATAATTTTGATCCTTTGACTTTCATAATATATTAACCAAACCTTAATTGAAAACTGAAAATGTGATGAAGAGATAAATAAATAATTTGAAAATCTTTCTAAGTTAAATATTAAGAAACATTAACCATACAATTAACTGCAACTGCAATAGAAAAGTAGATGATAATTTTTTTTTCAATAAAAAACGTATTCTCACTTTTGGGCGATAACTCTTTATATTTTCTTCAAGTATCGAACCCGACACAGTAAAATTAACACCCAAGGGGAAATTAATTTTCTTCTTCTTCTTAAGGTGCCTATCCATTCCGGATGTTGGCGATCAGCATGGCTATCCTAACTTTTCTTGCTGCTATTCTGAATAGTCCGATTATCGATGTATTAAACCACTTTCTCAGGTTTTGAAGCCAAGATATTCTTCTTCTCCCTGGTCCTCTCTTTCCAAATACCTTGCCTTGAAGAATGAGTTGCAACAAGCCATATCTCTGTTCATTCCTCATAACATTGCCAAGATATTCCAAATACCTTGCCTTGAAGAATGAGTTGCAACAAGCCATATCTCTGTTCATTCCTCATAACATGGCCAAGATATTCTAGTTTGCGCTCTTTTGTTGCGTTAATCATCTCGCATTACTTGCCTATTCTACGTAGAACCTCAACATTAGTCACACGATCCCCCACGAAATTCTCAAAATGCGCCTGCAACACCACATCTCGAATGCCTTGAGTTTTCTTAAAGAAGCCTCGGAAAGTGTCCAGGCCTCCACTCCGTATAATAACGTAGAAAATACATAGCATCTGATGATAGAGATTTTGGTAGCAAGAGGTAAATCGTGGCTTCTGAAAAGAGACTTCATCATTATGAACGCTGATCGCGCTTTTCCGATGCGTTGTTTTATTTCACTTGAGTGGTCCCACTGGCTGTTTATGTTGGTACCAAGGTATGTGTAGCGGGAAATTAATAGATTGGATATATTATTACTAGTTGAGTTTTATGTTTTTTCACCATTAATCCAAAGCATACTTATTGTGCCCTTATTTGCCTCTCATATTAAAAATATACCTACCTGCAGATTTCAGCTGCCTAATTTTTTTTGCAAAATCGAACGTAATAGACCTGTTTCGGTTAACAACAAAATTTGAAATATTAAAGCAGACTCAAAAAGTTATTACGTCCATGACGTTTTATTTTTTCCAAAAGAATAACTAATTGACATGTTTGTTTCCGAAAATTCCAAAGAAATTCAGACGTCAACGGCAGTTTGTTTTATTTGTGTGGCATTTCGCCGACAGTTTTTGAAATATTCATCATGGGACTTTATGCCCAACACGCCCATAGAAAAGAAAAAGATCCTTTTTCAAAAATGCCGACCCGTGATTAATGATTTCACCATCTAAATATTACCAAACAGTGGTGGTCACAACGCTTCACCATGAAGAAACGATTTATTTTTTTTTGAAATTTTGATCTTTGTTTACACTAAAAAAGGCCGACGTTGATGAAGCCAAATTAGAAATGCAGTGGTGGGCTGGTCCACATTAAGTTAAAATAAATTCAGTTTCAGTTTACTGTTTTCGTCCGTTGTGTTTTTTCAGCTGGCGGGAAGCTTAACGTCTTTTTAATATCTTCTCGTGCCATTTAACTTATACCCCAGGAAAAGAAGCATTTAAAAATCGAAAAATTGCTGACCACTATTTTTCGATCGAAATATCTGGGGGAAGTCAATTTATATAAATTTTGCAATATATTGTTTTTGTTTTTGCTTTACTTTAAGACTCTTATATACTGATATTGACGATTTATCTAATTCTAGTAAATTGTATTTGTTATTTGTTACTGATATTTTTTGACTGTATGTAAGCTTTGTCCATAAAATTGTAAAATTTTCAGTGACAATAAAGTGCATATTTCTATTCTATTGCATAACTGGCGCAGTCAGTCGGATTCCTGAAGGTTGCTAGCAGATTCTTGAGGGCTATTTAGAAGAAATTTAATCATTGCTGAATCTACTTATTTCACTTCTATTGCCTTTCAGAGATGACCTACTTACTAAAATTTTCTTCAGATTTTGTATGTGCTGCGTAAAATTTGAATCTGATGTTGTTGCTAAATAAATTAGGTTTTTCTTTGTTATATCATTTGGTGATTATACCAGTTATAATAAAAATATCAAGTAATATACAAAATTATCTATAGTGAGGAGATAAAGTTTTACCGCCTTTATCTCTTTCATTTCGTACATTTTAAAGATAAAACAAAGTTGTTCGAACACAACAATTTCTAAACTTTTTCTAATAGCTCACATCATCAAGTTTTAAATAGCACCGTCGGTCATGAGGGATACTTCCTCTGAAAGATTATTAAACATTGCCAAAAAATTATATTACACTAATATTTTTTTAGTAAAATTTGATAAAAAAATTTTGGCTTGGTAGAAGGTATATTAGTTTAAAAAGCCCCCATAGGGCTACAAACATAGAAACAAAACGTTTTCGCTTTAGTATTAAATAGTAAAAATTAACCTGTTTTTTGTTTGTAAAAATTATGGACAGAAAAATCACAATTATAGAAGAAATACAGTATTCTAAAAAGATTATACGGAATTCTAAAACAAATACAGTATTTTGGTACGGACATGTATAGAGAATGACAGACCATCGCGTACCGAAGTTAATATTGGGTTGGCGACCATCTTAGCGAAAAAAAGGGGGAAGACACAAAACAACATGGCTAGATGGAGTTAAACAGAGACCCCATACTTATAGCCTTTGTGCAAAAAAACGGAAGGAAATAG
Organism: Diabrotica virgifera virgifera; assembly: GCF_917563875.1. Classification (NCBI taxonomy): domain Eukaryota; kingdom Metazoa; phylum Arthropoda; class Insecta; order Coleoptera; family Chrysomelidae; genus Diabrotica; species Diabrotica virgifera. The sequence continues at coordinate 194,146,410 of NC_065447.1, read as the reverse complement.
CTAATATCATTTCATGCTAAGCCCCCGTAGCAGTTCACTTAAAATAACGTCAACTATTTTTTAAATAGCAATATAGAAACGAAAAATATAAAATTAGGATGGCTGGCCCTGATGGTGTGCCTTCTGGGGCGATAAAGATCATCATAAAGAAAAATGGTGAGATAGTCCAAAGAATATTTAATGAACTCCTCCAGACGCAAATGTTTATGCCTTAAATTTTATGAAAATCTTAATTAAAATGGCTTAGAACATGAATTACAGAGAATAGAAGTATATCTGACAAACAGTACGGACTCAGTAAATCTAGATCTAGGACAAGGAAGAAATGGACCGCTCTCGTGATGTTTGATGTGAGAAACGCATTCGCCAAGTGAGATCACATTATCACTTCATTGGAAAAAGCAAATATGTCAGATTATTTTGATCAATATAATTAAGGACTTTTTTGATGTCTCAATGAGAGGTATGTCCAAATGGCAAAACCAAAGAAGCTGACAACATCAGCAGGTGTTTGAAACGTTTTATATATTGAAATACTATAAATCGACTATGAAGCAGAGACTAAACTTATTGCATACACAGTTGATCTATCTATACAATCAATCTTAGTCAACAGAAGCTGCAGAAAAGTCAACAGATGGATGCTAAAGCAAGATCGAGAGTTAGCAACAGAAAAAAAATCTAATCTTGAAAGGCCCTAGAGCCCTTAATTATCTGACTTTTGTAATAGGTGGTACAGGGATAGAGTCTATGTACACTTCTTCTTCTTAAGGTGCCGAGACTGCTTGTCGATCGTTGACTCTCATGTTGCCCAGCATATTAACAATCATTCTCTTATTTACAGCTGCACGAAATAGTTCAGTGCTAGTTTTCCCAAATCATTGGCGTAGGTTTTTAAGCCAAGAAGTTGTACGGCGGTCCACGCTTCATTTTCCCATTATTTTACCTTGCATGACAAGGTGAAGTATGTCATATTTTTCTGGGTGACGCATTATATGACCAATTTACACCTTTTAACCGTGTTCACTACTTCACAACTTTTGTTCAAACGTTGCAAAACCCTTTCGTTTGTGACTCTTTCTAGCCAACTGATCTTTAGAATACGGCGGTAGATCCACATCTCAAATACTTCTAGGTTTTTTAAAAGCGATTTTGTCAGGGTCCATGCTTCAACCCCGTAAAGTTGTACTGGGAATATATAACATCGAACCATTCTTATGTGAAGTTCCAAATTGAGATCTTGACTGCATAGGATTTTCTTAAATTTCATAAAACTTGTTCTTGCTTTAGCAATTCTACTTTTTATTTCTGTATTATTGTTCCAGCTTTCATTATTATGAGTACCCAGATATACAAGATGACTTACGCGTTAAATTGAGTCATTATCAATTGTTACGTTATAGTTATTATTATTTACAGCTGCCTGTTTACTAATAACCATAAACTTTGTTTTTCTTGCGTTGAGTTTAAGTCCATATGTGGCGCAGATCGCCACCATTCGGTTTAATAACGCTTGAAGATGTTCAATTGATCCTGTCACTAACCAGGTGTCATCTGCGTATCTGATATTGTTCATGTACTCTATTTGAGTTATAAACCCATACACTACACCCACATGGAAGTGAGCATTCTAGTTTTGTGGGCCATTGGGCCGACTATAATAGTATTTCTTTAAATGTATCAAATAAATCCTAATCCGGAACTGTACCTATTTCTTAAAGATTTAAAATGAAATATATAAAGATGATATCTGAATTAGATTTATGTAGAACTTCCGGGAATTTTTCGCAAACCACCAACACAGTCACTGTTTGAAGTTTTGAAGTAGGTAAAATATGCGGATTGGGTTAGATAATTGCTGATTCTTAAAACATCTATATTAATATAAAAATGTTATGACAGGTTGGTAACGATACCGCATTCTTTTGTACCAAAAGAATCTCTGATTTGAATTTATGATTTATTATTTCGCAGGTAGAATATCTTAGAAATCAGGAAGTAATTAACACCTCGTATGTTAGTGGTAATATATTACTAATAAGATATATATAAAATTTAAATTAAAAAAAAATAAAAAACAAAAAATGAATCAACAGCAGCAACTCTTTTGGATATATTAAAACTATACAATTATAATATTATAATGTGTATTATTGCAGTCGTCAGAGACAAAAATGTCACTTAACCTCTAAAAATTATACGAGTAAGCTGAATTTTGCTAAGAATGTCAATTTTGGAACCAAAGATCATAAAGAGTGTAGCTTTCTTATACAATTTTTGAATATAATAAGTTGTAAATATAATATAAAATAAATATAATAAATATAATAACTATAAATGAAGTCACCTTAAGAGAAATAAATCACCTGGTTGCGATGACATCACAACAGAACTTTTACAGAACATGGGTGAACATGGTCTCCAATTAATGTGGAGACTGTGCAATCATGTATGGAGAATCGGCAAATGGCCCAGTGATTGGTGTACCGCACTATTTACTCCCATTCATAAGAAAGGTGTAAGGTGTAACCACAAAATGTAACTACCGAACCATTTCACTAATTTCACACCCAAGTAAAATTCTGTTAAGAATCATCAAGTGTCGCATGCAAACATACATGGATGGACAAATACCACAAGAACAGGCAGGCTTCGTGAAGGGTAAAGGCACAAGGGAGCAAATTCTTAATATGCGACAACTCATTGAGAAAGCACGAGAATTCAAAATTCCGATGATCATCTGCTTTCTGGATTATCAGAAGGCATTTGACTGTGTAAACTGGACACTTTTGTGGAAAGTTCTACATGAGATGGGGGTTCCTGATCATCTGTCAGCTCTGGTGAAAAGCCTATATGAGAACAGTGAAATCAGAATAAGAATTGAAAACCATAAGTCCGATCCTTTTAAAATAGGTAGAGGAGTCCGACAAGGATGATGCGGTATTTCTATCGCAGGAAAGAAGATCTCAAATCTCAGATATGCAGACGATACAACATTAATAACTGCATCCGAAGAAGAAATGTCCAGCCTGCTGCAGCTAGTGGAAGAAGAAAGCAATAGATGTGGTCTCAAGATCAATAAACAAAAAACAAAAATTATGATAGTAGATTATTCAAATTCACTTCAGACAACAGGAGCCATTGACCAGTTTGAAGTGGTTAACGAGTTCAATTATCTAGGATCCTACATCAGTAATACAGGATCTTGTGAAATAGAAATACGTAGGAGAATAGGCATGGCCAAAAACACTATGAGTCGATTATTGAAAATCTGGAAAGATCGCTCCTTGTCGAAGAACACCAAAATAAGATTAGTACGTGCATTAATTTTTCCCATATTTAATTACGGATGGACAATGAAATCGGACAGAAAAAGGATTGACGCCTTTGAAATGTGGTGCTGGAGAAGAATGCTTCGGATCTCATGGACGGAACACAGAACAAATCACTCAATCCTCCAAGAGCTTAATATTCATACTCAACTTTCCTCTATTTGCCTCTCCACCGTCTTAAAATTTTTCGGCCGTATTGCAAGAAGAAGTGATGATAATCTTGAGAGACTTATATTTTCGGGAAACGTTGAAGGGCGCAGAAGTAGAGGTCGCTCACCTACTCGATGCACGGATCAAGTACAGAAAGCCAGTGGAAAAACATTCTCTGAATCCATGAGGGAAGCTCAGGACAGAAGCCGATGGAAAGAGATAGTTGCTCGTATTATAGGGAATCACGACACTCAGCAATGAGGAAACGACTGAGGAGGAGGATAAATGAAGTCAGTTTGGTGGCGTTCAAGTATTACGTAACGCAGCTTGGGGGATGGGGAGTCTCTTGTAAAACGGGGGAGGGGTGTTACGCAACATTCTTTTTTAACTTAAATAAAAAAATCTACAGAATTTCTTTTATGTTTTACATAGCCCCTGAATTGTATTATGTTGCACCCTCACGCTCCGCTCATGTTCCGACAACATGACAATAGTATTCAAGTGAAAAAATCTTAAAATTTGTAACCAGATGAAGCACAGTAACATGTGTTTGCAATAATTAGCTGGATCTTTCTCCACAACAAAAGAGGGAAAGATACTGATGGGATGAAGAGGTTGCAGAGAGAAGTACATGTTCATAAATCATGTATGTTTTCTGAAGTCATAACATGCAGTATCGTTTTCTGCAGTAGGTATTCATTAATGTATTAAATACGCAAAGTTTCAAATTATTTAAAAATGTCTTTAAATAAAAAGCATTGAATACAAAACCCACTATATTGATACTTAGTTTAGAAAATTGATAAATATTTTAAAAAATAATACCCTTATTTAAAGTGTGATACCTGAATTATTAATTTCAAAGTTTTATGTGATTAATATCTTGACGAAAATTATATATAATTTCAAAATTTAACCTTACATTATTCATAATAGACCCTACATAATACACATTTTTGAGATGAGGTTGTTAAGCAGCTTCCAAAAACAAAAATATACAGGGTGTTTAATTAAAATTAAAGATAATAGACTATGCTAGACTTGAGTGAATCACCCTGTATATTCAAATTGATGTTTAAATAGTCCATAGTTAAATTCAAAAGTTGACGTATCCTAGCGTTTTTATAATTTTCTAAAATAATGACACATGACACAAGCAATTTTATTCCATAACTGTACCGTAGAGGTAAAGGGTAGTAACTCAATTTTTTTCTAATTTGGACTTAATACTTTTGCTAAGCTTAACATGTTCCAATTTTATTTGTGGCAAAATATGGTATGCGAAGTATTACTGGTGGCCTATATATTCTTATAAGAAAAGTAGTATATCCTTTGGAGAACGAGGTAAAGTGTGGTAACTCCATCAGCTGTCGGATTTATTTATCGGGCGCGCTATTTCGCGCGTGGTAAACAGCAGTATCTCCATACAAATGTTAGTCACTTTGATTGACAGAGACTTTTACTTGATAGATAGTTGACAGTAACAAAAAATAAAAGCAACTGCGACCAATCTTCGAGAACAGTTACCGCTACATTATGCATTATGAAAAACCGAAAGATATAACATGAAAAAAAGGATCACTTACTAATCCTTTTACAGTGGATCCCCAGTCAGTTTCAAGAGTTTAATAGAAATTTAGTTTTTACCAAAAAATGTTGATGATAGCGATTGTGAATAAATGTTTTTTATCATTTTTGTGTTTTTATTTGCGCTTATAGGCACTTACTCTTTTGTACACTTTTTTATCTGCAAAATTTTATCCATATGCTGAGGCAAAAGACCTTAAGTCACAGTATTGTCAAATATATAAACAAATTTTTTATCACAGTAGGACAATTAATATTGTTTAACTAATACATATATAACGTTACAATGATATACAACGAAATGACAGCGTGTCCGCGAATGTGATAATTTCATATGTCTTCAGATTAAGAATGATTGCAATAATTTTCTGGAATTCATCTTATTTTCCCATTATTTCAAAACTTCACTAGATGAATATACTACCCTTTACCTCTACAGTACAATAAGTGGTTTCCATACATTATAATTTTAAATGATCCATGAAATGGATCATATGTATTATTCATAAAGTCCATGAAATCAGATTTTTAAGCAGCTTTTAAAAATATAAAAATATACAGGGTGTTCCACTAAAAATAAAGCTTATGGACTACGGTAGGCTTGGATGAATCATTGGCTGTACATTTAAATTTATGTTTAAAAATCACACATTTTTATATATGAAAATCTACGGGTCTCAGCATTTTTTAAAATTGTTTAAAACAAGGACAGAAATACTTTTATTCCATAAGTGCCTTCTTATATATACAGGGTCTTTCAGATAAAGGTAACACGATCTCTAGGATAGGTGAAAAATTGAAAAATAAGTGGGGTTTGCTTACTAAATAATTTTTGTAACGGCATGCGTTTTCACGATACAGGGCGTTGAAGAACAAAAAGTTTTACAGATTTGTTTCACTATTTTTTCGAAACTACTGGCAACATCGTATATTATTCGTTATACAAAAATTTTTAATAAGCAAAATAAAATGTTGAAATCATAAATATGTTGTTTTATTTTAAGCTTTTATTAAAAAAGATAAAATAGAAGAATGCATGCGAAGAACAATAAAGGATAAAGCCAAAAATGTATGTAAGGATGGGACCAAGTAGGGAAAATGTAAATTTAAATGTAAAATTAGTAATAAAAGATTTTTATTGTAAGTTTTGGACAAATTTCATGTCATGGGACATGAAATTACGATTGGCAGGGATATCCAGACACATGAACTGAATAGAAGAATCGTTCTTGGGTGGGCAGCATTTGGAAAACTGAGAGAAACTTTTAAAAGTGAGTTGCCCACATGCCTAAAGAGAAAGATATTTGATCAGTGCGTCCTCCCAGTCTTGACGTACGGATCAGAAACACTTAACTAAAGCCTCGGCTACCAAACTAAGAGTAACGCAGAGAAGGATGGAGAGGTCAATGTTAGGAATAACTCTGCAAGACAAAATCAAAAACAAAGAAATTAGGAGAAGAAGAAAGGTGACTGACGTCATCAAAAGGGTAGCCAGGTTGAAGTGGAGATGGGCAGGACACATAGCCAGAATGACAGATGGGCGATGGACAAAAAGGTTAAGAGAAGACAAGAGAAGCGTCGGTCGACCGCCTACAAGATGGACTGACGACGTAAGAAAGCTAAATAAAAACTGGATGAGAGCGGCGCAGGATAGACGTGGTTGGAAATGAGGGGAGGAGGCCTACGTTCAGCAGTGGACATTTGAGGCTGGATGATGATTGTAAATTTTTATTATTACCTCAAATGCGATTAAAATAATAACAAAATTCTTTTACCGATTTTCCGGTACTTTTCGCAACTTAGTTTTCCATTTATGTTCAAATGATCACTTGGGTGTTAACACGTAACGTTTAGGTAGGGAGAGGGGTACAGAAAAACGTTACGGTGCATTACATGCGGGGAAGGGGGGTCAAAAATCTTCAAAAACTGCGTTACGTAATAGGTACTTGAGCGCTCCGTTTCTATAACGCTGTTAAATAAATAAATGTTACGTGATTTTTGCCTTTTTGTATGAGTCTCATGAGATCAATACACTTTATCGCTTCAATTGAGAAGTTACTATATGGAATTTTCATTCTTGGAGCTTAATCTTTAAAACCTAGAACATAAAAGTTCAATTTTAAGTTTTGGCAACAGATATTAGAATTGAAACTTTCACATTACAAACCATCTAAAACAGCGGTTCTTAATCTGTGGTACATGTACCACTGGTGGTACATATCATTATTTGGGGTGGTACACAAAACGCAAAAAAAGCTTAAATCAGCACCACTATTATAGTTAATTAGATGATCTAGCTAGATAGGCATTTTAGTTAGGTGGTACCAAAAATAAAAAGTATTTTGTGATACATGACTCTAAAAAATTGAAAACCACTGAGCTAAAACATTTAAAACTGCTATGTTTGATTGCCCAAGTACGCTTTTCGAAACAACACATCTTTAGCTACAAATTCAACTGTGGAGTGAGATCGTTTGTGTGAAATTCGTTTAATAGACTAGGAGCCGAGATAGATGTAATTTGCTAATCATTTTAGGCACCATAAGACCCTATAACTTAAATAGTAGAACCTAAAAGAAAACGTTTGAACACTGTATTATGGACGGGATAAATAAATTGAAAGGTACCCTCCATCACTCCCAGAATTCATTTTTTTTCATTTTTTTAAGCTCTATGTGATTAAAAAATAAGACTCAGCGTAATTTTAACCCACCACCCCTTCCCCCTTCCCCCACCATCAAAAACTTCATTTTTCGTTTTAATTTTTTTTGGGATCCAATCAATTTTAAAATTTCAAAAAATTCATAGGCGTGGTTGACGCTTTTACAAAACATATCTATTTTTTGTAGATCCTTAGGTTGAGTGTACATATCCTCAAAAAATTAAAAAAAAAATTTTGTTTTGGAAAAAAGGGTGTAACTTTTTTTTGGAGGGGGCTGGAGGTCTAATTTTTCTATTTTGTGTATTTTATCAAACACTATGTTTTTAATTTTTTTTCAGAATTTTCCGAAAGGTTCGCCACCTTCAAAAATCTAAAAAACTGTTTTTTGGGGGGTTTTGGGGATTTTCCCTAGTTTATAGACTTAGAGAAATAGATCAAATCAATATTTTTCTATAGGTTATATGTAAATTAAAGTAACTGCGTCTTTTAGAACATTTAAAAATGAGAGAAACACGCCCAAACCCCCAAAAACCCCATAAAAAAACAGTTTTTTTGGATTTTTGAAGGTGGCGAACCTTTTGGAAAATTCTGAATAAATTTAAAAACAGTGTTTAATGATAAAACACACATAATATAAAAAAAAATTAGACCTCTAGCCCTCTCCAAAATTTTTATTTTTTATTTTTTAAGGTTATGTACACTTAACCTACGGATCTATAAAAAATAGACATGTTTTGTAAAAGCGTCAGCCATGCCTATGATTTTTTTTGAAATTTTAAAATTGATTGGATCCCACCTATAAAAAAATAAAAACGAAAAATGAAGTTTTTGATGGTGGGGGAAGGGGGAAGGGGGTGGTGAGTTAAAATTACGCTAAGTTTTATTTTTGAATCACATAGAACTTTAAAAAATTTAAAAAAAATGA